>NW_027509381.1:1928405-2528405 GCF_048541705.1 Temnothorax americanus | reverse complement strand
TTGAACGTAATAAATTGTATAATTGATCAATATCTCGTAACTGTCGGCCGCTAGAACTAAAGTTGTGCAATTTCATATGTATATATAATTATAATTTCATATCATATTTCGTGTCTTTTTCGCGTAGTCCTATGAGAAACGATTCTCACACAAATGAAAAAAAAATGACATCGCATTGAACCTAAATGTGTAAAAAGCCATTTGCAAAAATTATCTTAGAAATAATGGGTGCGTTCAGCCGATACTCCGCTAGCCTAGCAATCGTGAGCAGTCGCTCGTTTTCGCTCGTTTCCTCTCCTTTGACCCAATGGATTAAAAGGAGTATCGGCTGTGAACGCACCCAATTAAATGAATAAAGACGGTTGCTTTACATAACTCACGAATCCATCCATCTCTCTTCTACTTCGGAAAGCGAGAGACGACATTTATAATCGTGAAGTTACGAGGAAACATATAGATTACATTATAGACAGTCCGAGAGATAAGGTACATCTCTCTCTCTCTTGGACATTTCTTCCGAGAATTAGTTCGTATCAGTCTTTCGGAGAAAAACCATTCGTTCAATCTGAGATATCGGTGTTTCGTCGCACTCTCTTCTATCCGCCGCCGGGCTTTTCCCGCCGCGGCTCCGCCGCCACTTTTTCGGAAGACGCGACGCGCGCAATAACGTGATTGCGCGATAATACGAAATGCAGTGGCGTCAAGACCTTACCCGCGACATCTCTCTCCCACGCGGTGTTGCCACCTGTAGGATTTTTAGCAATAAAGAGTTTTGGCAATGCCAACGGATCGCGGAGCCTGACGGCGGGGAATATCGCGTGCACATTTGTGGAAAAATCCCGCGTGTGAAAACTTTCATTTATCAGTGATATATATCACGTTCGTTTTCAAACGATTTGCAAATGCGTCAGATCTCACAAGATGGAATTCTCTATCCAATCTTTATATAATTTCTGTACAATTTCATATGCCGCATGTTACATATAGATACTATTTTATTACGTATTAGGAGCATGTGTATTTTAATTCTTGAAATATATCTCAAATTACATGAAATTATAAATAAAATTCCATCGTAAATTTTGACACGAATTATAGATCGTCTTGAGCAGGCGTAAAACAGTAAAACTAAAAGAGAAAAATTCAAAGATATAGAAATTATTATTAAATGCGTTTGAATACCGATGCTTTATTGTTTTGATTCGCAACAGAAAACATCGTCCTCTGATTTTGAAACGATAAAGTGTAATTTTATCAATTCAAAATCAGAGCACGATATTTTAGAAACGGGGATTTTTTCGCGCGTTCGGGGAGTCTTTCTCTTTAAAGATATGGAAGCATCGATAATCTCGTGTACAAAATATATCAATTCGCACGATAATACACGGTAATTCACGATATTGATCGATGATTTCCAAAGTTTCGATAAATTATTTATCACTTTAGATTTTAAAAAGTTATCATTTTTTCTTCCGATAAAAATAATAATGTAAAAGTTGTAAAAATTTATGTTTGAATAACCGCCCTCTTCTATTGTCATTAAAAACTTTTACATTTCTAACATTCGATTAGCTTCGTACTCGGCTTCGTAAGCTCCTACGATAACCGAATGCGACGCTGTATGCTTGGAAAATGCAGATAACCCGCGAATAACACGATCAATTGGTTCTGGTGTTATTGAAAACGGGGAAATTCAAAGATCCAGATCCACTTTGGTTCTAAATCTAAGGGATCATTTTGAAGAATAGGGTCGTCGCAATTTCTTACAGCGTTATTCGAGACTCCATGCAATTCAAGTACCCTGTTATTCGAGAGTCACCCGTAGGTATATCACGAAATGAAAGAAACTCGTATGTCTCTATCGTGACAAGCCGATAGATTTCGATCGATATCTCGGATAAAAATAACGTTTCACGAAAAGAGGTACATAAGCTATCTAAGACAAATTATCAGAACATAAAAATTTTATATGGAATTAATTTGCTAATTGCTATTATTTGCTTTTAAAAATAACTCTTTAATATATATAGCTGGAGCAAAAAAATTATTTTTAAAAGCATAAAATAGAAAAAAATAGCAAATAATTTTGATATTATTAACTTTTTGCTTTTGATTTACATATATGTTTTTTTTTTACAATGGCTGGATAGCTTAATCTTAGGCTATCCAGCCCTTCGTAACTTTTTAATAGCTGGAGCAAAAAAGTTACTTTTGAAAGCAAAAAATAGCAAATAATTAGCAAATTAATTCCATATAAAATACTTTATGTTCTAATAATTTGGCTTAGCAGATAGCTTAATATACCTCACGAAAAGGTGCATCTTTCAATTATTCCAATACGCCATTCGCCTCGTTTTCTCGTTTCTTTTACGTTGAAATGCAATGACAATAGCGTATATTGGCAATTTTTGAAGCGAAGAAATAAAATCCAGGATTACCGATTAAACAATCGACAGGTTAGGTAGACAATGCAGTCGGATCGGACCGACGTTGATTAACGTTAATTCTAATTGAATCAATTTTCCCTTTTCTGAAAGAAAGCAGCAAAGGGTATCGACGCAACCGCCGGTTAGGGCCTTGGCCCCGACATGGAAAAACTTAAACACTCGAACCATAAGCAAATTGACCAATAGCTATCTCAAGTTTTCGAGAATTCTCGACCGTGATTGGTCAATTTGCTTACCGTTCAAGTCCTTAGGGTAATATTTCAATCGTCGGACGACAAATTTTTCAAAAGTACTGATTTGCCACAAGATATAGAGGATTTCTGGAAACTCGGGAACTTCTCCATTTAGTAACCGATCAACGCGCTTAAAAAATTTGTCGCGCGACATATGAAATATCAGCCTTAGATATACCGGCTTAAATTTTTCCACGTGCCATGGCCCTTAAGACCCGGACACATAGAAAAACTTAAGCAGTAAAACTCAAGCAGTAAGCAAATCAGCCAATCACAGTCAAGAACTTAAGGCACGGCCCTAAGCGGTAGCGAATCCATACCGTTGATTTCTTACTGCTTAAGTTTAACTGCTTAAGTTTTTCTATGTGCCAAGGCCCTTACCCTGCGCAGTCCGACGAGCGTATCGCGTTTTGTTCGCGGGCTCCCTTCGCCGCCGCCGCGCGGGGCGCGGGCCATGAATCGGCGGACGCGCGGCTCGACGGGGAAAAAAAGAGCGCGGGACTCGGGCTCGGGCCGCTCGCGGCGCCGCTTAAACAGCTGTTTAAGCGGCGCGCCGGAGGAGCGGAGAGCGTTGAACGGCGTAGTTACTCACGTACACCAGAGTTTTGAGGTTAGGACCAGGCCGAACGACGGGCGCGCGGAGACGCGACGCGCGGACGGGCGCGATTCCTCGACGGCCTCCGGATTCTCGATTAACGCGCTCCGCCCGCACAATTTCTCCTCGTACGTACATCTCGGAGCATCGTACGCGGAACACGCGCGTAAACAACGCGCTGGTACGAGCGACGCGACGCGAGGCGACAATCACGAGTGACACGCCGCGCCGCTACCTTCCGAGCCCTAACCTCAAAAGCGAACTCCGCGCGGTGGAAATTCGCGCGCGCGGAGCGAGTGAGAGAGTGAGCGAGAGAGAGAGAAACCGCGCGCAAGCACGTATGTACATACCTTCGATGCGATCCTCCTCACGCAGGCTGGAACGCGTCTCCCTTTGTCCGTCACGCTCGTGCGGCCTCTCCCGACGATCCACTCCGAAAAAACAAGCCGGCGACGCCGCGAATGATAGGCGAGGGGGACGGGTAAGACGGGTGGGGGTGCGGGACACGCACACGACAGGCAGGTAGATCCGGTCGAAAGAGAGAGAGAGAGAGAGAGAAAACGAAGAACACTCGGCACACGCGTCGAGAAAGAAAAAGAACTCTCTCGCACACTTTATCGAGCACACCGAACGACACAGATGTACGTGCGCGTATACATGCGGTTATACGTAGACTTTATGTATGGCGCACCACCGTACGTTTCCACTGGTTTTCAACAGTCGCGCGCTTCACCGACGGAGCGACGATTGCGTAGGTGGGGAGCGAGCGACGGGGTAGACGGCGATGTTGGCGACAGCGGTAGTGGAAGGGCGGAGGAGGGAGACGGAAATCTCTGGTTGTTCGACGTTACGAAGGGATACTTCCTCTTTCGCGCGCGAAACAGCGGAGAGAGGAGAGAGAGAGAGAGAGAAGGAGAGAGAAACGCCAGAAACCACCTTCGAGCTTATCGCCGAGCTGTCACCGCGAGCATAACGCGCGCGCGCGCGCGCGCGCGCTTCCCTCGGCCGAACGCCCGAGCGGGTGTCGCGCACGCACGCACACAAACAAACAAACAGGCACGCACGCACGCACGCACACGCGGGTAACACGAAGCGCGAGCGCGGCGGGATCGTATCCTCGCTCCTCTCGTCGCGCCTTTCTCGGGTCGCGGCCGTGAAACTTCACCGTGTATATCCGCCGGCGCGGATCTCTCTCGCCCCTCTCCCTTCTACGTCTTCCACGCGCGGGGAGCCGATCGGTCGCGCGGCTGGGCGTAGCGGCGACGCGATATTAAGCGTTGCCAACGACGGTAGCGGTGGTGGTGGTGGTGATGGTGGTGGTGGTGGTGGTGGTTGACGGTTGGCGACGGTAGCGGTGGTGGTCGATGATCGTCGACGACCGTGACTCACACGTGGACGCTCGCGCGCTTCCACCTTCCCTTCCGGTGCCGAAACGTCTTCTCTCTTGTCCAGTCAGGACATCCGGCTTCTCGGGCCCGGAGATTCTCGCGATCGTCGATCCCCCGTTCCCGCCGCTCCGTTAGAACGAGGCGCGCGCCACCCGCGAGGATCGCGGATCGGGTGACGAGGCGGTGTATCGAATTTTACCAACTCCGGAGTCCCGCGTTCGAGGAGGCACGACCGGTTTGTTTTCGTTCGTTCGTTCGTTCGAGAACGAGCGGAGTACGCGCGTGTACGGCTCCTTTCGGGTTACGGTCGTCGGCGTCAACCCGCGTGACGCCGCGCGGCCTCGCGGACTACTGACTGACTTACCGCTGGCCGTTCTCGCTCGTCCCGCCGTCGCGACGACTGTCGCGTGGTATTGTCTTCTACCTTTCCGGGGTTTTTCGCGACGCGACGCGCGGCCGGGGTGACCGGACCGGACCGGGCCCCGCGGGACCGACGACGGACGCCTTAGGGACGCGCCCCGAACCTCCGCCGCTCCCGTCCTCGCGCTCGGCGATCACGAGGCGCCCGCGTACCGTCGACGCCGGCGCTGCTGCCGCCGCCAGACGGACGGACGGAGGGGGAGGGGGGTGGTGGATACGCGGCGGAGAGCGCGGTGTGGACGTACCACCGGCTGACACCCCCCGCGACAGCGCCGCAATGAACTCGCCCGGCACGAAGGGTCAAAAGCACCGCGGCAAAATAATAACAGAACGCAGCCGCCGACGCCGCTGTCGGCAACGACAGCGCGTGGTGAGCTGGGCGGCCGCCGCCGTTGTCGTTGTCGCTCGTCGCCGCCGCCGTCACACGAGCGCGACGACCTTCCCGTCTCTATATCTCTACCACCGCCCGAGACCAGCCGTGACCGGCGGCGGCGGCGTCGCGCCGGGACGACGCCGCGCTCGGCAGGACGGCGCGACGACAATAACAACGTCGTCGTCGTCGTCGTCGTCGCGCGGCACGGATAACGCGACGGCCGTCGCTCCTGCCGGTATTGCCGGTGTTGTTTTTGTCGTCGTCGTCGTCGTCGACGTCGACGTCGTCGCTCGAGGGGATCCTTCTTCTCCCGTCGACGGGATTGCCGATATCGTTGTTTCCGTTGCCGTTGCTGCCGCTACTGTTGACGGTAGCGATGTTGGGGATGATTACGGCGGTGGTGGTGGTGGTGGTGGTTGTTCGCGGCCGCGGGTTTTGGCGGGTTTCCACGGGCGACGAGCGCGCACACCACTGGCACACACCGCGGCCGCCGTGCATTCACCTCGTCCTCGCAGCACGCGCCGTCGCTGCTGTCGTCGCCGTCGCTACCGCCGACGCGCACCGACGAGCGCTCCTCCTCGCCAGCTCGCGTCTCAGCCGTGATCGGAGGACGCCTCGCGGAAGCTGCACCGACGTGAGATCGTTGCCGCCGCTGCTGCTGCTGCTGCTGCTGCTGCTGCTGTTGTTGTTGCCGCCGCTGCCGCTGCCGCTGCGCCTGCTGCCGTTACCGCGGCTGCTCCCGTGCCGCCGCGCCACACCGAGACACGCGAGACGACGAGGTTGCCCGACGCACCACTGGCTCGCGTACGCGCGCGCACGGCCACCGATCGCGACGACGTCGAGCGGGCGCTCGAGCTCGCGGCTTGCACGACGGGTAACGCGCGACGTTCCCGCAGCACGCACGAGAATCGTACAACGTCCTAACCGCGGGGACACCGCATCGCTTTCACGGGCGAACATGGAGCTGGATCCATGCCGAATGCTTGGCGAATCGGCCGCGGGGCGGCGCGCACGGGCGCCAACCAACAACGTCGCGGCGGTAGGAGCGCGCGGGAGAGAGGAGGAAGGGGAGAGAAGAGAGAGATAGCGCTGGCGCGCGCGCGCGCGTACACCGCGAAATACGGCACGGCCTTCGGGGGCCGCCGCGCCGTCGCGCCGTCGCGCCTGTCGCAGGCCTGCCAACGCGATATCGCGCCGCTTGACAACAGCGAATGCTCCAGATTCGCGTCAGATGGCGCCCCCCTCCGGCGATCTTAAATAATCGAAATAATACCGTTTCGTTCATTAAATTGGAATTAATTTTTTATTTAATTATCTCTCTTTGCTGTATGAACGAGATCCCGTTAGGTGTAACTTCGGCGCGAATGTATACTAGGATCATCGTATTTAAGTAATTTGATAACACGATGTTTGAAATTTAAAGCGAAACTGCAGTTTGTCGTGGATTTTGAAATATTCTTTGATTTATCTAGAAAGAAATTCTTTGCTCTTCTCTTTTCAAAAAGAACTTTTTCTTCCTTTAATCGATTAGAGAAAGGCGCTGGAAAAGTGCTAAGGCGAAAAATTGTATATAAAATTCACACGAATAATATTTATTAGGCTACCGAGACCCAATCCTGACACCGTTTTTTAATCTGCATTTTAACTCTAAAAGTTTATTTAATTAAAAAAAAACGACGAACCTTTTGCATCAATCTGATCTTGCGCTAGCTGAGACTTGCCGAAAATTAAGTCCACGTCGTTGATGAAACTCAAAGTTTGAAAAAATGACGTGTTTCTTATAAAGTACGTAAAGCAACATGATACCGTTTAAAGAAAAATAGAAAAAAATAAATATAGTTTCATAAATCCGTTCTGGATTTGGTTCTGCTGTGACGCTGCGACTGTGATGATCGTTAATCCAAAATCAGGAAAATAAAAAAAAAAGAGTCCTCTTCTCTTCCAATAACAGATCGAGATCGGAATTAAATCGATTAATTTGAATTCGTTCGATAGGAATAACAAAGTGAACGTTTCGTCATTCCATAACCGCGAATGAGGCCAATTACTGAATGCAAAAACGACATTCATGAAAAATGCAATTGTTTCGCTTTGCTGAAAGTTTATAATCGTGTCGTTCGATCATGCGAAAAAAACGCGGCACAGGTTCAACGATCGAGGACTGCCGGTTCTTAAATTCCCGATGAGTTTCCGGTCGCCGGACGATCAGATTTCGAACGGAGATGCCGCAGGCTGCAAAGTCGATCGAGGAAAACGATAGCCGGGAAAGAAAGAGAGGGTTTCGCTGAAAAGCGGATGATTCGGAATGACTCACGAATCACGTTTCGCAATCGGGAAATCGACTCGACGCGACGCATCATCAGCGACTTGACGCATCCTCCGCCAAGATTTCCGTCCGAGATCATTGAGCGATTTCGCGATATGACGCACTCGTATCCGGAGGCAAAGCCAAGCGGAATTCGCGAGCGATCTGAACCGGACGTTCGTAAACTAAAATGTGCGCTAAATATATTGCGGTATAAATTGCTCGCTAGAGTAATTTTGAATCAAACGGCCGTGGCAAGAGATTAAAAGAACGCAATTTTGCGGCGCAATTATACGCGTAACTTCTAAAGAGCGCACCGCGCTAGGGATTTACGTCGAGTTTAAAAGAGAGCGATTATTTTTTTCAAAGCGCTGGGCACATTTCTTTTTGAGTGATCACCCCTCTAAATTGCTAAAATCAGTTTTTATTTGTAAAATACACATACAAATCAATTAATAATTGTCTATATTTCTGTTTGCACGTTCGCTCAAAACGACAATACTTTTATGTACAGTTATATACCTAATCAATTTAAACGGACCGTGAAATCTTTAATTATCGGCATGGATGAATATAAATACGCAAAATAACACTATATATATCATATGAAAATATCGTTACATCGATCTTTTTATAAGATAAACAATCAAAATAGAATTATGTCGGTAATTATAATTTTACAAATATTACAGACATTCTGGGAATAAATTTTACTATAATTTTTTAATAACAAATAAAAATAATGCAAAAAATGTATCAACTTGCGTATGTGAGAAACTATTATTTTATACTACGGATATTGTTTATTGCAAAAATTCATAAACATCATTTACGAAGCATGATTATGGAGAATAATTTATAGTTTAATTTTTTTTTGGGAAAATTTTTATTCAATTTTTTTAATAACTCATTTTCTTGTGACTCGAACAGTTATTTAAAAAAATCTATATTTCGATTGTATAATTACTTGATTAAAAAAAGAACATAACGTTAAACAATCGAAAACTTTATCAACAAATAGACTTAATATTTGCATCGTTATATAAGCTTCATATTTATTGCGATACTATAATAGCTTCCGTGATGAGATGGTCCGGCCAATAGGATGTTGTTCCTGTGAAAATTATAACACAAAATGAAACAAAAAATAGCACGGATGTGTAAAAAAACAAAAAGATTATAAATGACGCACGAGACGTTCGTTAAAAGACGAAACTATACAAACTGCATAACGTGACGCAATACTTGAGCGGCATCGTGCAACCGGTGCAACGTTTGCAATTCGCTTGAGATTCGGTCGCAGCGTATATTGTTTGATCTCTAAAGAAAATAATAATAATAAGATACGCAATGTAAAAATAAATTTATGGCCAGTTATATATTTCTAGCTCTATATCAGGTGCCGCGTAGAGTTTCCATAATTGCGGAATATTATATATATGTATTGAATTATTAATATATTGAAACCAAAATGACAATATTTTTTCAAGAAATTATCTTTAGGATGAAAAACAGTATTAGTGTACAGTTATTCCACAGTTCCTATAATATATATACATTTAAATTCGTAACTTTTATTATTTTCGTCTGAGATTTTTACATTACACTTTGTTTTAAATTCGTGACATCTTTTAACATAATTTAATTACATCTTCATTACATATATGTTTTCTCAATAAGATTGTATTTCGTTACGCTGAAATTGTTAAAGTATCATATAGTATACGCAGTAAAAATGACACAAACAAATGTCAAAAGTGTTTATCATATCTATGAGATCTTACCATGTAAGATTACATATATGTATGTAACATCAATTTGATTGTAACTTTCTTATAAAAAAAAAGTTGATATAATGTTTTAGCGGACACTAATCTTCATTTCAGCGCGGTATGCACAAATTAATTCTTTGAAACACACTTGCAAAGATACTTGAGCATATCATTATGCCCTATAGCTTTTTTCCACTTTGTTTCACTATAAATTCATTGAACATTTATCCTGAAAATTGTATTCTCTTCACTTTTTATCATTTAACATCGAATAATTTCGTGCATGTGTATCATCAGTATCATTTATTGATTGATCGTTTATATTATTTAAAATAATGTTTGCCGCTTTCTATCTATATGTATACATATATATACATATATATAATGAAGTTATTCATATGACGTGTTGAAATATTTCATATATGCAATGAATAGTTTTAAAATTTGCCCCGAAAGTTTCCGCGACTCCGATACGGTCTTCCTCCTACATGCTTTCCTCGCACATTATGGCTTTTGCCCTTTACGATTTTTCCTTTTCCGTGCCAATCAGATCCCCTTTGGAATGTATGGCCAGTCATGATTTCATCGTCGGATTCTTCTAATTCCATCGGGCTTTCTCCACGACTATGATTGCTTCTTCTGTCGTGAAATTCGTCGCGCTCCATAGACCGTCTATGATACTCTGGCGAATATCTGTCATGACTATAGTGATCGCGCATATCAGAGTGAGAAGAAAAATCATCTCTACTTCTAACAGGAGACTCCAGCCTCAAGCTTCTAGATTCGTGTTTTATGGAATCTAAATGATACTCTTGTTCATCGGATCTTCTAGGAGGAGACGCTTGCCTGTTCAAAGTACGTCTTTGCGAAGAGTTATTTAGACTCCATCTCAGATCCTCTACTTCGCGATACTTGGATCCATATTCATATGTATCCCGCGCGCTCCAATCTAGACGATCCATTATCGGCCGTTTTTCTTCTTTTACCTGCTGGAGATCGTGCTCGTAGACCTGTGATCCAAAGTCGGCCGTGGTGACGTGTACTTGCACACCCTTGCTTTCCGTTTCCACTTCATCTGTCTGACAGATCTTCTGATGCATTTGAGTTATCGCTTTCGGAATCGGTACCGGCTGTTCCACGTTGCTCTCTTCCCAGAATATCTTGGTTTTGCTTTTCTGCAGAAGTATCGAATTCGACGTATGGTCTTCGGAAACGTCTTTCGTTTCTTTTTCTTCGTTGCGATCGTAGAAAAATCTACCCTTCATCTTTAAACGCGGATCCTCCATTGGAAGTTGAAATAGCGCTTGTTCGCAATGTCGCATTATTTCAGGCTTGAATCCTATCAGTAGAAAAAATAGAATCTCGTAGAAAATAAAATTCTGAATTTTACATACATATATATGTCGTAATGCTTATACAAATATGTCATGCTTCTTGCAATCTTCACGCATGTTGTAAATCGTGTAAAAGGAAAGTGTCTTTAAACAAAAGTCCACTTTAGATGTATATCTCTAATTAGACATGTCACACAACTCGTGTAGTGTGATTGATAAGCAGTTTAAATAGAATTTCAAAATTTAAAAGTTCTTACCTGGATATAGTACCGGTATATTAGATGAATCTAACGTGATAAAAAAGAAAATATGAAAAATTAGTATGGTTCAATAAAGCTTAGTTCCACACAAACGTTGGTTAACTTTCACAACCTTAGGTTAACTCACTCTTCGTCTCTTTCTAACGTTTCCCTTAGAAAGAGACGAAGAGTGAGTTGACTTAAGGTCAGAAGTTAACCGACGTTTGTGAAACTGGGCCTAAATAAGATACATGGGAAATATTTGTATCTTTGTGGTGAACGAAAAAGCGGCAACTATATAAGTTCTGTATAAATCTTTACGATCGCATAACAAATTAAAACATACTCGCACCTTTGGCTGAAACAGATGCTTCCAATAGACTGGATAAGCTGGTTTTTTGCTGCAAGATCAAGTCATAAAAATTATATTAATTTTTTTTTTCTACAAATAAAATACATGATTGAAAAAAATACAATGCTTCGTACGACAAATTAAAATAAATTAATATTCGACCTAGCGATAAACACTCCTGGTCGAATTTAAAACAAAACTAAATACTCATCGCTATCATATGTATTGCAATTACTTTTGGTTTGGAGATGATCGGCGGTTCGGGTGTCTTTATTCGTTCCTGGGGCGGAGAGTAAGCTTCGTTGTACGACGACGATGCCGCCGGTCCATGTTCCGTATAGCTCTGTGACGTAGAAGGTGTGGCTGAGCGATTCAAAGGTTTGTTTGGAGGTTCAAATTGATGAACCGGTGTTTGTTGGATAAAGGGTACAGTATACGATGGATTGTACGACATATGCGTATGATCCATCATCGGAGGAGGTACAGGTTGCGGCGAGGGTATCGGCAAAGGAAGCAACGGCGAGCGCATCACCGATTGCGGAGGTGCTTGCGGCACGGCAGCGGCATTCGGCTGATTGTACATGACCGGACCGGATGAATAATTGGCTGGAGGCAGGTTTGGGGTCAGGGATGTCGGCGGCATAGGTTCGAAATTCATTGGCGATGCTGTAGCCGGCATAGATTCGAAATTCATAAACGATCCGGTTAGCATAGGTGGTAGCATAGATGACGATGGCGGACCCGGCTGATGCGTGTACGGGGGTGCTACAGACGGTGGTGGTGGCGGCGGCTGTGCTGGTGGCGGGTGCGCTGGTGGCTGTGGCCTGGATTCCGCTTCTTGTTTATATGTAGGCGGGTTGAGTAACGGTGCGATTCCTTCCATCGTCGCGGACGGCACGTATCCACTTGTGTTCGCGCCGGTCGACATGGCTTCGTTTCGCAGTTGTCTTGCCAATTCGTTGATGAAGGGTGAACGCTTCCTGACGCGCTTCTCCAATGATCTGCTACGTGTGCGACTTCGGCGACGGGGGCTGTATCGTCTGCTCACTGGCGAACGACTCGCTCGTCTGCCCGTTGGTGAACGGCTCGATCGTTTTCTCGGACGTTCCGTGCTGCGGCTCCTTCGATCACGAGATCGGCTTCTCCGGCTTAATCAAGATAATCAGATATAATCTAAGATATAATCTAGTACATTTTTATATCGTGTATATATATTTGTACAATGCAATAATATAAAATTACAATGTAAAATTTAAAACGCAAAGTTTGAAAAATTATATCTATCACAAACAACTACTTACAATATTTGTTCACAAAATGATATTTGTGACTGCTATACACGCAGTGTAAAAAGATGATTTTTAGCTAGATAACATTGAGGTTTTTTTTTCTCTTTCTTGAACGAGAAAGAGTTTAAAGCATTAAAAAATATCTTAACAAAGACGTTAAGAATATTGTCTCCTCACCGTTCATGCGTCCAATCGGCGCGTCTCCTACGGAGTCGCTCAGGACTCCATCTTCTATCTACGCTGGACCGCCGTTCTCCACTAAGTCGTCTAGGGCTTCTTCGTCGATCTGGACTTAATATAGGAGTTCTCCGGTCATAGGATCGTGGTGAATTTTTCCGTCTGCCTGGACTATATCTAGGACTTCTGTGTCTTTCTTCTGTTTTTATGATAGGGGTTCTACGGCGATCCGGGCTTACGAAAGGACTTTTTCGTCGATGAGGACTCAGCCGAGATCGATCGGGAGTTCTGCGCCGTGGCGAAGATTTACCGTAACGTTGCAACGATTTGCTCCTGCGATGCTCTCTGCTTCGTTGTGCTTCACGCTGCGCTCGTTCTCTGTTCTGTTCCTCCGCGATGCTCTGAATGGCTTCAGTTTCCGTCCCAGGCGGGACTACGTTGTCCGAGTCCAACAAGTACTTGATCGCCTTCTCCTTTTCGGCAAGAAGCTTGTTCTCGGTGTCTCTCTTCGTTCGCATTTTGTCCCTTTCGATGTCTTTGGTGCTCTTCAAAGGATCCCGACGAATCTCTTCGCGTTTCTTCTCTTCTTTCTTCGGCTTTTTACGTTTGTGAGGTCCTTTAGGCTCGGGACGATGGTGCTCCCTATAATTATCTTGTCATCATTCGTTTGCCAGAGGATGCACACTTCCATAATATTAAATATAACAGATTGTACACATATATCATACAGATAGTGTAGAGAATGAGAATGATCTGACAACGTGGCATTGTAACTTATAACTAAATCACTAAAATTAGAACATAATACATTTGTATACAATATAAATTAAAATGTAATTAACTGAAACTCGAGAAAAGTCGTAGTGCCATAATTAATGTCCCTACAATGATTGCACTTAGTAAGTAAGAGCAATACAACGGCTTTATTTTTAATATCAAGTATAGTGACAATATAATGTTATATAAAAATCATTTACAATAATGACACTACCTAGAGAGTTGGTTCTCTCCTTGCTTCTTAGACCTTGTCACGTCTTGCTCGTTCTCGCGGTTTTTGTCTTCATCTCCTTCCCATGCGTCCACAACGTCCAGTCCTTCCATAAAGTCTTCATCGTCGAGGAACTCCTTCAGTTCCTTCAGTTCCTCCTTCAGTTCTTCATCCGGTATCTCCTTGAGACCCATGATCGCGCGTTGCACATGATCGTCACTTTTCAACAAAGGCTCCTCGATTATCTGGTGAAATTGCTTCACGAATATCTTGCCAGTGGTCTTCGTCGCTTGCCCTTCCGTTTCTTTCACTTCTTTCATTTGAACATTGTCTTTGTCGCTTGCGTTGTCCATGTTGCTCACCAATTCGCGATTACCTCAGTATTCTGAAGTAATCAAGAAAATATCTTTGAGCTCTAAGTAAATTAATTATGCTTCTCGTATCTATATTGCTATTGCAACGTGTGCTTAATAAATCCCACAAAAAATATACATGCTTTTACATATGAAACAAACGTTTTTGTACATAAAACGATTGAATGATTTATAAATAACCAACTTAAGGCATTGTGCAGTTTCAGTTGTTGTTGCTATTTCAATTCATTGTTGTAATCCGTACAGCCGTACATACTGTTGTACTCGACAAGCTCTACATTATTTCATCTGTGCTTTAAGTCTGTGTCTGTAAGTTTTATCTTCGGCACGTTTTATCGAGATTCAACATGGCACTGTTGTTCCTGAGCGTTTAGAATTATCTTAACTCGGGGCGGCGTGTAAATTTTTTACAGATATTAATCTCAGAGAACACTGATAAGCATATATTGACAAGCACAGTACGGCGATCGGGTTCGATCGAGAAACGAAATAAACGACCTTCCGCCGAGCTTGTGTGCTAGTTCGACTAACAGGCAAGGTCCAAAACGGTCAAAACACACGTGAGGGTTTCCGCTTTACTTCCCCGAATGGCCCATGGCCCGAATGTTGCGAGGACCGTCGACCGTCGTGAGGAAGGGGTGCCTGACGCAGGCAGCCTCACTGGCCTCACGTAAACTCCGGAAACTGTGGTAGCCCCACGATCGTTGCGAGGAACCGATAAATAACGATGCAAATCCGCAGGATTCCGAGCGAGTACGACACCCGAACCGGAAACACCTGTGCCCGCTCGACGACGAGTTTTCTCACCCTCTAACTCGCCAACTCGCCATGTTGCTCACACCGAGCACCGAAACTAACCTAATCCCCGGATCAAAAGTGCACGAGTGCACTTGCGCGGCCGTACGCGCTTTATTTTCGTCGTATCGTATATACGAAAATTTTCGCGACTTTTTATTCGCCGTATCGTTTCTCTCGTGACAAACGGCGAACGCGCGTGCGAATAGATTTCAGGTTAATGCAATGAATAAAAACGTAACAAACGTCCCGTTGAACGTTTCTGTTAACAAAATTGTACCAAACTGCACTTTAAACAATCTCTTAACAATCGTTTAAATGTTTAACAATTCTTGCCTCTATTTGTTATATTCGCCGAACTCGACCGAAAGTGTTTTCTTTTTTACATAATTGCATAGGCTGTTCTCTTTGCAGCTGTGCTACGTGCTACACTTTCGGCACTCGGAATGAGAAAGGTGCGGGCGGGTATGAAATGAAGCATTTAGAGAGAAAAGGAGAAAAATTCTTTAGAGAAAAAAGGAGAAAGAAAAAGCGCACACATATACATACATAAAAGCTTCGAAAAGATATACCTGTTCTTTGCAGCTGAACTTTTTGTACTTTTGATCCTTCTAATTATATTCTCAACGCATAAATTTTATATGCATCTCGTTTTGAGTACAGAAAATTTAACATATAGACAATTGTTCTACATAACTGATATTAATTTATTCTCTATGCTTAAAATATGCAACATAATATACGTATAATTTTTCATAAGAATGAAAATGGAATGCAGCTATTAGTGTTTCAAGAAAGGCTGGAAATTCGAAATTTTTTAACATTCCGCGGTTCAGTACCGAAAGATCCACGTCTTTTTTATTTCTCGACACAAATATAAGAAAAGAAATAGATGCAAAAATTCCATATTCCGTATTTATTCCATATACGCGGTTACACTTACCGCAAGAGACTACAGTGTTCTTTAGGTATAATATATATGTATAATAAATTCAATAAATAATACAGAATATAGTAGCGTGTAATATTGAAAAACGTGACACAGAAAAGCTAATTCTCGATCTTGACTTATGTTTTCTGAAGACACTCTGAATTTACTCTGAATTTATACATGTGTTCTGAATTATTAGAAATAATCTAATCGCATTCCAGGATTGGAATACGATTGGAATTTATCACACAGTATTAACCCTCCGTCTGTATACGTGGATCTATGGCATCCGAGCCAAAATAATATCTGCTCATAATTTGTAAAACTTGCAAGCCTGCCAGAAAATATGAAATAAACGACGATTATCAAAATAATTAAAAAAAAAAATCGTCGACTATACAATGTAGAAAGATTTTGTGAATTTTTTAATATTTTTCAAAATACTTTAAAGAAGGGGAAAAAAAAAAGGTATGCAGATGGAGACTTAATGTAACATTAACGAGATATTATGCGGAATAAAACGCTAACTTTTGGTCCATGCCAGAAAGCATACGATGTACATTTTCAGCACCGTCATTACCGTTGGTGGTTTAGCTGCTGATAGTATAACTGATCATAGGTCTTTTTGAACTGCAGCATGTGTAGGAACGTTTTGTTTATTATTTTTGGTATCCAGCTATTTACGAAACACTCGAATTCTCGAAAGATATGATTCTGACTGTTCTCGTCGTTCAGCACTATGACCACCGCTACAGGATTGTCCGCCTTTTCTAACGTACACATAAAATCTAGCCTTACGTTGTTCGCCTTGTCATGCTCGGTCAATTGCTCCACCACCTTGTCCGACATGATCGCCTCTTTCTCCAGAAGACTCATTTGAACATCCAAAAGGGTCCTATTATTTTTCTTCCTATTATACCACACACATTTGTGTCCCGTGCAGTAAAATGTTACTTTTTGATGATTTCTGGTATGTACGTCGGATAATATATCAATTTTCTGCTGCTTCGTTTCTTGATCGAGCAGCATCTCGACTCTCAATTTAAAGATCATTTCGAAGATGTCCCTTATTAGATTAAAAGTGACGAAATACCAATTATCTTTCTTGTACTGCTCCTTATCGGTAATATCCGTACGTGTCTCGAAATCTTCCGGTAATCCAGCAAAGATGAAACGACCAGCTCGTATTTCATTTCTGAACCTCTTCTTTTTTTTCTTCGCCTGCATCAATTGAGGAGGTATCGCGCTGAATAACATGGTCAATAAATAATCGTAATTACTTGCACTAGCTGTCAAGCAGATATCGGCGCTGAACTTGCAACAAAGTTGAAATGCTATTAATGCACGATCTGACGTATTTGCGGCTGTGTTCTGATTGAGTTCGATCGGATCCTGCAGACATACTGGCTTTTGAATATCCAATTTCTTGGCACTATTATCCGTGACGAAACTTTTATATCTATACATGTAATCGGGTAACTTATCTAATTGTGCGAAGTCAGCTGTTGAATATACTTTTCCGTCCAGTAAACATATCACACGCGAATTGAAATTGAAATTTTCGTAAAAGAAGAAGAAATTGTGAAGCAGTATTGCGATATTACTGTTGTTGGTAATGGCAGGTAATGCGGTATCTTCGTTAAAATTTACTTGCCACCCATCCATGGTTTCTGGAGCACAAGTTCTCTGAAGGTCTAGTAACGGTGGAAGAAGACCAACTGATTCCTGCTGGAGGTAAAATATAATCAGACACACCAATCCATAACTGGAAATTCTTCCGGTACCCGAAATCTTGAAATGCCTCGCCCAGTATTTGATGAGCAGCATCAGCGGTCTTAATCGTGGATCGCGTGACGCGCAATATCTTAAGAAGTTACTTTTATAGATGCCTAGGCCGTTCTTGAAGGAAATGTCGCAGGAGACATTGGTCGGCATATAACGGAACTTTATAATAGGTGTTTTCGCTTTAGGGATTGATACTATGTTGGAAAATATAGACTTCATGCTGTACATAACTCTTCTTACCCTCTTGAAAATTATTGGCGTCCATATATGTGACGGAATATCCGGCCTGTTACAGATCGGTGGTACACCTTGAACGGAGAAGTTGCTTAAACATACAACGATATTCACATACTATAGTAAAATTAGAAAATCTCTTACCAATTCGACCGACGTACATGTAGATATCTAAATCACTCTCTTTAAAACTCAACTGCGCCACCGTTGAGCCAAATTTATACGTTTTACATTCTGGGAAAATCGATCTAAATATTTCATCCAGATGAATACAAATGACATTATATCTCGTTACCAATTCAAATTCAGTAAGTTGCACCGCATTTAAAAGTGCTGCCATTTGGTTGTCAAATGTCACTACATTTTCGAAAACATTTTTTATTCGGTCGTAACTTATTGGATCCTCTTCTTCTAAATTTTTATTCTCAGTTCCTTTCGGAACAGTGTCTTTTTGTTGTTGCGCTATGAAACAATAAATGAACGTATTCATCAGCTCCACAGAAAAATAGTGGGAGATGGTAATTATAACGTATTGCTAAAGCTAAGATAACTGATATTTACCTTTGTCAACGCCGAAATTTTCTCCATTTTTCTTCAGTCTTCTCAAACATATTTTTTCATTTGCTAGCCAGTGTGACCTGCTCATTAAAATATCAACAAGTTTGCTGCAACAACGAAGCATAGATACAATATTTATAGAGTAATACAAAGGAAAAAAAATAAAAAAAATTTTCACCAAGAAAGAAAATAAAAATGGTGATATTCCTATATGTATAATTTAAAAACTTAATTATTCTATGACCATCTTTCTTTCTATCCGAAAATGTAGAACAATATACTCGTATGAACTAGACAGGTAAAATTTATTCCTATGTGTGTGTGTGTGTGTGTGTGTGTGTGTGTGTGTGTGTGTGTGTGTGTGTGTGTGTGTGTTCTGTCGTAAATATTTATTATATAAATTACCTGTCATTGTATTCAATCCAAATGGAGTTCCGTCTTTTAAAAAGCTGCTGTCTTTTAATTGTTCCAAATTGACGAAGATAATTTACCAACTCCTCTACCGACACATTTTTTGGTAAAGGCGCAACACACACTGACTTTCCTGGCAAATAATGCTGATTCCCTTCATATGAGCTCTGTTCCGATCTTGCGTCTTGGTGCTGATGGTTCGAGCTTGTAGCAATTTGTTTGTTCGTGTGTTGGACAGATTCAGCTGACTTAGAGTTCATGGTTCAAAATTATTCAAGCAATCGTAATTTATTATTCTAACTTAATTATACTTCTGTTTCTCTTGCACGTTCTCTTGAAAGTATTATTATATAACGATACGCTATATAAAAATAGAAAGATAAAAAAAATCACTATTTAACTAAAATTCAATAATTGACCATCTCTAGTGATCACTTTCAGAAAATACTTTGTTTCGATCAATCCTTTTGAATTTCCAGCACAGAGAACAACGTCATTGTCAGATTTGAGAAATATCAAGCCATCTTCCTTCGCTCTTCCAAAATTGATGTAAACAAAAAGTTCGGCGCTTTGACGTAAACCGTTGATGAAATTTAATCCCTTCGCAAAGTGAATATGATTTCTTTTCATACGTGATAGACCTTCAATTTTTATTTTTGGCCAGTACTTAAAATAGGTCCCGTGAATTATATCAAAGTCCACGCAGTCAAGTATCTTCAAGCTCAGTTCGCTGATCTTGAATATAGAGTGGCCTTGATTTGCCTTAATCTCTAAAACACCGTCAATAGTTTCAAGGGTAAACCTTTGCTTGTTATTTTCCTTTACTACTCTCTTGATGTCATCAATAGTATACTTATACAATGATTTAGTCAACAGTTCGTTAACTGCGACAAAGCCGTTTGGTTTAATATTTAAGCCTTCCTTTATAGCTCCATGACGTAGCAGATATGATAATCTTTTGCCGAGAGCAATGTCGCTTTTACTCTGACTCTAAAAATAATATAATAACAAGTTATTATATTGTATAAAATAACATTTGCTATATGGAGATCTATAATTATATACAATCAAATTAAGTAGATTATTAAAGTGTTTCTCAAAGAAATACGAATGCCAGTTCTTCAACTTTTTGTTAGAAATTGACATATTCTTTTGACAAAATCTAACAAAATATTTACTGCTGTTATTACTACATTAGAAAATATGTTAATAATTTCAATGCCAAATCACTTAAAAGAATATCTTCAATTGTTCTGTTCTTTCAATAGCAATCACATTACACCTAATTTTATTAGTAGGTTTTTACTAACAATTTGCTATAATTTTCACTATGATCTTACTTACGAGCAAAAATAAAGTGTTTAACTACCTTTAACCAGAGCATACAAGTTAAATTTTAAAATACAAAACTTATAATTATGAAAATAGAAAACAGGGAGGAAAAATATGCAAAAAATATCCAAACAATGTGTCATGTCATAACGATTATTAGCCTGACTCACGGTCGTACACACAAAACGACATGTACGTGTTTCAAACGAAGGAGAAGCACTGAAAGCAAACTACACATGCCCGCACAGAAAGGTGCACCCCATTAAACACATTCGACAGATGTCTTTATATGCAACGATCTTACATTGCCACAAAGTTAATAGGAAGCCATAATTTGGGACAAAAAATGCGCCCTTCTTTTCTTGTAAATAAATTACAAGCACGATTGTCTAACCTCTGAAAACATGAAACTAGCGTAGCTCGCAACTTTCCCTCGAACCAATCTAACCGGTCTTCCTTACGCTAATTTGAAGGCATACGTCTCGAAATTTACGATTTCTTAACAAGTCACAAATTTACGGAATTCTAATTGATATTATGACGACAACAATCGCATAATTCGCATAAATACCTACGTCTTAGCTATTTTTAGCCGCGGAATAAATCGTGTCTACGCTAAAGGCCATTGCATTGCACACAAAATTGCATAGGCTGCATAAGCATAGCATAAGACCGCTAAACCAATGAGCATCCAGCATAAAGTCGCCATTTCGATTTACATAAGATGCTCCGTGGTCCAGCGGTCTTATGCTACGTTTATGCTAATCTATGCCGTTTGTGTGCGATGGCCTTAAAGCCCCTTGCACAATGCTAAGCAATAGGCAATAGGAACAGGGAATAGAAATCAGAAATCATGTATAAATGCAGAATAAACAGTGACACAGGCAATAGACACAGAGTTTCCGTCACGTTGGAAACTCTGTGCCTATTGCCTGTTGCCAACCAATCATAGTATTCGAATTTTTTAGGATGTAATTAACGATTTTTTGGTTATTTCCTGTTCCTATTGCCTGTTGTCTGGCATTGTGCAAGGGGCTTAAGACCGCTGGACCAATGATCATCTTATGTAATCAATATGGCGACTTTATGCTGGATGCTCATTGGTTTAGCGATCTTAAATCCACCGATATTAACCAATGATCGCGTTTAGCAGACCAAGCCGCTGAGTCGCAGTCGAATGTGCGTGGCTCTTACTTTCAGAACCAACCAATCAGCGCAGAGTGTTGATAAGGCGAACTCAACAGTTGTGTCTGCTGAACGCGGCCAATGAAACTGCTACTTTTCATAAGAAATACGATCCCTTGGGAACCTTTTGCCGCGTCGGTCTCATGTTCAGCAGAACAAACCGCTCAGTAACAATCGAACGTGATTGGCTCTTACTTTTAGAACCAACCAATCAACGCAGATTGTTTATAAGACGAGACTCAACAGTTGTGTCTGCTGAACGCGCCCTTTTTTCTGTAGATTTTCTTGAAATTGTGAATATACGTTAATTTAGGTGTGCTTTATGCGTGGTATAAATTTCAGTATAAAAATCATGGTATAAAAATCAAGATACTGAGCCTCAAAGTTTCAATTTTCACTAAAATTTAGTAAAAGTTGAAACTTTGAGGCTCTCAGTATCTTGATTTTTTATACCGGAAAAAGGTACTGAAATTTATATCACGCATAAAGCACACCTAAATTAACGTATATTCACAGTTTCAAGAAAATCTATAGAAAATCGATTTTCTTTAGTATAAAGACCGGAGAACTACCTTGAAGGCTGAAATATGATGACCGTAACCATAGTATACCCGACCAAAACACCGTTGACCGCGTCTGATGTTTTTCATTTTTTTTAAAAGGTTTTTCAGTACATTAACGCTTCGAACAGATAGCGCAGATAGGTTTCGAATTAATGTTTATGTCGATTATATATATATATATATATATATATATATATATATATATAGTTTATTTATATTCAAATTTATATATATTTATGTCGAATAAATCGTTTAATATTTAATAAATGCCCGTCAATTCTACTAAAAATTTTTTTTTTCAAATATCCTTCTATTTTTGAAGTTTCGAGTACATTTTATGTATACAGAAGAACGAGCCTATCAAAGAGTTAAAAACAGAATTAATCTTTAAAAATTAACGTATATGTATGTATGTATGTGTATGTACATTCATATAAATATATATAAAAGATTGACGCGTCTTTTTTCGATGAATTTCGGAACTCACCGAGTTGAGTTATCCACGAGCGCAATGCGCTGTGACGGTAGTCGAAGTTGCGCAGAGTTAAGGCCATTGCACGTAATTAGTCATAATCGTAAGGCCATAAGGCCCATAAGAAAATAGACCACGCACACTCGATTATTTCTCGAGCTCGAAGAGAATAATAATCGACTGTGCGTGGTCTATTTTCTTACGGCCTTACGATTACGACTTAAAACTTTGGTACGTGCAATGGCCTTTGTAATAACAGATATTTAATGATAGTTATGTAATAAAAAGATATAATGATTTTTATATAATAATAAAAAGACATTTAATAATTTTTTAAAGATAATTGGAGAAGAAAGGACGATTGTGTGTAGAACATCATTATCATTTTACTAATGTAGAGCTGAAATTAGCGTATGGTAAATAAGCACAAGCCAAAATACACCAGCGAATAGCAGCACGTGTTTTAACAATGGATTTAATAATAATTATTATTAGTATCAACTGGTTTAGTAATTAACAGAAAAATTGCTATTATAGTACAAGACGACTTTATAATAGTAGTAAAAAATTTATTTTATTATAAATGTAAACTTAATAAAAATTTTATGAAGAGTTTCTTTACACGGGTTATCGAAATATTTATTTGTGTATCTAATAAAGAAACAAAACTTTCCAAGAGTTTTCAACCTTCGGATTGACGAGAAATCAAATAACGCGCGCGCAAGCATCGATAACCCTCGATTAGGCTGCATCCCCATGGAGAGAGAAATAGCGGAACGGAACTAAAACGGAATTGCTCTGATTGGCTAATCTTCAGGTGAAGGCTCTCAAGATGGGATATTAGCCAATCAAAGGAATTCCGCTATTTCTTTCTCCATGGGGATACACCCTTATCCCGTCATGCCTCGCGCGCGAGCAACCCCGTGGCCATGCGCACTGCGCACCGTTCTCATCCCGAGGATGTCGAGCGCGTCTAAAGTCGCTTTCGGTCTATGTTGCATGTCGTCCGTCGGAATAATAGGCTACGTGCACTACAAGCAGGCCTACGACAGGTAGAAACCCGCGATTGCACGACGATTACGATCCTCGCGACTGACGTTGCGCTCGAAAAAATCGTTTTTAGGGATCAGCTTCATCTGGGTGTGATACGCGACATCGAGCGACGGGAACGCCGTAAGGCAGAAAATGTCTACGTTCTGCAGCAGCAGGCCGAGCTAGAGAAGGAACTGCGCAGAGGGGAGGCAATACGTGAGAACGATACGTAACGATTGATAGTCGCGTGATTGTTAGTCTGTTACTCGAGGATTTTTTCATAAGGAATAAAAAGAGCCGTGTGTTAAAGTGTCCTGCCCGGTCACTTCACTCCATTTTGTATGCGCGTCGAGTAAACCCGTTGAAGCGTCCTCCTCTGCAAACACTTGAGTAAATTTACAGCTTTCAAGCGAGCATTATGGCTACCGACGAAGCACCGGATCAACCCGGTAAGTTTGGAGTTTCATATAGAACGAAAGCGCAATAGTATTTGCAACTTTGGAGTATATTTTTATTCCCTCTTTATGTACATATATATTGAGGTTATAGTCATATATCCAATATGATATATTAAAAATATCAATTGCTTTGTGGCCAATGTTTTTTTTAGCGTTTATTATATAATCATATCGGTCATTGTATTGTGCGCTAGTTTTGAAAAGAAATGAAAAGTCAAAAAGATGTATCTTGATTTATTGTTCGACATTTTTACTACAATTTTAAAATGTTACACTTTATTTTCCTTATTTACCTATTTGTTGATCTTGTGTTTTATACAAAATGGAAGATTAAAGTTTGCAAACGCTTGAGTTCTATCGTACATGAAATATTGTACGAACTAATCTCTATGGTCTTAAACTTTGTACTTTGTTTAATTAGATTTGAAGCTGCACAGATTGCATAAGCAACACGCATAAGATAATACTAAAATGTCTTGTAATATTATTAGCAAAAATATTTTGAATGCAAAGAATGTTAAAATAGTTGATTCTTGTTTCATAGATTTGTCTTGCATAGAGGAGAGTCTCATGAGTCTAGAGAAATTGGATAGAGCGTCACCCGACCTATGGCCTGAGCAGAGTGAGTAAATTTTCAAGTATCATCTATGAGTCATGTAAACACATTACATCATAAATGTAGCGAGCAATGAAGTTCCAGGTGTACATGAGTTCGTTGCTCAAAATTCACCGCAGACAGAACCATGTTTTTGGGCTGCGATGTCGCAGGAAGACATAAGCCATGTGCATCGTGAGTTGATATGCATTAACATACGATTCTTCATCCTGTTGCTAAATATCGTAAAATATTTTCTTGCAGAACTGGGTAATATGTCAATGACCGGGCTTATCTCGGAAGTGAAAAGACTGCACGATTTAGCTTATCAGCTGGGTCTAGAGGAGGCTAAGGAAATGACACGCGGCAAATACTTGAACATATTTAAACATAAATAACCTATTTTAGATTTGCAAAAAATAATAATAAAACGTGAAAATGCATAAGTATAATCGGTATTTTTAAGAAACGTTTTGAGACGTTTTTATATTTTTGCAACCTGAAAATTATTCCTTAAGAATTCTCTAAGATCCACCTTGTGTATCTCTGTACATTTACAAATGCAGATGGAAAAATGATGCTTGAGTCACAACTAGACCCAAATGATAGGATTCCAACCTGATAAAAAAAAAAAAAAAAAGAAAACATAAATATGTGAACTACATCTGTAGTATATATGTAAATATTTATGTTGATAACGTACCAGGAAATATGTGTCCGCATATTTGTATAACAGAGGACTACCGCTGTAACCTGAACAAGGTTCACAGTTTCCTTTGGCGCATAATTCGACAGATAGAGCTTGGCTTAAATAGTCCGAGCACTGCTGCTTAGGTACGAGTTCTAGTTGTAATGACTGTTGCGTCAGTGGTTGCGCTGGATCACAGGGTTACAGCACTTGAACGTTACATAAACACAGCTTACAGTTTACGCTTTACGATAGTTTGTTCTATTAATACAAATACCTTTTTGACCTGACAATTTTCCCCAGCCGACAACAGTGCATGTACTTCCTAAGCTGACGTATCTGTCTTCCGGTATAAAGCAGATTGGTTGAGCTGTGGCTGGAGAAGACCGGATATATTGCTATTTCATTGAGGCTGTGACCGTCACAATGTCTTCAACGCGTGTATATTTAAGAAATGTACATACCTGTAAAATCGATAGCCTTCTTCAAGCGAAGCAAGGCAATATTGTTCGAATAACTTGCGGCGTTGTAGCCCGGATGTTTAACTACATACGATATGTCGTGGCTACTGGTATTGTGCCCGCAAAACAAATTATTGCAATCTGGATTCGACTCTGTATTATATTCACCAATAAGCACAGAGCATCTGAATGGATTACGAACAACGATTATTATAATTACTGCATGCTACAGATCAATGCTGTCGTACAATCGAAAATCTGAGCAACGATCAATCGTTATATTTTATTTTCGACTGCTGTATACGTACAATTTGTATCTGTCCGATTTCGCGAGTGCGCATGTAGCTGTAGTCAATACAATACGCTCATTAACAATCACGCCATTGCACGAGTATTTAATCTCACCCGTTAATGTATCTGAAAGCGAATTCTTGCTAACAGTCTGAAAACGCATGTCTTACATAATAAAAGAGATATAGCTAACTTTCTCTCTCTCTTGTCCTTCGAATAAACAAAATTGTATACATAATTTGCTATATATATGATGCCGCAGAAATTTTCTGCCTTAAATTTTTATTGAAACATTTGGAACCAACTTTCAATTGGTTCAAACTGACGACTTTTAACGCAGCATTTTAACTTCAATGTTATAATTCAGATATATAATTGGCGATTTCTGAGACATCCTGTATATTACGCAATTTCTATATAATACAAGCACTTCTGTATACGTGCAAAGGTACTTGCTTATAAAACCGATTCTTGCGACAAAAGGATACGATCCTAAAGTGTCTGCGTTGTTTCGAACGATACTCTTTCCGCACTGAAAGTTTGAAGGTGGTTGCGTTGGATATGCATCCAGGCTTCTGTCTGGATACGTTGGCCGTTCGGTATAACCGTCGACGCTGCAGCAAATTTTTATGCGTGTTCGATCGTACCCGCACACGGCTTGTCGCAATCTGCGTTCGAAAAATCCACGTGTGTAAATTATGTACTCGTCCGTCCGACATAAAAAGGGACCACGTTACCTGTGAGCGGAAAGTCCGTTTTGATCCATTAGGGATACAACCGCCGGGCAGTATTCGATGAACGAACACTTCTGATCACTGGGACAAGAAAGAGAATTATTCTGGCACGTATCGTAATGATACCAAGGATACTCGCACAGCTCCGAAGTTACGATCGGCAGTAAAAGTAGTAGTAATAGGCAGCACATTTTTATAAAGATATAAATTTGTATAGGATATAAAAATGCAAACGAGAGAGATGGTCACACTCTTGACGAGGATAAAAATTCGTTAGTTTTGTCTAAGCGGAGATAAGCGGTTTCGTATCAACGTCGTCGGTCGAGAAGCGAAATTCAATAAAACGATCCTTTCCATGAAAGAAATATGCAAGATAGGTCGACTTTTTGAAAAAAATTATCGTTCTCTCAGATCAGATCTCTTTTTTCGAATGTATTGTGTTTTCTGTGTAGAAACACGACGGATTAATGCAGATAGATCTCGTAGTCCGTTTCGCATTCGCGACCAACATCGTCTGTACCGGATGATGAACTGATTTCGTTGCATCGCGCACCTCTGTGCGACAGACAATTTCGTTTCTCTCGGTTACCTTGACTAGAGCATTATTCGCACATCCGGCGGAACTGTGATAATCACGTAAAAAAGATACGTATTATGCGATTAATGCTCGAAACTGTGTTACGTTTTTACTTAGATTTCTTGAGAAGGCAACAGAGGGGTTGATATAATCACTTCTTTGGTGTAAACTACACTGAAATTAGCTAATTAAAATGAAATGGACTTTTTTAAACGCTGCGATAAATTCGTGTACAGCGCGGAAACATTATTTAATCATCATATAAATTAAAGGAAAATATTTTGTATGTATTTCTACGAAAATAATGGAAAAATGAAAAACATCTTATATATATATACGTATATATAAGATATCTACATTTTTATTAGACATCGTCTAATTGCGTGACCCACCTTGTATATAAAATTTATTAATACTCGTATAACACGTAATTATAGATAAACTCATAAAAGCAAAATAAAAAATTATTAAGTACTGTTTGTATAAAAAAAAAATTCTCTTGCTGTTCGGCATATTGTGGATTAATGGTGCATTAATGAACTTTGGGGGGGGGGGGTTTGTACGTTTCTTTTCAATTCTCGTGCGATTAGGGGGGAACAGGGAAGATTTTTAACAATTCGAATTTCGTCTTTCGTTCCACTCGATCGCGGTCTCGATGATGCCGGACGATCGGACGAAGTCGACGGCAACGATATTGGCGGTGCGTTGCCATTTGCTGTTGTACCAATTCGTAACGTTAATATTAACTTTCTCCGCCATTTGGCGGATACTTCCGAGCCGATTTAAGATTACGTCCCATGTGTTGGGCGTCAACTCCGCCATCGCCGACCTCGGTATCGATCTAGGATGCCTGAAACGAGAACCGCCAGATTGGCATAATTATAATTTGCGCTATAATGTCTCTGTTCATGCTGCATTGAGAGCAAAACTAATGACACTTTTTTTTATGCATTGGAATGCATTGCTCTCATTGCTATCAATTGAGACCATTGTAAACTTAATCGCGGTCCAGCTATATTATTGAGATCCGTTAATCGTATCAACTATAAGCAGCTCAGACCGGATACAGGTATTCGGTTTGTCTGGCGCGCGTACACTTGACTCACGATCGTGTCTCTTAATTAACGAAAGTACTTATAAAACCAAGAGTAATGATATATGACGAGAAGAATAATCTTGAATAGCTTAGCGCGCTACTCGATGTCGGCTTTGCATATGATTTGCATACCCGAGACTTTCCGTTTCGATGCGATTTAGATAATTGAACAAGTCTTCGATAGTCCTGACGTTTCCCCATTGATGAGTCACGCAGGGCCACACGCTTTCGTAACGACTGACAACTCGTCTCTCATCATAACCGATGATAAGTCTTTTCCCGGATGACCAGATCGTGTTCAGCGTACTGGTCCATCCGTAACTCTTCGGCAAGTAGTACCCGGCGAATTGTTCCTCAAGGAATCCAATAAAGTCGTGATGCACCGCCAAACTTTTTCCAAAACCTAATAGAGCAACACCATCAGCATATATTTTCACATAAATGACGAAAGTCTACCGTTTACAAGTCCTACGTACGAGTTGCACAATCTTGCTAGGTTACATATTATTATTAATTGAAAAGCAGCGATGAGTCACGTTATAATAATGTTCGTGTATTTCATTCCTATATCTTGCTAATATTCATAATTTGCACTGTTAAATTCGTAGTGTCAAATTATATTCAATTTGAGTTGTTTTTTTACGTTGTTAACTATTCCTATAGATCGTCATTGTTCTTACTCGATATGTCATTAATTTAACTAAACCAATGAAGTTAAAATAATACTATTTTGTGTTAATAAAATAATAAATTTCGACATACATTAAATAACAAAATGTTATTTTTAATTCAAGATATTGGTTTAAATTTCATCCTTTAATATTTAACAGTGCGTCGCCCGAACAATACGAAACAATCGTTACGAAGCAAGAAAAGTATCTCTTAGAAAAAGTCAGATGATAAACAAGACATCTTAGAGTCTGAGCAAGTCCGACGCAACTTTTAAATGTCACGAACGACTCTTAAGCCCCTTACACGATGCTAGCCGATAGCGATAGTGATAGCAATAGCGACAAAATTGCCGACAAAGCTACAGCATTGATACACGGCTTCCGACAGGTTAAAAATTTTGTCGCTATCGCTATCACTATCGCCTAGTACTGCGCGCAAGGGGCTTTATAATTTATCTATTAAGTCTCCTATTTTGTTGCGTTATAAAGAATTCTACGTTAATTTAATAATCTTTTGAATCAATGTGTTGTTTATTTAGTGCGGGAGTATCGCGAATGAATTCCAAGAACGGTATTCGAGCGTATAACAATATTTTTATATATTTAAAAAAGCGCGAGAAGGAACGTTGCATTCGTGATGGTTCTACTACCTAAAATGTTTTTGCCCGGCCAAGAACTGTCGAGCGTTAAAATGTATTACCAACTGGAAATTCCTGGATGTCGAATATCACGATCTCGTTCGTTTTGTCGAGGAAGGTCTTCACCTGGTTGATAACGGTCCGCATGGGAACGGACTTGAATACTCCGTGATTCGCCCACCACACCGAGTTGGCGTTGGGATAGTGTCCGGCTCTGATGTCGAGGTATCGGACCCCGTAGATCAGTTGCGCGAGCACGTCCACATCCTGCAGTTTAATTATCCTAACGATTACCAGCAACGGTTATTCCATATTTAATTCTTACTATATTCGACTTTAAATGCGCAAGCTCTCTTTAACGCGTCGCCCGAACGTTTTCGGGCCGAACACTCGAACGCGCGCGCGACAAGCATCTGATTTGAATTGAAAGGAAGTCCATTTTGAATCAATCGAAAGAGTGCCGTGGGAAAAGAGATCTGATGGTATAGCCGTGCGACTTCCGATTAACTTTGCGGATTATCTGATTTGTTCCGCGCAAATATTCAATTTTCTGTGTTATTAATTCGGAATTTACCTGCGTTATCACGTATCTCTCGACGATATTCTCGGAGTTTGCCCATTCGTGTATCGCGTACGACGCGGAATCGTGCGTACCGGGCAAAAATACTCTACTTATAGGCAGCGATCCTAAGATGGCCCTCCTCTCCGTCATCCAGTGAGGCTGCGTTCGCAGACAATTTGTCAGTTTTACCGTGCCGTTTCTCAGCCAGGCGACATGGTAATCTATTAAAGCGAAATTCCGTTTCAAGATCGGATCGCGTACGCCACTAAAGATATCGCTAAAGAAAATAAAGTATAGATCAAGTAGGCAGCCTTTGAACTGTCTCTTTTGATTTCGTCAAAATTATAAAAAAGCAATTGGCTCTTGTGCAACAAATTCAGATGGAGGAAACAATATTTTCTGTGCGCTGTATATATATAAATATATGAAAAAGAGCTTTAGTAATTTTATTAAAAATTACGATCGAAATCGTTCGATGATAATTATATTAGATTTCTTCCGTATTTATATTCACTATATTTGCATGTATATGTAGGGCTGGAAAAATTGTAAGACTATAAAGGAACTTGAAAAAGGAGTATCATAAATATAAAGTTTTAATCTTTAATTTTATGTGTTTCAAATTAGGATCAAATCTGTTTTTAGAATACAAAAATCTACAATGATTACATATAATCTGAATTAGAAATATAAATTCTATGAATTTTATCGAACTTCTCGTTTATTTTTTAAAAGAAGTTAGTGTTTGATTCTCATTCATAAATAAATCCTCAACTCAATCATGAAAATGTTTCTCTTTAGAGCCTCCGAATACATGAAAATCAAATAGGTTTCAAACATATGTACAAAGACAAAAATGACTATTATATTCGTGACGTTACCGGCGGAAAAACGGATTCCCGAAAAATAATGATTGTTACCGTTGTCGTTGCAGAGTAAAACTGATAATGGATAATGGTTGCCATTGCAGTTACAGTTTTTGCAACTGATAAATACTGCGAAAATGTAACTGTAACGGCACAACGTGTTAAATAATACAAACGCGTTACTCCTCAATAATGCGCTGTATATATAATACGCTTGATCAGTAGTCTATATTGGAATTATGTAATAGCGATGTATATTCATATAAGTCGCGTACGTACGTAGGCATTGCTGAACGAACGTGAGATTCGAGGTGGGAACGAACGTGGCCTGCAGTCCGGTCCTCTTGATGCCGCTCGGCGCGTTTGGTATCAGGGTATAAATTGGCTCGAGGCCGTTCGTGGGCTCGCCCGTGTAAAGAGCGATCGTATCGCCCGGTCGATACCTGGCGTGATTCCAATAAATCTCGATCTCCCGTATCGTTTGCATCGACATTATGGGCGAGATAATCAGGCCGACGTGCGCGCGTTGGAAATCTAAAAGGGGGAAACAGGTGTTTTTCGATGCGAGGCTTTTTTCGAACACAACTGGTGCAATAATTTCAATATGACAATAATCCTCATTGAAAACCGAGGCGATGATTGCTCTGCGAGACGAAGACGCGCATTGACACGATTGCGTAAGTCACAATAACAATATTTTCTTAAACGAAATACGTCAAACTTGATATTCGATAAAGCGGCACGAAAATATCGACGATCCAATCGATTTATTGTTGCATTTATTATTGATATTCCCTGGTAGAAAAATGTCTCAGAATTTTATATATAAAAATTTTCAGATTTTCTTAGAATGCTCAGAATTTTGGAATTTTCAAATTTTTTTATACGAATTGGAACGTTTTGCAGAAAAACTCAGACAAAATAATGATAAAACATTTCGGATTTTTCCTGCCAACATATATCTTTGTAAAAGTCTGAATAAATGTGAGAAAAGCTGTGCGATTTATCAGACATTTTCATACACACGGATACTGAAATGTTCCGAAAATCCTCATCCAATTATTTTTGAAAGTATCTGAGAAATGTTACATATATTTTTTCAAAATTTTTCACAAGTCTCTCAATTCATACAAAATTCTGAGAAATTGTTTTACCAGGGTTTGCATAGCTTATCGCGCTATTGCTACACTGTCAACTTTAAAACTCACCGTCTCCCACGTCCGGACCACAAAATCTCGCCGTCGACACGCAGTCGACGATTGTCAACCAAGGGAGAAGGGCGGGAACGATAGTAAGTAGCTTCATCTTCGTGCACGAGTTGACCGCGGTAGGACCGTAAACAAAATCTATTATCCGTCTCTTTGAGACGTTGACATTCTTCTCGGTGCTCCCTCAATCGTTTCAATTCTTTCCACGAAGCCAACTGGCTACGAACTGCCGCAAAAGACGTCAGCCTTCACCTTCGATCCAGCTCGTTTTCTTGCGCGGCTCTCATGAGTTTAGGAAATTATCACCGTCAAGAAAGCTTACGACGTATTTATAAATACAACGGTCGTTTTGAAGAAGGAACCACGTACATTAATAATACATCTTATTATTTATAATAATAAAATTGACGGAGGAAATGAACGCGGTGTTGATTCTCTTACGTAAATTAAAAATATCGAAATGCCTTTCTTCACAGAAAATAAGTTACCTAATTTTGTGATTGAGAAATAAATTTGTTCACAATCAATCTTATTGTTACATAAATCTCTAGGATGTGACTTCGCAAGGCAGGAACGTTATGCAATTAAATAATAAAAAGCCACTCCAGGTCGTAAAATTACGATGACTTATATCCTCCAGCGATATGATGCAAATTAAAAAAATTAAACAATTGTAAAATGAACGTATTTACTAACACTCGCTCATTAATCGCGATACAATTGGAAAATAGACGATCTCACGCGGGTCGTAGCTCCTCGAGTTTTCTCGGTTCGACGCGCTGGTCTTCGTTGATAGATCGTAACTGCGATCGTCGTAACATGCGGCCAAGTCAAGTTGTGCAAGTTCAAGAACGTGCATAGTTATAGCGACTGGCGAACGCGATGACGACAGAATCGTGTGTGAGACACATAATTGCTAAGAAAAACCATCCGCGTTGATTATAAATGCTGACCGTTTATCTCTTCATCTTATATCGACTAATCGCGCGATTGTGCAATCTTATTTTTTCTCGCTCTTATTACGAGATCGTGGACGTGTTCCGCGCGTCTTACATCGCTCTCGAGACTAGCGGGGGTCCTTTTGCACCGTCGATTTTGTTTAACGTCCATCACATTTCTATCGGTGACTCGTTTAGTTTGAAAGTAATCAACGAAATGAGATTTCTGCTTGAAGGATTTTTCTTCTCAATATCTTCGCGCGGGAGTTGAAGAAATCGAAATTGTGAAGAAAGAAATTCAGGGGAGAATGTCTCCCTTATCTTTTAATTGGAGAATTTGCCTGCGCTACGCGATTGATCCCCCCCCCTCTCACCCCTCCCCCCAGAAAATTAACACGATGATGTTTCCGCGTGCTGCCGACACCGAGTCGACGTCGAACGACGAGAGGGGGGGGGGCAGAAGGACGAAAGGGGAAAAGGGGACGGAAAGTGGAAGGGGGACCAGAAGAGGAGATCTCTTACCACGAATTATATCGCGAAGAAATCGGGCTCGGCTGATTGCGCGTTCGTATCCTCGACCATCCGTTCCTGCCGTCCTCCTGGCATCGGAGTTCGGACTAATGCGTATAGTCGTTTCCTTGATAATCGACGGCGAACGCGCAAAAAAAAAAGCCGCTGACTCGCAACGTTACCGCGTCGATGCGTGAAACTATGCGGCGCGATTCGGTATCACGCGAACTTCAGCAGCGACGGCGGTGGCGGTGGTGGCGGCGGCGCGGCGGCGGCAGCGACGGAGATGGCGGCGGCAGCAGCGGTGGCAGCTCTCCACCGCACACGGCTTTTTGCCTGTGCGGCACAAGCAAAAATGTTTCTTTCTCGGAAAGCATCAGGCAGCACGAAGTGAATATTGGGGTGAATATTGTAGCGGTAGTATAATTAAAGGCCGCTGACAGAGAAGAAAACAAAGAGAGAAAGAAAGAAAGGGTGAGAGGGAGGGAGGAAAGAAGGAAGGCTCTGTCGAGGGGTAGCCGCTGGTGTCAAAGGATTTCTTGGTTCTCTTGAAAAGAAAAAACGTAGGCAAAACACGCGAAGAGAAGTAAGAGAGGAAAAAAGAATGGAAGGAAAGAAAGAAAGAAAGGGGGGAAGGGGGGTGTGAAAAAAGAGACCGCAGAATGGAAAGGAAGAAGCAAGAGGAGAGAAAAGACCAAGAGAGGGAGGGAGAAAACGAATTGTCGTCTTATATGTATTTGCGACATAGAGCTGCGTGAGTTGCAATCTTATATTGTTCTACTTTCTATATGTTATACTTGCTATTATTAAGGTACGCTGAGAATACAGCTGAGTCATGCTACTAAAAAAAGAAATATCTTTTAACTAAGACTTTAATGTCTCCTTTTTTCTCTCTTCTCAAATTAATAATACACGAATAAAATTTCTTTAATGGAATGAACAAGGAAATGATTTAATTTCCGAGTAAAGATTGTTAAGTAGATAATAATATTGTTTCAATGGCATAGGTAACAACAATTGTCGTTCTGTTCCATTCACAGAGTTATCAGTTCTATAACGGTTCGCGATATACATATATACAAGTAACTGTTTTTCCATCGAATGAGTCGCCGGTATGCGGGAGCCATTAAGCAAAAAGTGTTAAACAGACCTTGGAACGTATTCCGACCGTAAATTTAGCGCTAATGAGAGCACAAGAGCATTTGCGTCTTCTGTACTCGCGTGAATTATCTCCAAACATTAACTAATCCATAAGACATACGATGTCCCAAAACAGTGTCTCTTTAACAGTGTTTCTTTGGCTGATCTTTTCCTAAGAAAGACTTTCGAGGTCTTATTTATACTTGTTTACACTGAAAAATATCATGGCCCATTTTTGCACCGTATATATATCTTTATAATTATTTTATAATTACATTTTTATAAATATTTTTGTATACGTCTTAAATTAAAATTCTCTTCCAATAAATCACCATATAGTTTTATTAAGCAAAGAATGTGGATTTCTCAACTTATACTTAACTTTCCGAAATTTACTTCGCGAAAAACCCATTTTTTTCACTCGCAACTTGAAAATTGTTCGGTAAAAAAACAACTTTACATTAGCCAGAGAATCACTAAAAGGATATCCTGATGTGGTTTTCAAAGATTCTGTGTATAACGTGTATATAATACACATATAAAGCAAAAAATGTGCAAGAAACCGCATCGAGAAAAAAAATGTCACGGAAATAATTTTAAAAGATAAATTGCTTAAATATCAACAGTCAAAAGGAGAAATTAGAAACGCTTCCTGAGGTAATAAAGATTAATGCGGAAGAAGATAAAAGTGAAAGCGAAGAATATATAAATAACACACAACTTGTGTAAATCTCAAATTTTCTATCTCGTTGCAAGTTTCAATCTTTTAAATAATAATATGCATTTATTCGTTTTTTCTCTCGAGTCTGAAAAATTGAGAACAAGAAATTAAAGCATATCTCCAAACGCGTTTGCAGAACGCAAATAATTGATAAAGCAAATACACGGATAAAAATTTCTTACTATTTATATTTAATATTAAATAGTAGTGCATTAAATATGAAATATCTCGAAATGGGGGAGGAGGGTATTAGCCTATTCACCTCGTACTCTTTCACTCACAACCTTCAACTCTTCAATCAACCTGCTTTTGTAGAATCGAGGCATACATGGGATGAGGGTCGGGATTAAATGCGGACCTGTCGACTACTACTTGACCGCTTTCACACGAAGGCACGCGTCAGCCCCAATATACCAAGTAGTATTAATATATAAACATTTATCTGGAATATCATGACGCAGAGAGAAATAATGCGAAAAATTGCAAAGAGTTTTTGCAGCTAAATGAATCGTATGTAACTAGGGAAAAAAAACGATAATCCGTTACGTACCTGTTACTGTTGATCGGCTTCGTTCGAAGATCGCTGAAGTGCGTAAGCTGGAGAAACAAAGATAACCTTCGTCGCGGAATATTTTCGCACGCGCGTTTATTAGCTATATATATAGAAAATAATCGCGACTCTTTTTATCAGCGACTGTTACGCCAGGCTTGTATCGTCGTATCGTATTATGACATTAGGGAGTTTTTGCAATACCGTCTTTCAGATACGGCAATAACTCCCTATTTTCTTATCAAAATACGAATATGTTAGTCATAATAATATGCCATCAAGACGTTTGTTTTCAATTTGTAAGATACGAGATATACGAATACAGATTGAAAACACAAAGGCCTTGGCATATCATTATAATCAACATATCCGTACTTTGATGAGAAAATGTCATGATACGATACGGTGATACGATACAAGTCTGGACGCGGCGACGCGGCTTCAGTCTCCGATGCGAGCACGCATTGGAGTTGAAAATGAAATGGGAAACGCGCGCGGGGAAAGGGGGGTGTATGGTGTGTACAATACGTAGCGTTTGCTTCGCTTATATTGCGCTTACGTAAAAGAATCACTGCGCGGAGAGAGAGAGCGTTATTCATTTCCGCTACCGCGATCATTGTCGCGTAATTACCGTACGTTAAAATCGTATTGCAGGATGCCGTGCCACCGGGAAACAATAGAAAGATTCCGATGTAAATTCTATGCAAGTTTTTACAACGTAATATGGAATACAGTCACCGATATAAACGACCAAGAAATGTTACATAATAATATAAATAATGTTACATAATTTCTTTATCATATACTGAACGATCAGTTTTTCGAAACCGTTATAGGATTAAAGTTAAACAATTTTGTTGACTTGCGGAACAAATGTACTGACTCGAATCGGTAACGAAAGAAGACGATAAAATCACTAAACAACAATTAACTCGAATCATTTTATATAAGCATGTAGTTAGCGGCAAATTCATGGACAAATACGGTATTACGTTGATCAGCAACGTTTCACTGCTATCGGTTTCATCGAGGAACGTGGGAAGGCGAGAGCGAGAAGGTCGAAAAGAAACGCCATGACATTCTTCAGGTTTTTCTTATCTTCCTTTATTTTACAAAACTGAAAAAAAGAAAACTTCTGCGAGAGTAACAAACTTTTGGCTTATGTGACTAGTTGTAATACTTAGCGGCAATACTAAATTAGTGCAGTGTAAGTATGTACATTTGTGTTTACAGAGTGTCTCCGACTGCGAGAAACCACGCAGGCTCAGTTTACAGAGCGATTACAGCTTCGACGATAATTTCTTATCCTAGTTACAAGACTCCGTTTACGAAGTTGTGTTCTTATACGTGATAAAAGGAGAAACGCCAATTTTTTTTTCTTATCTCTCTCGTTCGCGCGGAGAGCGTCAGCGAAGAATTTAATACGACAAGGGAGGACAAAATATATCGCGAATAAAATCGGCAAATCTCGTTTCGTCCTCGTAATTTATCCGCCCTGTATATACGTCGGGATTAATTTTTCTAGCCTACAGGTATACAGAATGTAGTAACAAGTTATATGCGTGTACGCGTGCACCGTCGGTCTTGGCGGATGAAAGCGAGCGGATAAAATTTCGACATACACGAATAAACGGACGACACACACACGCGCTTTCACTCGGCACATCCCGTACATTTCGTCGATCTGCCCGACCATCGGTACATCGTACGCGTCTTAAACGGGATAATGAATAATTTAACTTACGGATTACAAATGTTAAACTATTGTAGGATAACGTTCATAGTCTCTCTCGTGGAAGACGCGGTATGGCAGGATTTTTTTTCTTCCTTTTTTAAAAAAAAGTTTTTTTACTCGTTTATTTATTTAGGAATAAATCTTTCTCTCTAGCGCAGGCCGCGATCCTGGCTTTCTTCGTCGCAGAAATCGAGTGCCTCGAATAATTGGGTTCCTGTCGAGTCGACGTTTATTTCATTTTACCGTCCGCGAAAGAATGATTGACAATTTCATTTGATAACCCGAACAATTAGTACACGTATACCGGAAAACCACGAAGGCCTGCCACGTAAATGCAGTAACGTTTACGTATATATGTGTATAAGAATTATATTTAGAGAATATAATGTATTTATTTATCGAAGAACGTTTGCGATAATAGTGGTATACTTTACAGACCTATGTCACTATATTTCATAATTTTTTTATTTGCCACTCTGTAGCAATGCATTACGAATTTTATTTTATTGATAAAGTATCTCAAACATCGCTAAAGGAAACATCGCTGATTTGTCGAAAGCATTTTTGCATTAAAAAAATAGTGACGCAAAAATTCTACATTTGATGCGATCAAATATTAAAAAAAATTGAGTTGCATTCCGGACAGCGTGAATTGTATATGGGCATGGGAATTGTACGGTGAGAGGAAATGCACACGGGCACGCAATTGCGTGTGAATCTCAATAAATAATTCACGCGAGAAATTACAAGGACGAAAGCTCGGTGCGTTTTACACGCAAATTTTTCCCTCTTTCGAAACCGCGGAATCGCCTTCGTTTCCGTCGAGGAGATTCGTTTGTAAGTCTTTGTCAACATCTGATGCAGACAAGAAATCATCGTAAATTTCAAGCTCGTAAAGTTAATCGAGAAATCGGACAGGCTCGTAAATCAATTTGCAACCGCTTATACGAGTCTCGTTGCTCGATATTAAAATTGTAAGCTGCGTAGTTTTTCCCTCCTTAGAATACGAGATGTTTTTCTGCCTGTTTCGCGAAGTTGACGCGCCTCGAATCTTCTTTCGCAAGAAGTTAAATAACTCCTGTTATTCGCCGGGTGCTTTGTACGGATGTATATAATCATGAGGAAATGTGTTCAAATGAAAGTAGATACTTACTTTTGCGACGAGATCACCGATTGCGCGGGCGCGCGACAGAAGTATTACAACATTTAAACGAATATTACAATGCGCATCAGAAAAAATTGTATAATTGTCCCATATTTCAATATATTTTTATAATTCAAATGCCTTTTGAGCACGAGTAGTAGTCTGGCGATCGTAAAATTAAATTTTCTTATTACAGCTTAGAACTATAGATTCGCGGGTCAAGTCGAATTAATAATTCAATTAGCGAAATAATCTTATTCAAATACGCGATCTACATAATTACGTCCGTTTCGTCCTCGAATTTTACAAATGTAGGTAATTCTACTTAAAATTAATATATATCTCTCCCTTTCTCTCTCACACACAGACACACATTCTCTTTTTCTCTCTCATAAAATTTCTTAAAGCCATCATATACATTTTAAGATAAAACTAATATGCGTATACATGTGTGGAATATATTTCTAACAATTAGGTTGCGTAATTTTATTAGCAAAATATTAACAACAAAAAATTAATTCGAAGAAATTCGCAGAGTATATATCATGAGCTTTTATGAGCAGTGAGTGTTTCACGGTGTTTTCTAGGAAAATATTAATAGTGCAATCTGACTTTTCTCATATTCGAATCTTTTTTAACAGTTGTAACCGCCATCAGTATCATTACACGATTTGCGACGAAAATTAAAATTGATAGGTACTTTTTTATACAAAATCAAAAGACAAAGTTCTCTTTACAGAAAAATTCATTAGCAATTTGGACAATTTAGAGACAAATATGTGTATTAAATGTGTATCAATAATGAGTGAATTCAATTTTTGCTCCGTTTTTTGAATTCACGTTTACTATGGGGACATAATAATCTATTTTCAATATATAGAACAAGCCACATAATTTTTATAGTTTCCGTAAATTCGTTCCTTCGACAATTTTTAATCGAATCTACAATAATAATATTAAATACGTTACAAAAAATCGTGTAATGATTTTTATCAGTTTTTCAGTATTACAAAAACTTATTACCGTGACGCTAGTGATTCGTCTCACACGACATTTACGTATGTCATTCGGTCAGGACAACCTGTATATACATAGATTTTTTTCTCGCGCGTTTCGTGAGCAGGCAATGTGATCGATGCGAGGAAGGAAAGGAAAGAAACCATCGAGGACGATGGCGACGGCTAATTTAAAGCTAAAGTCTTCAGTATCAGTCCATTGAAGTTTTCATGCGCGTATAAATTAGGACAATTAGGTACATGGTGTGCACATGTGGTCGTGCAGTCAGTACTGCAAGTAGAATGGTAATTAACCGGAACTATTTCGGACTTGCCACCTCGCGCAGTCCCTTTTTTTTTGTAGTTCGTCGCGACCGAAGAATTCCAGCCGATCTAATCCCGACGGAATTGATTCTGCCTGTTACACAATATGTATAACGTTCGCGGATAGTAAATGCAAGAACTGTTTCTTCTAAAACTCAATTAGTTAGTTTGTTCAAAACAGTTCGACTGTTTTCTGAATCAAGCGTTCATAAATTAAACCTTGAACGAAATAAAATATTGAGCGGAAATGTCAAAATAATCAAAAAATTTGATTTTTGAAGTTTCTTTGAAGGGATATATTAAATTCTATTAGGAGATCTAGCAATTAATTGTACAGTTTCGAATGTATGTTCGTTACTTCCTTTTTTATGATTTTTTTTTGAGAATTATACATAAAAATGTATCAATTTGATTGATTTGACATTCAGCGATGTAATCGTAGCAATATCCCGTAATTCAATGACGATATAAACGCGACAATTCGCGTACACGTTATCCCGTTCAATTGCGGAGAAAATCGAACTCGTCGGAAATAGCGGTCTGAATTCTGGTAAACCATTCTGGATGTTAATGTTCGCCGAAATGACGCCATTCGAGAAATTCGGACGTGCCATGACAAGAGTTAAACGTACGCTCGATATAGGACGCGACCAACGACATATATACATAAATCGAGCATTCTATTTATAGAAAACGGAGCCCGGCGTCACTCGAGTCGGGTTTTAAAATTGAATGAAATTGTTCAGTCAGTGCCCTTTTCGTTCTGACAGCAAGAGCATCGTTTTACTCGCTCTGTCGATTGTTCTCGTCGTCTCTGTTATAAATGCACAATAAATACAACTACTTTGTAAAAATGAGATAGAATGTATAAAAGAATTTAGTAAATATGCAGTATTGTCAAGAAAGGAAGAAAAATAGAGAAAACGGGACGAGAGAGCATCGGATTTGCTCGTGCGGATTCAGTTTTTCACAACTCGAGACACATAAAGGTGGCCTGGTTTCACATTGACGCTCGACCCTCATTTTCAGCGAGCAAAAATCTTCAGAAATAATATTTTTTATTTATATATATCTGTAAAATATTACTACAAAGATATTACTTGAAAATAATTAATATTTTACGTACTTCGAAGTCAACGTGAAAAGGTACCTTAAAATGTAGAAAAAAACCTACAATGTGGGGAATGTTATATATATTATTATCAAACATCCCGTATTACCTTACTATGTATTGTCAATACCGCACTGCACATTTACCGAGGATCTTAGCAGGCTTAAAAATAGTGGCAGTTTGTTTGTTGTATATATGTCGTTGCGGACGAAACTGATCTCGTTGGGAATAAAAATACAAAGTAACGACGACAATGCTATATAATATATGAAAATAAATTAGTCAAGTTTCTTCTTTTAAATATACGCGCAGTTTGTCGTGCGGCTACGGGGCTTCGTGTCATCCTTGCGTCATGGCGTTGTTCAAATTATATATCGTTGCACGCACGCATTATCTCCCGAAGCAAATAACATTAACGAAACCTGGAGAACGGCGTTACTCCGCGACTCGCTCCGATTAAATAGCGCGATTAATTGAGCTTAAATATAGCTATCGTTAATTATACATACCTAATTACATACGGGTAATTAACTAATTTAATTAATTAATTAATTAATTAATTAATTAAAGTGCTATACAGGTGACGATGGCGCGATGCGCCGCGATGGGGAGCTATGAGGGTGAAGAGTTTTTTCAATAAATACTCCTTAAATTACAAATCTTGCGCGGGGGAGGGAGGGTTCCTGGCATATACTTAAAGTTAAGACGTCTTGGAGCGACAATTATACAGATTGCGGATGCTCATACGCAAGCTCATACGACGCGCGCGTACAATACAAGTGTAACGTTAATACAGTGTGTTATGTGCGCACTGTTAATATGTTATCGATAGTGTTAGTCGTGATTGGACCACTCGAGACTCGTAGTCAATCAATAGGTGTGCAATATATTAATCAGTTGTTAATTCTCTAACTAAACGTCCCCCTGAAATCGCCGCGAAATCGCAAAAGGCAAATACGACGGCGCGGGCGAGGCGGCCGACGATATGCGCCTGTTCCAATCGGTGGCGTTATTTTATCAAGGGAAAGAGAAACATGAATCGACGAGAATAAACGAACGAAAATGCTCCTCCTCTTCGCTTTCCTTCCCCTCTCGATATCCGCGCGAATTTCGAGGAAACTCGCGAAAATCGACTTTTCCTCCATCTCTCGCCTCGTAAGGCAATATATACTAAAAAATGGTCTGCAAATATGAATTATTTCTTTATACTCGGCTAATCGACTATATCTATTCGTCCAAACGTTTCCTAGTTTCCTACATATGTACAGGCTTGCGTTGACGCGATGGCAAGGAGTTCGGATAACTTGTATTCCTCCCCTTTTTTTTTCTTTTTACATAACGTAGAAAATATATATAAGCCACAACGATATCGCGCTGCTCCTTTCGACGTCCGTGCGGGATACTGAGGGATATACGATGAGTGAGACGAGAGTCGCAAGTCTTTCTATTCTCTACCACGCGATCTCGTAATTACTGAGCCGACTTCTTACGACTATATGATTAACTGGAAAAAAATCCGATATTTTTTTTTTATATAATATATAATACTCTCCGAGAGTATTTCATCTACGCTACGTTTTCGTGTTCGTGGTGATACGAGGACAAGAAGCGGCGATACGTTCGTGGCCGATCGCGTGATTGCTTGGGGATTTGTGGCTTTGAATATATTTGGCTTCGCCAAACGGCGGGTCCGCGCACGAATAAATATTTCGCTTTTATTATTACCACACTTCGACTAGCCGAGGTCGAACAGAATGATTTTACTATCGCTGTCGGTGAAGCGGGCCATATGAAAACCGGAAAAACGTGCGTCTGGATGAATAAAAATACGCCTTGTGCGTAACGAGGATGGGAGCGGGGCCATTAGGATTCTCGACATTCTCGATTAAATTATACTGAAATTATATCGGGTATATGTCATAACGCTGTCGTCTATATTCAGTTAGATCGATCGCGATCAGCGCCAAAGAGTAAAATTACGAAATCTGAATTCTTCGAAATTTACTATTTATATTGTTAAGCAAATGATATTCCTATAGATTCAGCGATCGTTTCCTCGTTTTGTTCGTCGACACAGCATCACGGAGTGATTTGTGTTCAGCTGTGATCGTGAAAATTAGGATGACGCATGTATGTACAACATGATTAATCGCGTTCTACGGGACTGACTAGGTGTATATGCGCGCGTGCTTCGCAGGAACAAAATGATTGTAGCGGCAAGCGGGTGTATACATACAACGAGAGACGCTGAGTCGACGCGAATCCTTGAATCGTCAACCCGATGATTCATACGATCGACGTTCTTGCTATCAGCGCGCGCCGTTGGTTATCCCTTTCGCTCTTTCTACGCTTCTCTTTTCTTCATTCGACGCGCGTCGCCGCGCCGCGCCGACCAGCTCACGGCCTTTGTGGATTTTTCGCGATCAGCTCTGCGATTAAACGAGAAAAACGGAGCAACTCTACGACGCGAGACGTACAATTTCGATAAATATCTATGCTTAACGGGCAACCGCGAATAAATAATTCGGTGACTCTAAATACGGCGATTGGCATCGAGCTTTCCTGATATCCGGTTATCGATCTGCTGGAAGAAAGACGAATCTCTTATCGGGAGAGGATTTAAGAGGGAACTCTGACCTCTCAATCGACGTGCTCCCTTCCCCCGAGGGGATCGATACTCCCGTTCTTAACGATTCGAGACTTCCGGGCGAGCGAGTAACGGAACGCTCGATAAACGATAATCCATCCTCGGGGTACGAGAAAAAATATTTCTGAAACTTCGTACGGCACTTATTAGGGTGACGCATGCACACTGAGAAAAAGGTTTCTTTGGACCAAATAAAACTCGTTAACAGATAATAAATGGCATGGTTGGATACCGGCGAATCGAATATTTTGTTGAATCAATGGAATCGTTGGTTTGTGATAATAGTAAATATTCTGTTGCCCCAAATTAATGTACTTTAATAGTTAATGAATCTGATTTTGGCACAAACGAATATTTTTTTGCATCAATTGAATATTTCTTAATAGTTAAGGAATATAATTTTGGCACAAAGATATATATTTTGTTACATTAACGGAAGATTTATTATTAGGTAAGGAATTCGAATTTAGCACACAAAATAATATATATCAATTAAATATTTTTTAATATTAAATATTTTTATTTTGCTGTGAAAATCCGCGCCAACGTTTGTAATTATATATATATATATTGTATATATACATTTGGTTATGTCAGAGGCCCTCCTAGTGAGCACGCTCTGGCGAACTAGAGAACGCTGGAGAAGGAGAAGTCCCGCTGGGGGCTACCCTTTATATAGCAGTCGATGTCGAAGTTTTCTTACGAGAGAATTAGCCGGCGATGAGCCGCGTAGCGGGCGCGCGCCGAACTTTCTCGCCGCGCGAACCCGCGCTGTTTGGTTGTGCTAGCAAGATTTCTTATCTATTAAGAAATATAGAGTTGGCTCAACAAATCGCATTCGTTTCATTCAAAAGAACGAACTTTATTTGATCCAACATCTACACACATTTGTATGAAATAAATCATGTCAACTATATCGCCGAGTTGACACAAATATGAATGATAAAGTAAATTAGCAATACCAACAAAAAACGTTCATTTATATTAAATATAATTCGATTTAAATTAAGTATATTCGGTTCTGCTCGTTATGCCACCAGAGCGCCGTTTGCTATCCGCGGATTACGTTTGACGACTTCGTTTCGACTTTGACTGTCTTACAGTTCGGACGTTGTGCCTCGATATGGCTGGTGACGTTTTGATTCCACCGTTTGTTTTGGAACGCGTAAGAATTGTAAGCTTTTAACTAATTTTTACAGTGTTATTTGATTTTATTGTTTTTGACTAGCGCGATATTGTAATGATTTTGTATAGTTTTTTATTGTTAAATGTATTATTTTCTCTTTTGTTTAGTTTTGCGTTTGTCTTGGCGTTGTCAGGACACCACGTCAACGATGCAATTAAGTTTGTTACGCGGATCGGTGTAACTTGAATTAAAGCACTTGATAAGGACCGGAATTCGGTCGAAACGTCGTGCAATCTTGTTTTAATTGGCCAGTCGGGTCGAAAATAAAACGACTTATTTGAATATTCGCTGGCGACGGAAATTGTTTTGTTTATTTAAATATAATTCGTTTGCTCTTGAAATAAATATTTTAGAAAAGTGTCAATCAAATATATTTAATTGGCATAAAAAAACCTTTTTCTCAGTGCAGTAATCTCGGTTATATTTATTTGCACGTAATTCTCCCCGAGCTTCGTATTGCTGATTGCTGCCCTACCTTGGTCAGCAATACGACACGATTACATATTCCCGCAAGCGCGAACAATAAATTTCGAGCTATTATTTATCCAGGTCAGCGCGGCTCTCGTTCCCCGGGAATCCGATATTCGACGTAAAATGCTTTCGTTATACTCCAGCGATTCAAGTAGCTCCCCCTTCGACCGGTCGAAATATCTCGACTGGGATCAATCTTTAGATGAAAAGCGTATAATATAAGGTAAAAAGATCAGCGACCAAAAAACCTACGAAATTACTTTTACGTTCCTCTAATATCGCTGAAAACGCGTCGAGGAAACGTGCTTTTTCTTCGCGGAAAGAAGGCAGAAACATGATGCATGTGATATCCTATTTCCTAAGACCCTGGTAATTATAACGGTGCGCCTTCGTTAGTGAGAGTTTCATGGAGAAAGCAAACAGTCGATGCTAAGAGTATATACGTTATTACGACGTAGTGTACGACGCGTTTTGCTGTCTCGTGGGAAAAGTGAATCTAAGTCTAAGAGCGCGTACAATATGATATAAAATATAATCTCTAATAGGAATAAATATATATACTTAAATATATGTGTATATTTATATATGTATATTATATATTACTTTTATATAGCGACGCTGCGGTAGGATTATAATGTTACGAGGGCGTTGATAAAGTGTTAACGTCTCTTAAATATTTAAAATGACGTACATGTAGCATAAATAATTTTTTCTTATCGAGCAATGCGACAGAATGATTATCGTTATATCTAAACGATGTGAGAGAGAAACGCGTCGTCGTACCGCGCCGTTTGAAGGATCTAGCCAGCTGGGCGAAACCTCGAGATGAACATTGGGAGCCGTTCTAACTCTCGTTAAACGTAACTGTACAATCGTCTAAACTTTATTAACGTCGTCAATGGTACCTGCTATTATTCTCGTTATGCGCGGTAGAAGCATTATTGTGTAGCGAGACTGCTAATCGTATTGCTATAAAATTTTCCGAAGAGCAAAGCCGTGTTCGAGTTTGCGCGAACGTCAATTCGTTCCTATACGCTCGAGATACGCGTATTACGTAACGTTTTTACACAAGCAAATTTTATCCCCGCGGAAAGCTGCGGAAATATCCGCTCCGAATTGCAAGAACCATTTCATTCCTATTTGCGCGCTTATCTCGCTTACGAACGCGCCTCAATACCGACAGTTTACGAGTCAGAAACGTGATACGTTTATATACGTGGTTTTATATATAGTTTTCGATTTAACTACATCGTTATAAAAAACGCTCGCTACATCTTCTTTTATTTTAACAATGCCGAAAGAGTTGAACAAGCAAGCGGAGTAAAATCGGATTCTATGCGCTTTTACACGGCTCGTCGTCTTTTTACTACAAGCCGGTTTGCCTGTCGCGCCGGAGACAAAGAGAGATTCAGCTGATACATGTATCACTCGCGCGACGTTAACGCATGGACATTCGGAGAATTCCGTAATTGGAAATTTAGAGTTCGGAATTCGGTACTCGGGGAGGGGACCGAATCAAGTTTGCCCCCGTCGGCGTCGCGGTCGCGCGCGTCGCAGTTAAACCGGTCGTTATCACTAATTACTCAGTACACTCAGCCTTGCGCGCGACCCATTATTACTCCGGACGAAGGGGTATAACGAAACAGTTGGAAAGCCTATTTGCAAACTCAATCCGGGAAGTCCGTTCCGCGGAGGAGAGTTCCCAGAATTTCGAGACTCTTCGAAGTTCCGCAGACATACAATCCACTTCTAGTTATTGATGAACTCTCTCAAGTCTCGCAATTATCGGCGGTCTAGACCGATCACGTCTCTCTATCCTCGATCCTTCAAAACGTCTTTACGTATCGAGATTTTTATTGTATCAAAATACTTTAGATTTGCCATATTTTACACAGTTAGCACTTTCGTCAACCAATGCACCCAATGCACATGTTTTTTTAAAATATTTTTTCTCTCTCTTCAATATTGATTTCTCTCCTATTAGCGAGACGCGATCTTCCTAAATCACGCGCTCGTCTCCGTACTCTCTCTCGTTATTCCGCGACACGCTTTCCGTTACCGTTAAATACCGAAAGATTGGCTGCTCCCTTGCCGGGATAACGAGATGATAACTTTTTTTACTATATAATCACCTGGGAACGCGGATACGATATATATCGTAAAAATATTCGGGGTGTTATACTTTCTTTTGTCTCAAAAGCACTTCTCTATTATTTCTATACATGTGACATGCTCTCTCTCTCTCTCTCTCTCTCTCTCTCTCTCTCTCTCTCTCTCTCTCTCTCCCTCTGAAATCTCCAGAAAGATGGATAGATACTGTCGAGCTGGAACGAATCTTGCATCTCGAAGATATGAAAAATATTTGTACTATGAGGCAAGAAAAGAAATTAAGATTCTCGCCTAAGTGTAGATAGAAATACTCGCGATATGGATAGCGATATACGGAATAAGTATTAATTTTGATAACCTTCTTTTAACTATTTTAATTGCTTTTCATAAAATAGAAGATACTTTGTGTACCTTCCTTTTTAAAGATTAAAATGCGATATTCAAGCAAATCTGATTTATTACTTGAAATTGTATTATTTATTCGGATTAGTTTCGCGCTTGATAAACTTGCGAATCGCATGTTTGGCTTGCCATTCTTATACACTGCCGAAAAATTTGTTTGACGAATTTTAAGTCAAATTTCACGCGAATGAGCGAATTGTTTCGTGATGTTAATTAATCTCCACTCAAAATGTTTATTGAATCGTTCGCGTTTCAAGGTACGAAACCGTTAACGAGATCCAAATTGGAGCAAACGAGAGCGCGCGATTGGATACGAAGCGCATTGCGCTGGAACAATATTGACTTATGATGAATAGGACAGACAAAAGAAAAATACAGAGATGAGAGCTGAGAAGTGCAAGAAGTGTAGATTATCTCGGTGCCCGACAAGATCCGTCCCAGAAAATCTCAATGTATTGCGTTTATACATCACCTACTTTAGTTTGTCGTTACTACCTACTGATTGTTTACGTCACCCGATTCCGTATCTATAATATTCGAGGCTAAAATGTCGAGATCTACGATATCTGTGCCGAGTAGGAAACTGAAACGTGATCAGGCTGGGGCTAGGCCCCTAATTTGCAACCGTTAGTCTTCCTCTCTCTTCCCTTCTTCCTCCTTTCCTATCCGTCACGCTAATTTTATTGTGAAGATTGTGTGTGGCTCGTGGATTGTAGACACGCTCTTATTGCAATAATTTACCTACAAGGTACCCGCAACTCTTGAGGAAGGGACTTGTGACTTTATTTACATGCGAGGGTGAAGTTTGTCTTTTTTTTTCAACACACACATTCTCTCTTTCTTTCTCTCTCTCATTCTCTCTCTTTCATTCTCTCTCTCTCTCTCTCTCTCTCTCTCTCTCTCTCTCTCTCTCTCTCTCGTTCATCTTTTTCTCTCGATATAAATTAATATGTGTTACAAGACTATTCGCGGCATATATTGCATCCAGTTCTATTTTAACTTACCATATACGAACTGCAAGTTAGAGTTAAATATTTACAATCTTGAGATTACGCTGTAATGTGCTACAGGTGTGTATACGCGTGTGACAAGGAACTCTGGTTTATAGAAATCATTCTTCCGCTGTGTGTCTCGATTTGGTCCTGAAACAACATTTCCCGAATTCGAAACGATAAAAAATAAGAGCGTCTCTAAAAAAAATTGTTATTTAATTTAATCAATTAACGAAAGCAAATTCGGAAATGCAGATTTTGGATAAGTGACGTTTTTTTACATTGTTCATCAATTAACAAAGAGGGGGGGGTTGTTATAATTATTCTTAACCAGGATTGTCTAACATGAAATCGAAAAAGATCGAATTCTATCGAGAGAACAGAGATGAATATTTTGCGATTATCGTTAAATGCTGAGCAAAGTTCGGGAATAATTGCTTCAGAATCAATTCTCTGTACGAAGGACAAAGAAAAGTAATCCCACAAGGAAGGAATAGTTGATACATGGCAGAAAGAACTTCGGGCGTGTTAAAGAAAAAGAAACACGGGTCTATGAAGCCACGGCTTTCGATTATCGAAATATTACGCGTCTACGTTTATTTATCTAATTGTTCGACAGCTTAGCTTCTATTACGAACACTATTTTTCCCATACGCCGTCGCGATGATGCGCGCAACGAGGTCTTCTCTCCGCTATCCACCGTCAAGATCTGATCACGTTTGATCCGTAACAAGAGAAGGACATGAAACACTTGTCGCCGCGCCAGCGAACGAATGAGTGCACGAACGAACGAGAGAGCGAGCGAGCAAGTGAGCGAACGAGCGTGCGAGCGAGCTTGGTAACATTTTAACATATTTTTCAACAGCTACGTCAGACCACTTGCGTATTGCCCTGAGTATTGTTTGTACGTTAATATCTATCATGTCCTTCTCTCTTTGTGACTGAAGACGGTTTCAAGTAGGTAATTACATCTCGTCCCGTTGAGTTTATCCGCTCAACGGCACACCGACTAATCTCATCGATCGAGTGGAACGTCCTCGAAGTTCGTTACATTACCGAAGTGCTGGAAGCCGTTCTTGAAGATCCGCCCCCGGCTGGTGCCCGCCTTCGTCTGATCGAGCAACGTCACGTTGTCCTCGAAGTCCTTCACCCATTTCGCGGTTTCGTGGCCCCAGTGAAATCGTATCGGCGCGGCGTTGTGATAGACCTTCTTGATACCGAGGCTACGTATCTCGATGCCCTCGTCGGAGTGGTAGAACGACTTCTCGCAGAAGTCCTGGCCCAGGAACGGCTCCAGCTCGGAGACGATCTCCATGAAGGTCGGGCGTTCGCTGGGCCGCCACTTGAAGCACTTCTCCATAAGCTTCTGTATGGTTTCGGGACAATTTCGCGGTATATTCAGCATGCCTTTGCGTAACACATGATGCAGCACCTCCTCGTTCGAGAAACCCTGATACGGTATCTCGGCGAGGGTGAGTATCTCGTAGAGCACGACGCCGAACGACCATACATCCGAGTCGGACGTGAATACGCCGTCGGAGAGATTCTCCGGTGCCATCCAGCGTATCGGTAGCAGGCCCTTCTTACCGATCTTATAGTAATCGGTCTCGTAGATATCTCTCGCCATGCCAAAGTCGCCGATCTTGCAGACCAGGTCCTTGGACACCATGCAATTGCGGGCGGCCAGGTCGCGGTGCACGAATTTCTTCGATTCCAGGTAGGCCATACCGTCGGCGATTTCCGCGGCCATTCTCATTATCCTGGATGCGTTCGGCACCATCTGGGTGTCACGTATCCTACGCAGGTACGTCTTCAGATCGCCGTTCTCCATGAGCTCCATGATGACGAATGGCGGATTGCCCATGGAGACTACGCCTAGCAATCTAATGATGTGCCATGTCGAAAAGTTCTTCATGACCGAGGCCTCGTTCAGGAACTCGTTTTTTTCCCGCTGGCTGGCAGTCTCGGAGATCGTTTTGATGGCTACTTGCCCGGTGCCGTCCAGATATCCGCGATACACCATGCCGAAGTTACCCAGACCAAGCTCCTCCAGGATTTCGACGTTCTCCCTGGGTACTTCCCAGCTATCGACGACGTACTTGGTCTCGATATAATCTGGATTTACGCTGGCTATCAATCGTTCCTGCGTCTTCTTCTTCTGGTGGCTCCTGATAAGGAACACTATCGCGGTCACAGTGACAAACAGCACAACTAAAGTCAACAGCGTTGCCACCATTATTCGATTGTTATCCGATAAACCAATTGAGAAGTAGACCACATTGGTGAAGGTGCCATCACCCGCTAGCGACGTGGAGCGCATTCTCAGGCTGTATCTACCCGGACTGAGGTTTCTGATGTAATGATTGATGTACTTCTCCCTGCGGCCGATGTACGGTATGCACTCGGTGCTCCTCTTCGCATCCTTCACGTCCAGATTCGTGTACTCTATGATGTATGAGACAGTGAACGCGTTTGGATCCTTGACCGATTCCCAGGTGACTTCGACGATTGTATCATTAGTCACGTGGACCTTCACGTTGTTAATATCGTCCGCATTCGGTCGCTTCAGCGTCCGGACATTCGTATACTGAATGGTCGAGCACATCGGCGCATCGCTGTCCATCTTGACGCCGCATGCGGCAATCGTGATAGTGTACAAAGAATAATGGCGCAAGTTCTTCAAAACGTACGAAGTATTTTGCGCACTGACATTGTATATATATCCTTTATCATTCGGATGGCCGATCGTGGTACCGCTACCAGCGTCAGCTAAACCGTCTCTCTCAGTTTTCTGCTCTTCTCGTGTTGCGGTGGATAAATTATTCGTCACGTCATAAAACTTATTCTCCGGCGAATTGTAACTGTTAAAGACGCAGTGATCCTTCCAACCGGGCGACAAGTAGCTGATGGTCATATTCTTGTGACAGAATATCTCGAACTGTTTAGAGGTCTTTGCGTCCTTGAAACAGCAGGAATTGGGATTCGAGATCAGCGACGTCTTAATCGTCACCTCATGTATCTCCTTCTTGGCCTCGCTGACCAAAGTATCGACACAGTAATTCCGCGTGGCGACCAGTTCCATGTCGTCCGGTAGAATCGTACTGGAGATCATGTAGTAGCCTATGGGACCGTTCGTATACACCGGCGGGCCCCATTTGAGTAGAATTTTGCTGTCGCTTATCGCGGTTGAACTCACATTCGTCGGTACTGAAGGTATCGCGTTCTTTGTCTGGAAGAAGATAATTTCCGATTGCCCCACCGGAGTTACGAAAGAATTTGAAGAATTCTTGTTCCTCGCCGTGAACGTTTTCACATAGGCGGCATACTTGGTGTACGGTTTCAAATTCCCGATATATTTCGAAACGATCGAATTCGAGTTCATACCGACGTCCATGATCTGCCACGTGTTATTACCGCAAGCGTTCGCCTCGTACGTTATATCCTCATTCTCAGTCTCTATGTAATTTAGCAGATAGTTGAGAAGTTGTTGGCCCTCCGGCGGCTTATAGCTGTCCCAATTCAGAACCACGTGATCCGCGTCCCGCTTTTTTACCGTGATGTTTATGTTAACAATATTGCAGGCAACCTTATCGCCGTTCGATTCTGGCTGAACCTCGAGATCCGTGAAGTTCGTAATATTTACCATTTTACCGAACTGCTCTATTTTCGAGAGGCAGAGCTTGGGATTGTAATGAAAGAACAGCCTGCCGTTCTCTATCGTTAGGTTTTGGGATTGCGGGAAGAGGGAGGAGAGATTCGGATTATCCAGGACCACCAAACTCGCGTTATTGATGTCCAAATTTTCACCATTGATCAATTTGAGTTTCTTGAAAAAGTTCAATGATGTGATCGGAAAAGAATGCGTTATCTTCAGGTATTCGGTTATCTCCTCGATTAAACCAAACGCGTCCGCCAATTCATTCATTATATTTGGGTTACCATTTCTTATTTGAAACTCCAGAGCCCCTTTCACTACCGTTATACCACGAAAACTCTGAGCGTCCGAAATGTGGCGTATGATAGCACCGTTTGCGATTTTACGGCACCGTCCTTTGCACGTCCGACAAGCTGTTACCTGTAATGTAAAATAAAAGAATATAGAAAGAAAAATCAATAACAGATAAATACGGATGTATGTGTAGTAGTGAATGCAAGAAGCTATCGTACATTTTTTTCGTTGATGAAATCCTCGAAACCATCAGGACATTGAGTGACACAGGCGTTCTGGAAAGGTCGCCATGTCTGTATTTCCTCCAATTTAGAAACTTTTCTGCGATTCATGTATAGGCATTCGTCCTGGCTGATGCATCGTCTCGAGAGATATGCGAATCTGCGAACAGAAAAACCGTCGTCACAGCAGAACAGATTTTCCAACCCATAGATAGGATATGCAGCATATTTATCATCGGATATTCTAGAATTGACAAGTCGCAAGAACTTTGAGTGCGTTGCGTCTAAAATGTAATACGCAATATCGTATTGCGACATATTTCGACATAACGTTACAAAACGTCTTGTTTTGAATTTAAAATTTTCCAGGTTGCCTCTTTCTAAAATCCTTTAATTTACAGCTTTGTATATTTCGAAAACTTCAATTTAAAATAAAATTTATTTGAACACATATTTAATTTTTTAATAAGACGTTTAAAATTGAACATAAAGCTGCAAAAATAACGATCTCAAGCAAATGTTTGCTAAGAAAAAATTTAATTCCAGCGTATTAAAAACTCGATAAAAAAGATTGGTAATCCCCTCAAGGTAATCTACATAATTCAAATTAAGTAATTTTAATTTTAAACTACAGAGCTGCATTATTCATGTTACATTTATGTAAGATACATGTATAAGAGGAACGTATATAGTATCTATATAATATACTTGTTTTCTTATTCACGTCATACGCACTCTCACAAAAGTTACTCACAAATTGTCCGGACAGCTTTCAATGCATCTTCCTTTGTGCCGATAATGCTTGCACACGTAACAATCAGTATCATTTGGACCGTAACATTCTCCGAGACATTGTTCGTGGCATCTTGGTCTCTCTAATTTCTGGCAATGTTGGGCAGTCCAGCAATAACTGCCAGGACACTGAGAGCATCCTGCAAAGTATTATTTTTAAAGGAGCATTATTTTTTGCATTACCTCCTTAATTCTCTGGGAAATAATGTTTAATTATTTCTCAGCACATTTCTATCTTTGTTATGTGTTTATATTTGGAATTAAGACTTGCATGTATCACCTTTCACGTGCGGGCAATTCTGCTCGTTTCTGTTATCTTTGATGAAGTTCTCGCCGGCCGGAACAATGAGACTCCAGTTCACGGTATTTGTAAAACAGAGAGTGGGATTCTTCTCTATGCGTACGCCACCCCGGGATATCTTTGTCAGGTTGGTGAGGCCGATCTGCGAAAATGTTTCGCAGGATTAGCCGTGAAATTACGAGTCAAAGGTCGAACGGCCGGTTAATTTGATTGACTGATTGATATCACTTGACCCGAACATTTGACCGGGCCCTAGGCAGCAGACTGGGCCGTATACTCTCAAACCGAGACACGACTTGATTCGGCGTGGGAATGACCGATTGTGATATAGATTGTACGTGACGAACGTCATGTGCGCGCGGATAAAAATCTTTTTCACCATTCGCACGGTAACGAAAGTTGCACTCGATACAATACCGCTTGTTTTAACACGTCAACATTGGATTCGATAAACTAAACATCAGAAACTGTTGATTTCTCTATTGGATCTCTTACAATTTTTCTTTTTATCGAACAATTCAATAAATATAAAGCTCGAAGTCTATTTTCACCACTTATTGTTAGATGAAAGTCAACGTTGTCGAGATAACGTTAAAATTACACACAGACCGTTATGACCCAATTAAAATCTCGCTTGGGATAATTTTATTATTCGAGAAAACAGAACGCAAAGATAAGACAGCGAAGTTAAGAAATAAGAAGTTAAAGAAGCAAGCAGCAAAGGAACTGCACGAAGCTCGAATGGATCTTACCTCCTGCAAGTTCTTCATTTCGTAAATCATGAAGGCATAGTCCGTGAGGAGTATATCGCCCCTGATGACCTCGAGATTCGGGAAGAGTTTGTTGAGGCTCTTCAGACTGTCCACGCGATACAAAAGGAGGTAGCCGGTGATTTCTCTCAACTCCGGAAAGCTAACATTCTCGAAATCCGCCTCGGTGTTGTTCTCGATCAGTACAATTTGCAGAAAGCCCTCGATTACACGGCACGGATTCAACTGTTTAAAGCTGGCAACGTCATTTCTGATGTCTATGCTCGGACAAATACCGTCCACGATCGTCATATTCTTGTATTTTCGTCCTTTCTCTCCCTTCTTTCCTACCTCCTCGCTCGATTTCGTGTGCGACTTGGGCAGATTCGACGACTGACTAGACTGCTGATTGTTTTTAGACCCGACATCCGTAGATCTGAAACAATCAAGTTTTATAATTCGTTTTACAGTTTCGAGTATTGACAGACGTCGATGGAATTCTTCCAAAGCGAGATAGCTTCTTCACTTTTTTTCTAGAGAAGTCAAAAAGGGTTCGCCAATACAAACAAATTTATCGATCCTCTTTTCGCTTTTTCCTTTTTTCACGAGTATTTCACGGGTTTTCGCGGCGAGAATCCTCAAAACGTCCATTGGAAGCGTGTAATATTCCTCGAAATAATAAAAAATCGAGCTTTTTCAATAACTTTGATTATTTGACTCGATACAAATCGCAAATTTTATTCAACGATAGTAAAATGAAAAATGCATGCATTTATTTTCCGCTGAATTTTTAGCATTCAAGTGTTTCACTATTCAGAAAAGATTCAAATAGAAATACGGAGGGTTGAAAAGGGCCACTTGCGTTTAAATGATATCCTTTGTACGCAGTGCCATTCGTTCAAAGTAAAATTAGCAAAGCATTTAAAGGCCGCTAATAACTCTAAGAAGATCAAAGAGAATTTTAACAGCGACGGTGCGCAGAGACATCGCAATCCCGACCGGCGATACTCGGCGATAACAAATTTGAGGGGACTAATTGGTGAAAATAAAATAAAATCATTTAGTACTTAATTAACGTCGGAGCGCGAAAGCTTACACCTAAAATCCACCACGCTTGAGATGTTTCAACAAGGCGATCAGCAATTTTCGCATACGTGGACGTCTTCCGCGTTTCGAAAATTTGCAAACGGATATCGCGTACCTCTTTGATTACGAAAGAATTTGCTGATATATCGGGTGAACGCGCACAAAGGTTCAGTTTACATAAAGGATCAAGCAGTTCGTTCATAAGTAAAATTATTTATTCAATCGATCTCCCAATAAGCTCCGCTCTTTCCTAGAATTTCTCGTCAACATTCTTTAACAATGTACATTAGCCATCATTCTTTAGCAATATATATTTCACCTATTTAAAAAGACTATATAAGCACTTTATAGGAATAACAAACAGTATTCAGCAATACATTTATTAATGTTTGAAATACCAAGTTTATATGAATATCAAATTCCGTATCTTTATAGATATATTGTTGCGCGATTATAGAAATGCCAAAAATATCAAGAGGACCGACAAATTCATACATATCTCTCGATTTTTGGATGACATACCTGGAATTATCGATCGCTCTGTTGCTTCTGTTAGCGGCCAAGATGTCCAAAGATTCGGAGTCATAGTAGCCCTTGGCCGCCGAGCTCTGATCATAGTAAAACTCCGCGGAGTCCTCCTCCTTCGTCCTGTCCGCGTAATCAGGGTCGTATTTGCCCTTGGCGCTTTTATCCCGGTGCTTCGTGGCCGTTTTCGGCCACCTTTTCTCCTGGCAGAGCGCCAGGCCCACTACCGTGACGCACAACAGAACGATCGGCAGCAGCGATTTCCTCGTCCTCATCTCCTTGTCTCATTGAACACCGCGCGCTTGAAAGCCTCCCGTTAAACGTTCCCGATCGTCGTATCCCCACGTGCCGCCCCGACCACCACTTTCGTTTTCTTTGATTGATCGACGACTGATAGTCGACCCTGCGAGAACTCGTCCCTACTCTCCTTCGTCCGCTTGTTCCACCCCTCGCCCACAGCCTCGATCGCGTCCGATTGTTTGACCTTTTTTTTCTTCGGCTTCTCAAAGGCGCTAATTAGCAGACTGCAAAACGGATCGTAGTTGCCTATTCAGTTCAAGGAAGGAACGCTAATCGAAACTATGCGCGATAATAATGTTTTGTCTCGCTACCGTTTTTAGTTTGCGATTTAAAAAGAAAGGTATATATATATATATATATATATATATATATATATATATAGCAAGCTAGAATATTAGTCGTTTATTGCGAGTTATGCCGTGTGAAAAGGAATGAACAAATAAGCGCTATATGAGTTCTGTAGTAATTGACCCTTTTAACCCACGAGTCCTATATTGGAATTAAATGCTTAAGCAATTCATAAAGTGTTGGAAGGAATGTGCACAGCCCTATTCCTCTACTTTCCTATTTCCGAGGTTTAATAATGAAATAAATCCGAGTAATATATATATATATATATATATATATATATATATATATATATATATATATATATATATATATTACTCGGATTTATTTCGGTCTAATATATATATATATATATATATATATATATATATATATATATATAGTGCGCGTAAAAAAGAAACGTTTCTTTTCTCCTGTCTGGAATTATATCCAAAACTCATTAAAACTGGTTGGCTAAAGCGCTATCTCGTTAACCCGAGAAGACATAAAAAATCCGGGTTAGATTTATATTCCGTTTTATTTTAAATGAACACCACTCGTACACACAATTCTCCTGGCGCGTACCTGCGGGATTAAAAGCGATGCGGTTTTTACCGCGAGAAAAACACTCTGGTGTTACTCCCGCGCTCTTGTCCTGCTTTTCCTCCTCCTCCTCCTCCTCCGCCTCCTCCCCTCAAGAAGGTAATCGATCGATCGTCCGCGTTCGTCCAGGCTCGCGTGAACCGATTCTCCCTCCCCAGTGCGGGCTCCGGTTAACCCGGTTTCAAACTCGCGGGGGTGTTTCCTTTCCCGGAAGAATCAGAAGTCTTGAGGCCGCGCGAGTTTCCGCAAAGGGTTGCGTACAAGTGAGGCTGACCACAGAGCTGACGCCTTCCAAGTAGCTTCACAGTACCTTATCGAAAACGACGTACATTTCGGCCATCATAATTGCGTCGTCGTCGCACGCCGTAATTATCTGTCGAAACAAAAGTCGAAACGTAACGTTTTAGCATATGGTATAATTTCGATCTGTTCTTGCGAGAAATTGAAAAAACGATGAATGAGATTGTCACCTCAATAAACTTAATACTACAGGTAGATTAGCACTTTTAAGAGTGCTAGAAGCTTAAAGTATATAACATTTAGCAGACCCTTCAAATTTATTTCCTGGACGTCTTTCTCATTTCTTTTTATGTATGTCCAATAAGTGCCAAGTAAAATATGTATGTACGTAAGAACCATACTGTACATGCATATGCATATATTTAATTAAATAAGGTTATTTGCATAGGTTGCTTGAGAGGATATTTAAACGTATACGCTAATTAAAGTTACATAAAAAGACGACGTCGAGTTCTAAACTAAACTAATTCGCAAATTAATGCCGAGGACACGCACAACTGCGCTCGATATAATTTCTTTTTGACTGGTGCGTTTTGCAACTGAACATTCCCTTGATACCATCAAATAAGCTATTTAAATAAAAATAACAATATTAATTAATTAAATAACATAATTAATTCTGTTAGATAATAAAAAATAAACGATAACTTGATTGAATGTAAAATGTAAAAGCGGAAATTTCTTTGAAAATATTGAAACGTTGAGTAAAAAAAAGAGATTTAAATTCAGGAAAACATGAAACCTGCGATACAATTAATTATAACTAATTATACGTGATATAACCAATATAATTATAATAGTTTCGCTATCGATCGGTTTTAATTAAATGCCGCGGCTTAAATTGCTAGTGACGCGTAGCCACAATAGAAATGCGTTACATCGAAAATGACGTCGGCGCTATGTGAACGCACACATATCATTTTACTTTAAACATAATGCTAATAATATATATTCTCGGATTTTCATCTGTTATCTCGCGTAATAACTTTCATTGTGCGTTTGTAATCTGCATCCGTTATACGTATACGCACACGATGTAATTATCATATTTCATATACGCAAAATAACTGCACTAGCTACCTAGCTATATTATATCACAAATAGAGATCTGGTTAATTATTAACTCAGGTGCAAATGTGCACGTTGTTGAAATTTAAATCTAAGCGCGTCTATATCAGTCGTCACGATCTTTAACGTCTATATTAACATTAATATCAGATATCCGCGACTCTATCGTGGTGAAAAATCGCGAACTTTTCAATAAGGAAACGGAGGGAAATCCAATTTTGATTTTTCGTGAAAACCAGTCTGGATTATATTTAATATTAGCGTCGTTGCGCAACATGTTGCAACATGTTGCAAATACTAGTTTGCAATATTTTATCGTACACGAATGCTTCTTCATCTCAAAGTTCCGGATCCAATTACAGTAAATCAAACTGATTCTTTCTTTGGATTGCCACCGATGCTCAAGTGTGCTTGCTAATTACAGTTAGGTAAACTTACACATAAACGACCTATTCGACATTTTACCATCGAGAGTTCTTGCTACTAAAAAAGCAACGAGAAATTAAACAGGAAAAACTTTTATCTGCTTCTGTTGTGCATAAAGTATAATTTTGAACTAACAAGGAAAAGTACGGAAGTGTCCTCTGATTTTGATGAGCTTTCACCTTTTTGTTTTCTAGCCGAAAATAAGAGACACGTATTTTTTTATACGTGCCGCATATATATGCCATGCATGTTCAGGGGCTGAAACACCCTTTTGAAAAAAATCGACTTTTCTCTTTTGGGTCAAATATCTCTGAAATTATAAAAGATAGAAAAAAAAACTTTTTCAACAAAAGTTGAACGGTTTGAAGAGTAATTTAAAAACAATAATAAAATTTTAAATTTTATTTTTTAATAATAGAAAAAATAAAATAAAAATTATTTTGTCATTATTCTAAAGTGCTCTAACAAACCATTTATCTTTTGTTTAAAAAAATTTGTTCTATCTTTTATAGTTTTGGAGATATTCGACCGAAAAAGAAAAACTGATTTTTTTCAAAGAGGTGTTTCACCCCTTAAACATGCGTATAGGCACGCATATAATAGAGACGCGTATAAAAAGAATATGTGTCCCTTATTTTTGACAACAACATATTAAAAGCTCATTAAAATCGGAGGGGGACACTTCCATACCTTTCCTTGTAAGTAATTTTGAAGCAAGTATAATTTTGAGCCTCATAACGCGAAGCTCTTTAACAAATTAAGAGCTCAAGTTTTATTAGACTAATTTGCATACAAAGTGATTCTAAAACAGAGGTTGTTAAAGGCAAGACGTGCTCTTTGACACGTTCGAGGACGCTGTTCCTCAGCGCGCGTCCTAAAAGCCACGTTTGAGGACGCTCCCTCCTCGCGATCTTTTAATTTTCATTATATGTAACTTCGTGGCAGTCTCAAATTACAAATCTGTTCCTGCTAAATTCTGTATCGCAATTTTACTTGAAATCAAATCAGGAATAACGCCTTTTACATCCATATCCGAAATATAATTGGCGAAAAGTGTACTTTCTGCTACGTTTACAAGAAAGGTCGTTAATGCTTCTTACTTCTTAATAACATTAAGAAAAAGTCAACTCAAGATTGGAGAAGATATACGATTGACGGCAAAGTTTAATGGCTTGATTTCGAATCACGTTAGACTTCCAGACCCCGGAGTTTGATTCGTTTCTCTCATTTACCCCTCCTTCACGTCTTATAAGTTAGAGGAACAAAGTGAGCAGAATCGATTCTAATTAATATTTTTATTTGTTGCTCATTTGTTGCTAAAAAGTTGCCAAAAAAAAATTTGTTGCTTTGTAAGTGTTCTTAAAAAACGATGTTCCGCTAAAAGAAGATTAAGTTAGCGTGACAATGTTCATATAATAACAAAATTACACATAACAATAACGTAAGATTTTGTTGCTAATTTGTTGCTTGCAAAATAAGTATAAACAATAGCGGAAAACCTCAGCGTGCAGCTAGTTACAAGAGTAAAGTATTGGAAAAAAATTTGTTGCTCGTTTAAATTTGGTACTGGGTATTGTCTGAATTTGTTGCTCTCAAAATATCCGAGTTCCGAATTTGTTGCTTGCAAAATAAGTATAAACAATAGCGGAAAAACTCAACGTGCGGACAGTTATAAGAGTAAAGTATTAGAAAGTTTTTTCGAGTTTTTTTGTAACTGCATGCTGAGATGTTTTCCGCTGTTATTTACATTTATTTTGCAAGCAATAAATTCAGAACTCGGATATTTCGAGAGCAACAAATTCAGACAATACCCAGTACCAAATTTAAACAAGCAACAAATTTTTTTTCTGATACTTTACTCTTATATAACTGTCCGCACGCTGAGGTTTGTCGCTGTTATTTACACTTATTTTGCGCGCAACAAATTAGCAACAAATTAGCAACAAATCTTACGTTATTGTTATGTATAATTTCGTTATTATATGTACATTGTCACGCTAACTTAATCTTCTTCTAGCGGAACATTGTTTTTTAAGAAAACTTACAAAGCAACACATTTTTTCTTTGGCAACATTTTAGCAACAAATGAGCAACAAATAAAAATATTAATTAAAATCGATTCTGCTCACTTTGTTTCGCTAACTTATAAGACGTCCCTCCTTCGCCACCCTTTGTCGACGACCTTTCGGTTTTTCTCTATATACTCGGTTTCGCCCGCTCTTCGCTCCGGCAATACCGAATACTTACACCGTCTATTTCGGATTACGTCAGCAACGAGAAAAATCGTGCGGACAGTTCTTGGAATTTAACGTTCGTGAACAAATGGTCGGTCGTCGATGAGGTATTCTCTTTTTTTTTGTTCGATAAAGCAGCCTCATGAGAAACGCCGTAAACTCCACCCGTGTAAACAATTACTTCAACGTATCGTATTAACCTAGAGTATTAGAAACCGTGTGGAAATTGCAGTTACGACGTCCGGATCTCGGATCGTTAGCAGTCACGACGGCCGCGTATCATATTTCGTCGTTCTGCCGCATTTTATAAGACCGTTTTATGAAACCAGAGTGATTCTTTGCTCGAGGAGGAAGTTATTCGTGTGAACGTTGCGAGAATCGTAAGTAATATTCTTGTCGTCGTTTCTGCCGTTTCGCTCGCGTCGGGCGGAAGTCGAGACACACACGACTACACCGAACGTCGATTACTTATTTCGTGAATCCTCAGTGGACTCCGACGATCGTGAGACCGTCTTCTATTTCTTGATTTCCAACCCGCAGAATCACCGTATCGCGGTTTTTCTAATATCTAATTAAATGTATAGATTGTAATACTTAAATAATTCTCAAAGGTATTATATTCCAGCATGGAGAGCTAGAAATAAAAGCCACACATAAAGGAAGTTCAATTAGGAATTTAAATTAATTATTATACAATAAGAGAGAGTGTTCGTGGATTAAGTTTTGATCCTTCTATAAAAGAGCAAGGATACATTTAACTATTATAAAAGCCACACATAAAGGAAATTCGATTTATAGGAATTTAAAAATGATTGTACAATAAGTGCTCCTTCGATAAAAAGAAGTAAAACTTTATATTTTACCATTAAAGTTGCTAAATAAGTATTCTCCTCGCGACGGGAAACGCGGAAACTGATAGTTTAGAAGTTATTCTGGATTCCGAGGGGGTCTTTCAACAGCTGCGGTCATTATTCACGGTTCTACCGGCAATACCGCATCTCGAAGGGCGCCCGTTTAATAAATTTTCGAAAGTGGTTTCTCGTCGACGACGAAAGGCGAGTTAGGCGAACGATTCTCTCGCGCAAGAAGAGGCAACTCGCGAAGACCGCGATGATCGTCGGCGCGAATCTCCGCGCTTCTGACGTCATAATCTTACTAGCCAGTGGTTGATGCGTAGATAGACGGATATTGGCGACGGACAGAAATCTCAGGAATAAGGGGAAGGATATTTAATGCCGAAAATCGAAGAAGTTTGGAAAGAGATGACGCTTGGACGAATGTTTCTCACGCGGATTCTCGTTTAAATCACCACTTGAGCCGCCTACCTAGGAAGATAACTATGTCGTCGACCACTTAGCCGCTCGCGCGACTCGAGCGAATATCTTAATTCGTCGTATAAATATCGCGATAACCATCGCAGAGAAAAGGCAGGGAAAGGGACGAGAGAGAGAAAGGGGGGGAAGGGGAGAGGCATCGTCGTCGGCGGCGGTGCCGATTAAAAGCCGGATACACGTAAAACACGAGAACTTGTTCCGCGATAAGCCCGCACCTGAGAAGCGGAAGAATCTCTACGTCCGTAAACTTATTCTTTTGGGAGAAGAGGCGGGGGTAGTGGAAGAAAGAGAAAAAGAGGGAGGGAAAGTGCGGAATTATGAGCGGCTTTCGCGATAAGTTAAGCACGCGTTGCATAAATATAAATTCAGCCGGTTTTATGCTCGTACGTGTTGTGAAGTAATGTGTATCCTTTAAGTTAGGTCTTATTTAAGAAAAAACAAATTGCATCTTTGTACAAGATTACAGAGATTTTTCTTTATCGTATTTTATGCCGCGAGCCGAGCGCGCTACGCCATTTATTTCATTTCTCGAGTCCGGCTTGCTAAATGTGAGCATAATAAAAAAGGAAAGGACAAAATGATGGAAAAAAGGAAATAACGAATAGTGAAAACGAAACGACAATACTGGAGTAGAGTACATTCGTTTCAGCGCATTTAAACGGCAGAGTTATACCGATCGTAATCATTTGTTAAAAACAAATAAAGGCGAAAGTAAAAATATGCGTCTTTAATTTCTCGAGCCTTTTCAAAAGTAAGAAATAAAAATTTGTTGAAATAAATTAAAATTTAAATTATAAATCAGCGTGATATTTTTCGCGCTGAGGAGCATATATGGGTTACGTAGAAAAAGTAAGACGGATTAATTACAACTTATTTTTTTCTGATTACAACGACGTGGTGGTGTCAAAACCGACACCTGCAAGCGGATTCCCCGCCGTATCGGAACAAAGTAGTCGGAATCCAAACGCCGCGCCGCCGTGCACTTCACCTCTTTCTTTTTTCTCCTATACGATGATCTTCGTTCGAACACGCGTAAGCGAATGAAGTTGGACGTTTTTTGCTGGCCGATGGAATGCTGCCGCATCGCGCCAGCGAAATAGACAAATCCCGCTGGCGACCCAAGATCCGAGAGAAGACGAATGGTCCGCCTCACAAAAGTCCGACGAATGCTTTGAATACGTATCGAATAGATCGAATACTTGGGTAGCTTCTGCAGCTGGCCCGACTGTGCGCGCGGCGAAGTCAAAAGAAGTCGGGGCCGCAGCCGTGCTCTTCTGTGGTCGCACCGGGTAGAGAATGACTCACACACGGCACAACCGGATTCGCACGAAGTGTGACAGGCGAATAGTTCCAAATGGTTTACGACATGGGAAGTGTGTTTTTCGGATCCCCATATATTTTGCGTGAAGATCTCTAAGCATGTGCCTCCGCGCGAATCATATATTATTTACGAGTTGTTTACTATCATTCACCTTATATCACGGTCTAGAATGTGCGTCAACGAGTAAATGTATATTTATTTTCCTTCACATTATTTTCACACTCGATCACCCTTAACAACGGCCGGCCGATACGCGCGATATATTTTTTGTATACATATAACGCGTATTAATCATTCATATAAATTTTCATCGCTGCGTTGCCGCGATGAAATACGGAAATATTTCTCCGATTTTAAGCGACACCCCGCAATAACAATGGAACGAAGGTGTTGATTTTTACAGTTATATTTCCTTTCAAATACATTGATGCATGGATGAGTATAACAACGATTGATGGCAACCGCGCAAATGTTCGAAAACATTTTGCTTATTAAATTGATCGAAAAAAGATCATCCGGCTTTTACGTTAATGAACAAAAAAAAGAGGATCGCTGAAAGCTCGCAATATAATACTTTCGTGATGCACACTCACGCGTTGATCGCTATATACATTGTCGCTCTGCTCGTATTAATTTTCCCTGATACCGATACAGGAAAGATGGCGCGTCGACACCTTCCCCCGGGATCTTAAGTATCGATGTCCGTATTATACTTAAGTACTTAGCACGCACATGCTGTGCTGATGGATGGCTACGATGAGCGACCAAAATGTCGAGCGAAAAAAAAAATACCAATAACGGAAAAGGAGAATCGTCGACTGATATTGGCAATCACGCGATAAGATCGGCATCAACGCTATTCGCACTTTCGATGATAAATGACGGCGATTTTTGAGACTCGCGCTCGGTGCCATTATGCGACGTCCTCTCTTTGTCATTCTCTTTCCTTTCTACATTGTGGCTCACGCTTTTTCTTGCGCGCGCCCTCTCTCTCTCTCTACCTTCTTCGCTATCTCTTTCTCTCTTTCCTCTGTCTGCCCTTCATGTCGATTTTTCGCTCGACAGCCGCCAACACGCTCTCCTTTTCTTCATCCCGCGTAAGAACCCCCGGCTATTCCCTTTATCCTGCTTTTTCTGCACACTTAGATACGGCGCATCGATTAATAATGAACCTGCTTACAGTGTTGCAGCGCAGTTTCGACGCTGGTCGTTTTATTCGTGCGATCGTTATTACTATGTTGCAGCAGCCACCACCAGCGCAAAACCAGTTTCGATCCTGGCACTACGGTAAGTTGTGCCCGGCATCCACTCGCTCGTAAATATAACGCGCGAATATTTTCGCGCGCCCCTATATAAGAACGCTCGCGAATAACGGGACATTGTCTACATCGTTACGCTCGCGATCGCAATTTTTTTTTCTTTTCCTCGCTGTCAGCCATTTAGAGTCGACAATATCACAATAGAACACGCGTCTAGGAATGTCAGCGATATACTCCGCCAACATCGCGAATCCAATACTTACACTCCGACTTCGGTATACTGACAAAGAAACTTCGCTACAACTCGAGGAAAACTTAGGAACTTGGCACAAATGCTCACAACCGTTTTTCATGGCGCTTGAAAAACAATTTTACGAACTAGTGCATTTCATCTTTGAAAAATGGAACAACTTTATGACAACTTTCCACGCAGTATCTACGGGATTATCGTTGTTTACGACCGAAAACAATATAATTGCCAAAAGGAAAAAAATCAATTTTCAAGAATCTTGATTACGGGTTGCCGAACTTTCCCGTGTATTTTTTTGCACCGACACGGTACCTTTAATATTAATAATAAGGTAAGTATAGCATTAAGAGGCGCTTTTATAATGTAGGTATAATTTCGTCTTGATTATTCTGACAGACGCACCGCAATGGATTTCGAATATCGAAAAATATCGCTATTTTATTCGATTCGAAACATTTCTGTTCACGCGTTGGATGTTCATTTTTTGATCATTCGCCTCTCTCTTTTCCGCGCGCGTCATCTCCATTTCGTCGGAAGTTTTTCGCCGGACCCCTTTTACGAATCCGTTGTCCCTTGCTTCGAAGTAGAGATTGAATTCTGCATCGCGCTAACAAATGCGCTTCAACCGGCTGTTGCCTGGGAAGAAAGGGATCCAGAGACGTATGAGGAATATATGGTGCCCCGGAGCCAAACAATGTAGTTGAGACCCTCCCATTCCCGCGCACGAATACGATGCGATACGATGCGATAAATATATATTTCCGGAGTCAAAAATTAGACCGTAACCTTGATCTAAAATTTTCTTTTATTAACCAGTGTCGATAAATCTAATGTATTTTCTCACGTAATGAATTAACTGCTCCATTAATTATTATTTTTTCGACTTCCCGTACTGTGCTATACAGATTACTTTATCGGGGTTTATTATTATCGAGTCGGTTGACGAAAGGAACAACGTCGTTTCTCGTCGCATCGGCAATCCGGAATTTAATTACAATTTGCGAAGGCGATTAATTACCATTTCAATCGACAGCGACATCGTCGGTTTTATAAGAGAGAGAGAGAGAGAGAGAGAGAGAGAAACTCAAGAAACCGTTGCAAATGAGTATAAAATTAAAATAGCGACAAAAGGTGAAGAAAAATATAATTACTCGCGATGATATTCTTCTTATGCTTTTTTTCCAACTGGTACAAAGTAGGAGCAAAAAGTTTTGCCGTCCTTGCGGCATTCCCATAGACTGACACCCGAAGGCATCTGCGCGCCCTCCTGTCCCCCTTACAACATCTCTGAAGGGACCCACCTCCTTGCAACCTTGTAGCCGCCATGACGACCGCATGGTTTCATAATGGTCGCTGAAGTTATGCGAGATCGATAATTTTGAAATAACGCTTGACAATGTTTCAAAGCCACTTTGGCCGTCCACGATCATTATCTTCCCGGCATTTTATCGTTTAAATTATTGCCAAGCAATCTTCTCTCTGATATTATGCGATATCTTTAATTCGATTACTGCGCAATTTCATCGAAATTCTCGTCAGGCGATGCACTTTCGTTACGGTATATTACGGCATTCTTGTGGAATGTACCGAAACAAACGAAACAAACTTGCACCGCAATTACGACGTGTTGAGAGCGGTCTTATTGTTTTTGCATAAACTACTGTAGGACGCGTTGGAATTTGACGGTGGGAAGCCTTGACCGAAACTTTTATTATTACGGCTTTCTTTGTGTTCTTATTGCTGAAAATTCTCGGAACAGTTGGACGGTATATGGGGTGTTCCATACTTTCCATGCCATTTTTCATTTGTGTGTAACTCCCTGAGTTGCATTTTTTTTCTCTATAAAGTATCAATAATTTTTCTGTCCCAAACTAATTAAAAATAAAAGATCTTTATCAAGGATTAATTATTTAAGATTCGAACAATTGAGAGAAATAATTAAATTTTTCCCTGAATAAGTATCTTCTGTAAAACTTTTCTCTTTGTGTAGATGATTGCACAAATGAATTTTACTTGAATGAAGTATTAATTCGAGATTTATCGAAATAAAGTTTACCCAGGTAAGCTACAAAAGAACCACTCACATGATTTTTAAAATAAAGGTTCCTATAAATAGTTGTATTTATGTATAAAAGATACTTTAGAGAAAAATATGAAGATTATGTACCGTCTTCCATCTTATGTACCATTTCTTTGAAATAACTTCTTTTACAAATATAGGATAAGCAGATTATCCGTGATGCAACGAATTTACTTCGGTACCTACATGTATATTATAACAGTTTGAGTTTTGCAGCATTCGCTGAGAGAGAAAAAATATAAGGAGGATTTTTCAAGGAATAATTTACGTATTCAGAGCACACGCAGTAATGCTGAAAATAGGGAAGATAAAACACATTTTAATCCATGAGATTATATCATATGCCGGCCATACTTTTAATGACTGCGATGGTATTTAGAAAAAAAAAACACTGAACTAAGTAGATTCCAAGTGCTCCGTTAAAAAGAAAAAAGAAAAAATAGAAGTAATTCCTTAAATAATCCTAATGCACTATCCAATTAAATATAGAGCTCGTGCAATTAACGCTAATCTCTAAAATGACTTAAGAGTCAACGTATATATATTTTTAAACCTCGTAAACGCCACTCAGATTATAATTTATTTGTTTCTTCATCTGTGTTTGCGTGTCCGTGCAAATTTCTTATTTTCCATCGAGCTTAATCGCGACGTGCGTAATGTGTAAAATTTATAAAATACCTCGCAATAATTCACTCTATCGTATAAATCATGCAATAAGTATTATTAATGCGATGAGACGACTCGCGTCCTTTCTATCCACCGCGAGTCCCTCACCAAAGCGGGGACTCGGCTTCGTTTTTTCGTTTAAAAATTCGATCGGGAATTACCATTTGTCACGCTTTTTAAATTTTCGATATCAACACGCCGGGCGTTACATGGCCATCGGTGGGATATATTTGTTCGTCTCTGTGAGAGTCACCACCGGCGGGGGACATATGCATTTTGCCTTTAGCGCGTCATGGTCATTCGTGACCGTGGGTTTTATATAGTGTAACACCAGTTATATATATGGATTTCATGTACATCAATCAAACGTCTGGCCACTCGACGTAACATTAGTTACCAGACAGCTGGACCAGACAGTTCTGTCATGTTATACGTATTTGCAAGAAATTTTTTTGTAAAAATTTAAGAGAGCTCTGAACGGTAGAGGTTATTTTAATCAACATTGTATACGTGCTACGTCCAATCATCCGACCATTACATTTTTGACGCGCAAAATACGAGGGATATCACGATAGCATTTTATTTATACTTTTTACACTTTTACCACGAGATGCGTTTATTCCCAGGCTCGGTATCCAAAAATTGAAGCGCCAGATTAACCAAGAACCGTAATAAAGGAAACGCATTTTAAAAAGGTAAACACCGAGCAGTAAAGCAATGTTGCAAAGTAACATATGTAGCAAAGCTCTGTAATCAGTTCTTGAACCGTCTTGCTAAACAAGATTGTGTTGCATATTTAAATCTCGATTCGCTCTCTCTCCTCTTTTTCCTGCGAGCGCCTCAATTATGATCACGCTCTGTGTGGGACGGGCATCGAAATGAGTTTCGCATCACAGTGGCGAAAGCCGCCACCGCAAAGAGCCTGAAGTTTACTCCATCATCTGGGGAGATGAAATTATTCTACTTCGCTGCATACACGAATATTTTCTCCGGTTTCAAAATTATTTCATGCGTATTTTGAACGCTTAATTGGTCTGAAATGTAAATTTGCAAAAGTGATTGCATTTTAAAACGTTTGCGTCGATTTAGGCGATCACGCGATATCATATCCCTGCAGCCTAATAAAAGAAATAAAGGGTGTTATATTGATGTATTGCCGTATCGTACAGCGATTGAAGATTACCGGTTCAGTCTGGCTTAAAAATGCTTCACAGCGCTTTTAAAGGTATATTGAAATGCCAGTCATTTTTAAATCTTTTGAAAATTCATAAAGCGGAATGACAAATATTCGGAATTTGTGGAGCTCGGAATTGCGGAGGTAAAATGGACGCAACCTCTTCTGACATTTTGACGTATACATATTTTTACATATATGCTCGCACGTGTCCGGTGTATAATAAAATATGAAACAAGAGGTATTGGAAAAACCAGTCAAATTTTGTTTTCTCTTGTTATAGAATAGCTATAGCATGCTGCATGCAGTAATGCTTAGACATATGCAGCGATTAAAATTTTGCATGCATGCAAAAGGAAGCATTCTCTCTAATAAATTTTTAATCAGCTTTGATGAAAAAATGCTGCTAATATAAAAATATTATTCAGCAATGTAAAACTGCGTGGATACTTCATACTTTCATTCTCTTCTTCCTCCTCTCTCTCTCTCCTTTATACATTAAAAACTAAGAAATTCGGTTTCAGCAGAATAATTATTCAATCGTTTTTGCTTATGTCGAAAAAGCTCCGTTTTTTTTCGCGTCGGAATTCGGAGGGACGGAGCTCCATGTCCAGACAGCGATTCTCTCTCTCTTTCTCTTTCTCCCCTTTCCGCAAACTGGTTTTTTTTATCACCGCATATTCCGCCTTTTAATCCCACGTTTTAATGGCGCTCGGGAATACGTCGTCGACGTATCAATTAAAAAATTGTACCGTTGCATCCACGTTGTATCGCCCGCTACATGTCGCACGGGTTGTCGGAGGAAAGGTTGGAATTTCGAAGAGGGGACGCGAGAGTGATCTGAGTATCGGAAATTAAAAGTCGCCTTCGAGAGAGGTAACTGTATCGAAATATATTGTCTCCTCTTCGGGCCACACGCCTCGTTTCGTTGATATGAAATATAAATTCTCTTTTCTTTCCTTCGATAAGCAATTTGTTTTATCAGCATAGTTTTTAATCACGCGTATTTAAAGGTCCTTATATTTTTACGAATAACTCTTAGGCGTAACATCTTCTTCGACCTTAATTTACCAATTTGTATCTTAATTGCGCAAATAATAGCCGAACAATTCCTATTCATATAGTGTTTCTAAGCTGATGCGTTGTGTTTACAATTCCCCCCGTAATAAGTTGATTAATTAAAATCTCTTAATGCAGAAAAAACTTTTTTTTATGTATTTTTGTGTACCCGACAAAATGCTTGTAAGACAAAAATGTCTAATAACGATCATTAAGGGACTAAAAAAAATGAAGAATAACTTCGGTGTACCTCGGGAGGGCTTCATAAAAAAAAGCTATAACCACGGTTTTTCTTTTTTCTCACAAGAAGAAGAATACGGTGGTAAAGGAGACCCCCCGATGCGTGAAGTTCGCGAGTGGCGAATGTTTCAGACAGAGGCAAAATCTTACGCTTATTACGAAAATATTAACTGCTCGTAGCATACGTAATGCGTTATTATTCAATAATTCGTATTTTGTGATGTTGATTATAATACTGTTATGCGGAATAATTAACGGCAGAACAGGAGATTTTAGTCGGCAACCGGGCGAAGAAAAACGCCCAGATTTAGCGATTAATTAACGAACGGCCGTTTATATCAAAGCGATTATCATCATATCCGCTGCGGAAGTCGGCGATCGGTATCGCCGCTTAATTAACCGGTCTATAATAATAACGGGGGAGGGGAAGGCGAGAGATAATAGAAGGGAGAGAAAGAAAAAGGTTTCGTATTAAGAACGAATCGTCGCGCCGCGATAACAGGAGACGTTCCTTTCCATCGGGAGCAAATAAAGAACAAAAGTGGTCCCGTTAAAGAGCCGGCCCATCCCGTTTCCGCCTGCCCCATTACCTTCCCCCCCATCTCCCCTCCTCCACGTGGCGCTAATTTGCCGCGTACGAACGCGTCCCTAACGGAATTGATTAATAATCTATTTCGCGTGCCATCGATCCCGAGCCGAAACTCGGCAAACTCTAGCTGCTCTTCGGGATTATCGCAGACACACGCGCCACACGTATATACGCACACTTGTCGCTACCCCTCTCAGATGCTACCGGATAAATAAGTTGGGTACGTTGGGCACGTCGATTTATGGCGACGCGACGTAAAGCCTAAACCGCGTGGAACTCGAAGTTGTTTTCGGTATGGGGTTGTTACACCCCGAATGCGGCAGTTGAACGAGTTTCCCTGTTCGCGCTGACTATACTAATCGAACATTCCCCTACGGACTTTCTAAAAAGTTCACGCGTGATTTTTGGCAATAAAAGCGCCGGCGCGACATTTCGTATTGCGTGTGTATGTGTATCACACCGATCGATAGGGAGCGCACACATTCAGCGTTGCCTGTTAATTCGCAATTTTCTGAAGAGCTACTTCGATTATGGATATTCTGATTAGAGGGGTTCCTCAAATGAATTTCAAGTGAACATTATAGAATCTATCTCATTTTCAATTATAAAGTAACGAAGAAACAAATTAGAAACGTTGTATATAAAACTTAAAACACCAATTCGATGAAAAATCAGTATAATTAGATAACGTTCAAAGGACTCTGAATTTTGTTGAATTATGCAGTTTTTTTTCCAAATTTGCACTAACTTTGTCAATACCTTCGTTTTAATTGTCGTATATCTAAAAGCGAGATCCTAAGTATAAGCGATGAGAGATAGCAGGGCGTGTGAACCTCGAAGAATGTTTCGTGTGGCGAGACTTAAAGGGGCAGTGACCTCTCACAGACCTTTTCCATTTCTAACGACTCCAGGGGGATATACACTATCGGAAACATGCCGCGCGTGGATCAATTAATAAAAAAAAAAAAAAAATGCGCCGTCACCGCGGCAGCCATTGCGGATTTACCATCATTTGGACGGGAGGTCGCGGATTCTGCGCGCGGAAATAAACGCGCGCGGCCACAAAGAAGGTTCATAATTAACATCACATAGCCGTGGGCACGAAATTTGAAAACCTCTTACGGGCGCATTGTCACCCGGCTCGTTATGCTCGGCACTGCAATATCCGGAAGTACACTTGCAATCCAACTTCTCCCATTAAACGGCGGAAAAGGAACGTTGGAACGTAGACGAGCGTTCGCGCCTTTCCAATCGGCTGAAACGCTACGTCAACAACTCGCAACTTTGTTCGCAACATTTTCACGTCGTCCGTGAAAATGTATTTATTTGTACGACGTATAAGGATAACATCGCGACTACATCTCGCGATGCAACGACGCAGCTGGGTGCCGTGCTCCTTGACCCGTGCGAGTAAAATGTATATAAGTACGCGTTCTCGAGCGAAAAGAAAAAGTTCCTCCTTCGTCGCAGTGCGGCGTCATCTTGCAAATTACCTAATCCATCTCTATTCTTAATTCGCCGGGAGATATTACTCGATATTACGAAAGTTAGCGTTATAACTTTAGCGAGGCGTTATCACGGAATGTTAAAGAAAACTTTCGTCAGTGTGTGTGTGTGTGTGTGTGTGTTTCCTGCCAAAATGTTAAATAAATGAAAATGGAGCGTCAAGTTCGCCAGTGTTTCAAACTCGTTCGCGGCATCTTTTGCATAATTTACGAGCAAAATTTGCCAAAAGTGAAATCTGTTACGTTATATGGCGACGCCGAGAGGGATCGACGATGAAATAGGAAACGTTCAAAGTTTATCCCCGCGCTTCGGGCAGAGGCAATTTAACTGGACCACTATACTTCTATTGTCGCGAGCATTTAATTGAAACGTACTGCGTCGCGTCGCTCCGCGTCAAAATCGATGCGTAGTCCATGACATAAAGCCGATAGAGACGAGTTCATCCGTGAAATATTCAAAGACGGGACCATTAGGGGGGGGGGGAGTGATATAACGTACGCTACGAGACAGTCCTTTTACTCACCGCGCGGAGTTGGCCTGACTGCTGTGCGCGAAATCAATACCCAATATCGGAAATAAAATATCGGCGGTAAAAGCGCTTAATAAAATATTTTCACTCACTGAGACTAGAGATGCTTTCACTCCATCAAGTGTCTGACTGGTAATGCTCGATATTAATTAAAATTCGATTAAGATCAAAATTGCCTTGATCGACAAAACCCTTGATTTCTGAAATCTAACGTGTTTTTTTTTTGTATTTTTTCATTCGTAGCAGGAGAGAGATCGAGGATATATAAATTTCGTACTGAAATAACATTGAGAAACGATTAGTGTGCGTGTTATTCGGTGTACGCGTATCTAGCGATGCATGCATGTAGAAACCATTGGTCGACTGAGAAAATGAATACAGCCGAAGTCATGCAACGGTTATCGTCGTTGGATCCGCAACTTCCGGGAATATACCGTACACGTTTTAGGTTTATTTGCGTTTTCTTCGTTATACCTTCTTCTCCCGGTCGTTGCCGGAATTGATTAAAAATGCATCGATTCGGTCGCGCTTCGCGCGGCGTGCCCGTTTCATTCGCGACCGAATAAAAATATTCCTGACGAAGCAGAGTCGCCCGAGCAACGCGCGCGACCCCATTCCTCCATCCACCTGGAAAGGGTGGAAAAAAGAACTTTCTGTGCGTAAACGCTCCCGCACAAAGGGTGAGCTCAATAGAATAGAAAGTTTACGGTAATTCGATAAGAATGCAGCATCAGGCGACGTTTCCCTTTTGTCATCGTGAGCGTTTTTTTGACATTGATATCCTTTAAAAAATATTCTTTAAACGCTCATCGATGCCACAAAAGAATAACAATGGAGAGTGAAAGATAAGACTATTCAACGTATCTTTAGAAGAATGGAGTTACTTATTGAAAATCTAAAAAACGAGAGCAAATCGTAAACACAATTGGCAGTATTAGTCACGATAAAGTTCGTATACACGCGTTCTTTACGTGATAAACACTGGTTTCCCTTCGCGATGCACTTGCGCGATGATTAACGTTACACATCTCGCATAATACATACTCTTGGACATTTCCGCTTCGATCCTCTTTCTCTCAACGGCGCGTCGACAATGATGCTCAGACGTGTCAATTAATAAATCACTCTCTCGGTTGCGACCCACACAGAGGGTGCCCTCGTTCATCCGTGCAACCGTGCCGGTTGTTGCGGCAGTATGTTGCTGCTGCGACCGCAGGTTGCGGTCGGTCGGTCGGTCGGTCGGATCGGATCGGATCGATTCGGTTCGGGACCCGCGACACCAACAAGCTTCCAGCCTCGATGAAAGCCGAGAGATCCGGTCGACGATCCTCGGCAGCTTCCATCACGTAGCATATAACGGATCTGCACAGAGTGGCTATGACGGCGATACAAGTTGACGTTACTTGCGTGTCAGGCCGCCGGTCAACGCTGTACCCGCAATCTTTCGCCCGTCCCCAGCCCGTGCCCGCGGGGCAATTCACAAAGTTGCAATCGTTACGCTTCAATTCACTTCACTTCACACCCACGCTCGCTCGTAACGCGCCGCGGTCTACTCTCCTTCGCCTTATTTGCATACTCCCGGTAACGGTATCTAGAACACGTATATCAATTAGCGATTGTTTTATCCGTCGTAGACTACCTGTTATCGCGAACGGGTTGTAAATGTTGGGCAGCTGTTTCGGTTCTACCTGCCGCCGTTCCGATTGGCCCGATCGGTTGCTCGAGAAAACGGGCAGGAACAAGCGGGCGCGACGGTATTAATTTCAAGATAACAGTTATTCAGGTTGCGCCGTTATTTGCACGAAGTAAATAAAGTTGTACCCGCCTCTACAATGTAGGCGCATATTTTCTCCGCATATTTCTCTTCTCTCTTCCCCTATTTTTATATTTACCACACTGTGACAGGTAGACTCGTGATATCTAATCCTGATACTCGACTCGTGATTTCGTTTTTGTTCAAAAATTTAAACCAGATTACAGAACCAAGTATAAGTAGTAATCAATGTTCGATTACTACTTACTTGGTAAGTAATAGCTATTTCAGATATACACAGTAACGACATAGATATCTCCGGATGCGTCATTTATTAATCGTAATTATGATAAGCATAAAACTGAATTACTTCGCATAATGTAACGATAACGATAATCTCGAATATTATCCAAAACTTTTAAAAAAATTTCTTGAAAATCTAAAAAGTTTTAAAAATAAATTTTTCTTCTGTAATTTTTTTTACCCTTTATCATTACAATTCATTCTTTATTTTACATTTTTATTTTCAAAGGATTTGAGTCTTATTGTTAGTTATTCAAACGTTTCTAAGGGAAAATTTCCAAAGACTCAGAAAATTTGACTTTCAAATAATATTCGAAGCAATTTTAATCTTTGTATAATGATTGAATTGTCCGAAAGTTTTAAAAGTAGAATGTAAAAATTTCTAGTCGTATTTGTAGTATTCAATGCCAGAACGCAGCAATATAAAATAATAATAATAATGCTAATAACTTCTGAGACACTATGTATATCTACAAACTGACTTCTCCATCTGGATTTTTGCTTCCATCGCTCTTAAAGTCCTAAAAGTGCAGTGAAATAAAATTTCTTTCCTCCCTCAAGATGCAAGCCACTTTCATGTGCGGATTGAACTTACGTTTTTTGAAAATTCTTTTCCTTCTTTTTTCCCTTTGCTACTTTCTGTCGAGTGTAGCGTGGGATTAGCAGCGCATTCGGCGCGGACGACAACAGCGTCGCGCCTTTAGAAGCCACTCTTGCACTTACGCCACATTCTTAGCCTTTAGAACTACCGATGGAATTCGCTGCCTCAGAAAAGAAGTTGAACTTGTCACGTTTCCCCAACTATCTGTAAATGTCTGCGCGAACGTGTGTGTATGTGTGTGTGTGTGTGTACGTATATGTATGTATGTCTGGTTTCTCCAGCCGATAATCAACGCGTTCTATCGGGCTGTGTAGCGCAGCTTACATTCAGCTTCTTTGAATAGTAGCCGTCGTACAATTAACGAAGCATTCCGCTGGGTCAAGGGAGGCATTAACTATCGATCCGGTAACTTCTCGCATTCCGGCGACAGCCTCGATCGCCCGTTAACCATGCGAATTGCGGAGATTGCGATTATAACGTCGCGGCGCTGACTTATCGCCGGATTCGCCCAATTATCCGCGTGCACACACAATTCCAAGCATCGAAAATGATTTGTTAATCAATTGTGGCCCGGGCGCGCTTTAACCGAACATACAAATCTACGACCGCGCGCGAACTATGTACGTACATACATAAATCTACCGATTCGCGTAAAACTGTCGTCATAAAATACCGTGTCGGATGCAAAGCGCGTAAAGATATGTTGTCAATCTTACATACAAGCAAAATAATATCGCCGCGCATACGAAGCAATGAATTTCAATAAAATCATTTGGTAAAAATGGTAAAAATGGAAAAATGGTATACACGCAAATGTATACCATAAAAATTTCAGACAAAGAGATTTCGTCGTGTGGATTCCGAGAGTCACGTATAGAGTCGCAATAAAACACTCCCTGTAAACGATACGAAAATGATTGTGCGGAACAACCGAGAACCCGAACGCCATTAGCACATAGATTGCCACGTTTGCATATTCTACACGCACGAGAGTTCTACGCATAAGTAGTTCTACGAGAGGCAATGTGGAAAACAATCTACGGCGCGCTCGAGAAATCTACAGGGATTTCTCGGAAGCGATTGACTCTGATGGCATTATAACTCCATTAGCTTCCGCAGACTTTTTATAGATTTTATCTATTAAAAATGTATGTATATACGCGTGTACACATACATACGTATTTAAATTTTATATATTCTAATTTTAATTATATATATTCATATATGAAGAAAAAATTATATATTATTAGTTTAAAATAAGAATAATTTGGATGAAAAAAGTGAAAGAACGGCTCGTTCAAAAATAATGTCTCATATGCATTTTGCTTATAACTTAGTAGAGATGCGTTTAACAGGCATGACAAATTGTTTTACGCAAAGATACAGAACCATTTCCGGATACGATTAAGAGTAAACACCGTGACAATAATAAGGCGAAGAAGAATATGACATTAAAACGCACGTTATCTCATTAAATTATATAAGATTATAAAAATTACGCAAAAAAACTTTTCAATTTTATCTTTTTTTCGGTAATTTTATCTTTTTTCATTCAAAAGGAAAGGAAAGAGGCAGGTGTCAGGGTATATAATCTAGACAATTAAACTCACATTAAACTACGACCTCAAAATTACCAGGAATTTTTCTCATTAAATAATAAAAAAAAAAAAAAAAAAAAAAAAAAAAAAAAAAAAAACGATTACGCGCTGTATTTTAAAGCGGCACAAGTTATAGAAGCTCTTTTTCAAACTTAGCGTCATGTGAGTGTGCTAAACCGCAAATGGACCGATTAAGAGAAGCCTTTACGGCCGCAGCGTAGCACTTGCGCCGACGTAGACCGTAATTGTTCACCGCACCACGACCCTTCGTGTTTTTATTACGGCTGCACTTCCTGCGCGTCGACAGTCACTCTCGCTTATAATCGCAACGAAGAAGATGCGCACACGAGACGCACTTGAAATGAAACGGCAGACGAGTTTCGAATATACGGCCTACACACGTTCACAGGATAAAAGAGTACACTTTACCGTCGACGTTTGCGACCACGATTATTGCTTCGGTCGTATTGCGGTATTTCCTTCTCGAATTACGTTAATTGCACCGGCAAGTAATACCGTGCGATAATATATGGCCACCGAAGATATAACATAAATATCGCACGAAATTAGAAACCACAATGCGCGGCCCCCCCTCGATCGGTTCGCAACACTCCCAAGTAAATAAAACATTGCATGTGAAAAGCGCGATTGCTATTATATGCCTGTTTATCCCGCACTTTGATTCCGCGCTCCGTAATTACTTATTGAATACCGCTAATTAATCACTGAATGAAAATAACACGTTGTAATGCTCTATCATAAAATTTCCTGGGTGAGAGAAATATACGAAAGTGTAATATATATAATTCCAAAACTCGATAAACTCGATTATAGTTATATATAGAATAGAAAATTAGGAATCTTACATGTTAGAATTAACATTTTGAATAACGGTAGAAAAAACTGTTTGTCTTCACAATAAAACTTTTGTGTTATGTAAGATGACAAGAATAACGAGTTAACGAAAAGACCAAGAGACGTGGTATTTTCCATAACGAGAGAATTCTATCTAGCTCCTGAAGCATTCGCGATATCATATTATTTAAGGCGACGCACGCGATGCCGCAATATACCGTGACCGCGACGGAGTAGCGTTGCCATTGGTTGCCATCTCCAACGTGTAAATAACAACAGATTCAAGAAATCGTAGCAACAACTCTCGTGGAGATTCGCACAAGTAATTGACGGTAAAGTGCAAGCACGAGCCCTCCGGAGTGCTGCACGCTGGCCTTTGGTTCTTACCTCGTTCCAACAAGTTTGTTGCCGCCGAGCCCGTCTCGCTTCAACCGTGCTGTACGTCAGCCGTAATGCGCACACTACTTCTCTCGTAGCAAAACCTAAATTATGCCTGACAATATTTCAACGCTGAGAGTTATCTCGATGGCGTCAGACTCTCACCGCGACGCGGCGAGCGCACGTATTCTCCGTTCCCATCCTCTCGTCTCTTTCGTTTGTGTTTGCGCATCTCGGGGGAAAACTCCGAATATCGAGTTGCACGGGTAGCGCGAAAACGTCGCACGGAAAATGAGGAAGCAGACGAAGGAGACGTGAACAAGAAATCCCCGATTTATATTCTCCCTCCGCTTTTCCGGTAATGGAAAAAAAAAAAAAAAAAAAGATCTCCGCGTTGAATCTACAACTATTTCAACGCGAAACTGTCCGATATTCGAAATTTACTTGATTTAAGTTTCAAATTGAACGAATTGTATCAAGAAACGACGAATCTTTTTCCTGCAGTTTGTCGCAATCTCGAATGCACTTTAATCGATACGTGATTTGAGAGGTCAGCGTGCGAGAAGGTTTAACGTTAAAAATTCAAGACAAATTGCCGCGGGATAATCAGCTTTAATTATATTTTCTTTAAGACGTAATCGGCTTTATAAATTTGATATACGCAGGCTAATTATTTTATTATGCTTTTATCTGCGTCCCCGTATATTATTGAATTATCATTTTACGCGTCGTAAAAAGAAATCAGGAGTAACGCGTACGCATATGCACCGCGATTATAATACGGCCGGTGCATGGTTAATCGTGGTCCTTCAAAATAGCGGGTCGAAAGCGGGCGCAATTATCAGCCGACAGTGGCGGCGCGCAACGTTATTTCTTTTTTATAATTTCGTAGCGAAATACGCTCGTACGTTATGAAAGACATTCCCCCCCCCACCCCCCACCCCCCGAGTTGCACAGTCGTGGCGCGTCGCGATCCCGCCCATTCATAACTCGGCGCGATAACGATAACAAGGTGATAAGACGGGCTTCGCGCTCGTGCCTCGCTTGTCCGTTATCGTCGCCGAGAAATCGGGAATGACGTCGGCAACAACACAATTCTACCTCTCCCACGATCGTTCCACTGGATATAATTTTTGGGAGCTGATTACCATGCGTTCGATAAGTGACATGCGTAAATGGAATGATCATGCCTCTTTGAAAAAATTAAGATAATCTTTCTCTATCGAAGCTCGATCGAGAGGCAAACATCTTTTCTTGCGATTTTTAAACGCTTCTGTTCAGTTTAATTGTTTCCAAATTTAATTATTAAATTGAATTTAATTAACAACGTTTTTATAAATCAATACAGAATAATTGTTTTAACAATGACATTTGAAAATAATTATACATATACATTTAAAAAAAATTAATTATGAGAAACATTGTTTATCGATTAAAATGCTCTCTAATTAAATAACAAATGTAATTATATATATTTTTCGTATATTTAGCAATAAATTACGTTTATTGAGTTAATTACATTTAACAAATTTTAAAAACGAGGTATAAAGGACGAGGTATAAAGGAAAGAAATACATCTTTGTGTGTGTGTGTGTGTGTGTGTGTGTGTGTGTGTGTGTGTGTGTGTGTGTGTGTGTGTGTGTGAAAGCTAGTTCGATCATTCTATATTCTAATATCAAAATATGCTCCCCCGATTTCTTTACAGTGAAAAGAATTGCGAATTCTATCAACTTTCACGAGTTGCAAATTGAAAAGGTTCGAGAATACAGCTGCTTTTATGAGTTCTTCCATTACATTGGCTAACCTTTCGACGCGAGTGCTGGTGCTTTTCATCGGTAATATACACACATATATATACGTACGCTCAACACACGTATATGTACATAAAATTACATTAGATATAGATATATACGTACATATACATATAGATTACACGTATACATTTTCATGCAGCTTTACTTAGCATAAATTTATGCGCACTCAACAGTTAATCTTCTTGCGTTTATAGCACAATCGGGCATCTCCTTTAATTTTGTTGCAAGTCTCGCACGTAGAAACGAATTAATTACTTAGGTATGTGAAATAAAGAAACCGCAAATCGGAGAACTTTCCAAACCGTCCTTAATTCCTATTCGAAAAAATGAAGATTATGTATCGCGAAGTTATGGGGTGATCGTAATAACTCTACGAAAGTGCGCAAATTAATATTCTTTGGAAGTCTGAGAACGTATCGAGGTTAAAAATCGGCTTGGAACTAAGCTTCTCAATCGCAATTTGATTGAGCGACCAATCAAATTTTCGCTGAAAGGTAAAACGATAGGGATAATCCAAGGTAATCCTCGTGTAGACTGTATTATCAGCGGCGTATTACAGCGTAGAACAGCGAAGTGATCTAAGAAGTGCTCCCTTCGAATTGCAGACTTCAATTTAATTTCGACAATGGAACCGCAATTGCCTTCGATAGCAACCGAGATAGAAACTAAACTAGCTTCACGTGTGCATTAAAAAAACAAAAAAAAAACAAGCCACATGAGAGAAACGTTACTTCTTTTTCAGAATAACAACAAATTTTTTTTTACGAGACTCGTCGAAAATTTTTTTCAAATGAAAAATGTATCGCGCTACCGAGTTGACTGGGCAAGTGGAGCACTTTGAAGTGAGAGTAAAACACAATAAAGCTAACGTACCTCTTCCATCGATACTTTTTTGGGACACAGTTTCACAGAAATTCAGAAAATGTAGCCGATACTATTGAGTGTCGCGTCAAAATAGGCGGAAATTCTATATCGATTATTGACGACAGATTCTGCTGCAACTAGGCAACTATAATAGGCTAACGCGAATTAGAGATCATTAATAACGTGTTTGTGCGCGTTTAAACGTTTATCATCGATTCTCTCGTTGATACTGAACGTCATTCGATATATTCGATACGTCCAATGTATGATAAAACGTTATATTGAAGATATCGCAATACAAACGATATGAAGTTTTGCATCTTTTTTTTTCTCTGTCACGGGAACGATACCTCCATCACTTGATGTACTTTCTTTGCATCGTGCGTTTTCCGTTTCTAAATGACGGGTTTCAAAATGGATAAAAATATGATGACCTGGTTTCGCGACCGCCTAGGTCACGAGTTTTAGCAGCAAGGGATTTTTTTTGCGGAATAGCGTAAAACATCCAGTAGTGATTATTGGATATCGCATTAATTTGTTGAATTATTTTGCGAGTTAGCAAAGCATATCGGAAGCTATGTCGTTTCCCGGCCATCAAATCGACTTTTCCCGTTTTTCACTAACCATTAAAAAAAAAAACCGCGTCGCTATAGTTCACGTTTCAATAGGTATTATGACACTCGACTGCGCGTCACGAACGTCGAGAATTTACCTGTGACTAAAACACTCTTTGATGTCATCAGTAAATATGAGAAACGATTGACGCAAACGCGCGAAAAATAGCTGTAATTATCGCGAGTAAATTTGACGTAGAGATAATCGACAATCCAACTGGGATTGCCTAACACTGTAGACAATGCTACGTAATTTCGAGGTCCCAATTAATAACAGCTTTCAAATATTAAAGTGCAAAAGAAAATAAATAGAAATCAATATAACAATTCAGCGGTAAATTTAATAAATAAATATATTTTCCACCAGTAATAGAGTTTTGATAAAGTATTGAAGAAATGATTCTTTTGGTAAAACATGTAGACGTTGAATATAATAAATTCTAAAATAATTTTACAATAAAGCGTTAATAAACTTCCAAAAACACTCACTTTTTAAAGAACTACGTTAAGGTTTCTTTTTTATTAAAATAAAATGTAACCTGCGAAAAATTTTATATCAGCATAAATTTAAATTAAGTTTAATTATGTCTCTCCCTCTCTCTCTCTCTCTCTCTCTCTCTCTCTCTCTCTCTCTGAGAAATATTAACGTTGGAGAAAAGATTTCCTTTAAAATCAATACGATTTTTTCAAAAAGAAATAATCCGGAAAAATTAATTAATTTTGTAGTGCTTTTTGCACAAGTTCCGACATAAATATCGGAATGTGAATGGAAGACCGGCACAATTTGGTTTTAATATTTCAATGTTTCACTTTGTTGCAAAGCATTACACGGTATTTCTGCGTGTTTTCGCAGGTATTCGAGGTATTATCGGTCGCACTTTATCAATAAAAATAATTAATTGTTCCGCATGCGAGACCGGTCAAATCAAAGAGATCATCCACGACGAGCGGTCGAGGGCGAGCGAGCTGAAAATGTCACGAAAAGTCATCGGCGGTTAGCAAACGCAATTGGCTATATATATCGCGGCAAATAATTTAAGTGTATATAGCGCTTGCGAATTATAACCCCGTGAAATTTCACGTCAACGGAATTATAGAGCGCTTTTGCAAGCAATTTATAAATTATAAATTCGATTCCCGAGCCCTGTTTACAGTGGCGTTAAACGCATCAATTTATCAAAATTCGCTATGTACGATATTAGTTAATATAATATTACGACCATTAATTATTTTTCGGCATCAAATATAAATTCTGGTTGAAAAATGTTTTGATTTTCGCGGCGTGTTGTAACTAACACCATAATTAACGGAGTCACAAAATCACAATCAAGTATACAGTGTTTCTGAAATGTTCCGCGTTGCGTAAAGCATTGTTAAGAATGCTTAAGAAGAAATAGAGAAAATTCTTAAAATGAATACCGTTCTTTCTCCCGTGTTAAGAGAATTGTTGAAAATAACCGATCTACCGAAGCACGTTTCATATCCGATCGACATTTAACAGACTGATAATCCACGCACTTACTCCGATATCCATTGCTAAACCATAATAACACCAAGCGAACTTATCGAATCATAACAAGTACTCTTATCATTTATTCCAACGGAAAAGAAATGATAATAGTATTTACAATATAAAGTCTCGCCAGGCAATGCTCGCAAAATCTTGTCGAAGACAAAAAACAGAAAAAGAGAAATCGTGAACGTACCTCTTTTTATTTTTAACCCTCCGAGAACACACCTATTTTTTCATTCACGGAGAACACTCTGGGTCAATCTGACCCTACACACATTTTGATCGTCCACCATTTTAAATTGACGAGTGTGATCACCTTGAAAAAATTTCCAGATGTACTTGTGGAACATTGTTAAATCAATTGATATAAATAAAAAGTGCCGTTGAAATTATTTACATATTTAAAAAAATCAAGTTTTTTTTTTGGAAAAAAAAACGTAATTTACGAACAAAATTTTGTTTTTTATTAAAAAATAAAAAAATAAAAAACGGTCAGATCGACCTAGTGTGTTCTCGGAGGGTTAAAGTGAATAGAACACATTGACCTGACCTATTTAAGAGCACGCTTGTTACATGATTATCGTTTCTTATAGTATTCCGTAGATAAAAGAGAACAAGACATCTCTGATGTCATCACATGTGTGACATATTCACAGCTAGAGCTAGGGTAAAAAAACAAAAAATCGAAAAATCTTTAAAAATAGAAAAATGTCTAAAAATAAAAAAAAAAAACTAAAAATTGTGTAAGGCCGAAAGCTTTCGTGAAATAACGTTGTGCCGCGTGCGGGGAAATTCTTCCATAAATATTTTCACCGAGCTTATCTTCCGTGTATCAGAGATTCATCTAACTCAGCCTTTGAAACCGCCAAATCGTGTTCTCTTTTCATATTCAAATATGGAAACGAAAGATTTATCTCGCCAAGAATATCACGCTACTCCGTGCGATCCATAATACCAAAATTTCGCCTGGAAAAAATAGAGCTTATATATTTGCATTATAAAAACCTCAAGTCACGGCTGGAAACTATCGGTACACAATAGTAAGCTTCAAAACCAATTTCATCTATATCGAGGTAGATTTAATCGAAAGACCACGGCAAATATTTATGCAATGTAAGCGAGACACATCCGTCGCAATAAAATGCCGCCAAAGCCTCGCACAAGATTTGAATCGAGCTCAAGCAAGATAATCTTTTGGATCGTCCACCGTTCCAAAATATTTATAAATCTCGCGACAGTACTTTCTATATTCTCTCAGTGTCTAATGTCAAAGGCAAAGTAGCGAGAGCCCTCATTGTCAGATCGCTCGGACTATTACACAGACGGTGCCGAAGAGTATCACAAGCTGTCTTCTATACTCAACCCGATCGAAGTACTTATATTTCCAAGTAGATGCTTCTACTATATAGTGGTTAGCAAATAGTTGGTCTCTCGGGGAGGAGGAAACCCAAGAATCTGTTTACCGCGATTGGTGGCACGTACACGCACGACGGTCCCGAAATGCGCGACGGCCCACTGATGATACACCGATACACCGATACACCGCCACGATTTCGCGCGTTCCCGGCGCGCGGCGATAGCGCGGAATATATTTACGAAGCCGCGCTTTCGGCGATCCGTGATCCGTGACATCGATTTGGCATTCCATTGTTGTTATTGTCAGTCGACCGGATTGACCGACCCATCCGTCCGATATCGGCGGGGCAAGGCAAAGGCGCCCTCGAAAGAACGTCAACAGTTGACTCAGAAAGATAGATAGAGAGAAAAGAAAAGGCGTCGATCGTGCCGCCGAGAGAGTTAATAACACGACGCCTCGCGCGCGAGCGCGTACGGAGTGTTAAGACCGACCCATAATTAGATGGACGTGACGTAAGACGCGACGCCGACGGCTCGATTGAACGCGACCGAAAGCTTTCGATCGTCGTTTTCCGTACGCGCAAACAGCGCGAACGGAGAACGCGCGGCGTGTTGTTGCGTCATCCATGGCCGCGCCGCGCCGACACGCATTTTAGCGATACGTCGTAACTTGCGCAGCCCGGCTGTTCGAAAATTGCCCACGTCGTACATAATCGTTTTTATGTCCCGTGTCGGGAAGGGTAAAAATATACGTCGCGACGCCTTGCCGATCGCACGTCGCGCCGATTAATGCGCGACGAGAACCCGGGTAGAAATAATTTTCTTACGCAGACGATTTTGCGAAACATATTGTCTCGTAATCTACCGAGTGTCTCTCTCTTTGATCATCCGCCGCAGGGCACATAAATACTGTATTTAACCCTTAATTAATACACTTTCACATTGACCGTCGCGCGCCTTTGTTCCATGCCTCGTCCATTCTCCTTATCCTGCCGGCTTGTAAAGGAGGGTCCACATTATCGAGCCAAACCGCGAACCGAGCCCCGAACCGAATCTCGAGCAGAACTTGCAGACGAACCTCAAATCGAACTCCATCGCGAACCGCGAACATGAGTTAAAATTTTTTGGAGTTAAATCTCGTATTGAAATTTATAATAAAATTTATATAAATTCTTAATACATGTATGCAAAATGCATATTTATATTTACAATCGTATTTTTTAACATTGCAATATATATATTATAAATTTATTGCGTATTTATCACAGGTTTAGAGTATGTTTATGCAATATTAATTCTAAATTTTGTTTTATGGTTTGAAAAGGAATTAAGTTTTGAATACAGAAAAATAATAAAAGCACATATACATATATTCACTCACCTCTTTTCCTGTTTCCATACATTTTTAATTTTTGCTTTTTCTTTTTGCAGAGATGCCAATATAATGTCGTCATCTTTTTGTCACTATCACATGTCACTATCACATTCGAGTTCTTTACTTATTTCTTCTTATAAAAAAAGTATGAAAACAGGAAAAGACGACTAAATATGTGTATACATATGCGTGCTTTTATTATTTTCTTGTATTCAAAGCTTAATTCCTTTTCAAACCATAAACTATATAATTAGAGTGGTTACAACTATATTTAATATTGCATAAACACATACTCTAAATCTATGATAAATACGCAATAAATTTATAATATATATTGCAACGTTAAAAATACGATTGTAAATATAAATATGCATTTTTTTAATTGTTATAATGTTCGGGATTTTTAGCGTCCCGTATATAATAATCTTTTCTGCTCATAATCACTAATTAATTTTAAACATTTTTTATCAGACCATTCCATTTTCTCTATCAGTAGACGTGTAGACTGCACATACGTGGATAGAATCAAATACAGCGACTGGGCAATTACTCACGTTTTCTTTCATCGTTCATTTTTTGTTTTTTGTCATTATTTGTCTAGCTCGAAGCTTAACTACCAGTCTACCACCCGACAAAGCGTGTAATCTGATCATAAATAGCATCTTTTGATGTTTCGTCGAAATACCGACTTTTGGTGGGACACTGCGAGCCAAACCGCGTATCATCAAAATCCTTGTAAATTCGTGGGGTGAGTACGCGATGGTTCGCACTGATGTTCGATTCGAGGTTCGCGAGCCTCGCGCGAGCCCGTTGGCTCGACAATGTGGACGCATGATCGGCTCGCGACGAAGTTCGGCTCGCGGTTCGGCTCGATAATGTGGACGCATGATCGGTTCGCGGCGAAGTTCGGCTCGCGGTTCTGCTCGATAATGTGGACCCTGCTTAAACCGTATCCCATCGCACCCATCTTTTACTTTGGTACTCTCTCCTCTCTTCTCTGTCTCGACAAGTTTCTTTCCCTCGTAATAATCACAGCGACACGACAGAGAGAACTAGGCCATGCCGGTTAAACAGAGAGGATTAAAGCACGTTAATTAGACGCGAAAAAAAGTACGCGGACGCTTGTTACATACTTTTATACCAAAGGCGAAAGGATACTTCTGTTGAATGACTTTTTTCTCTCAGGGAAAGTTTGCAAAAGTTCAGAAATTAGTTTAGAAATGTCGAGTCGCGAGATAAATTAGATTTATAAATATGAAATCATTTCTCAATGTAAAAGCTTGTAAAACAACATGGATTTTTTATCGAGCACATTGCATTCAATTCGCTACATTGCTTTCAATTGTTTGGAAAGAGCTTTCATTGAATTCACTTTATTCCATTAATTACAAAGTTGGCGTTCTCTCGATTGAAATAATATAAATTATTCCCTCTCCTACTCGAATATAGGATATTGTCACTTTAACTTGAAATATGCGACACGAACGTTATTCTTTCGTTTTGCCGTGGAAACATAAGAGATGTATCGCCGCGACAATCTCGTTCAAACGCGACCACCACTATTTTTTTCCATTTGCAGGATAATCGATCGGGTATCTTGTTTAAATTGTAACAGCACTGAATAACTGTCGATCACGAAAGCGAATCGATTGTTTGACTAATGAAGCGCCGCGTCCGTGATTACCATTATTACGACGGGTAATTCGAGCGCGTAGGTGCCCCAGTCCCCACCGACAATGTTCGGTGTCGTATGGTATACGATAACGCGATACGAGTTTATTGTTGCGCGCGCGACCAATCTCGAGTCTCGAGTTGCGAACAATAAGATACGTAGACCAGCACTGGCGTGGTTATTGTATAAGATATATGTGATTAAACTTGGATTCAGTTCAAATTCGTCGCGCGAATCCACGGCGCTTCACGGCGAATTGAATAACGGGCGACTCGAGGATTCGGCGAAACGCGTCTCTCTCCCTCTTAAAAGTAGACAACGCGCCAAAATGGGCTGTTACACGAAGCGGTCTCGCGAATGAAGAATCGAGTTATCCCGACGTTCGTCTCTTCAATCGCGATAAGCGGTTTTCATACATCAGGCCAAACATCTCGCTCCTATATAAACCCACATTTATAATTCAATATCACAAGGTGCAAAAATTGACATTCACATTTATTTTCATTAAATTCAACTCGCGTGCGGGAATGTTTAACTCTTGCTGATATAAGTTGCCGTGAAAAAAAGAGCCGTTTTTTTTTTTTATGTCAAATATTAAATTTTAGCTTTCCGTATCCACGAATGCATACACTCTTTACATTTGCTGCTGTGATTTTTTTCTCTTTTTGCGTATATAAAAGGGAAAGGGATTACACGGGGGGAATTAAAATGGCTTCTCTTTCAGCTCTCGTGATTTAAAAATCTGTTCATTTTTTTTCTAGGCATCTACGTCGCGAAAGGGCTTTAATTAATAATATTAATGTTGCAAATATTCCTCACTCGCGCGGTCAAAACCGTGGCGAAGGTTGAATTGAAATAACATATTTATCACATTTTTCGCTCGTTCGTATAACGCGCGTTGCGGAAACAAATAGTTTAGTTCGTGCCTCCTTTCTTTAAAGTAACCGTTCGAATACGAGAATCATCAGTCTTAACAATAAGATCGATCTTTCAAGATAACGTCGTTTCGTCGTTTTAAATTTAGAGGCAGATTTATGAGAGGAAGATCTGGCGAACGTGCGGTCATTCGTCTCAATCAGCATACTATTTTGAGAACCGCCAAACACCGAGGATCGAAAAATAGATATTTAGGCGCGAGACAACGCTGCAAAAAAAAAATCGATAATTGACACACCAAACAGGTTTCTGCCGCTGCAAATTTAAAGTGGGCTAAAAAATGTACTCGGGTTTCAGATGTCAAATTTATGTTATATACTCGTATTGTTTTTATCGGAAATATCGACAATTTATTGAAACTCTCTCGTTTATCTTTAACCAACATATCGTATTAACAGTATCAAAATCGATATCTCTCTAAAGCCTCTTTGTTATTTTCTCTGTTCTCGAAATCACGTTTAGCGCAAAAAAGATAAAACGAATCACAGGAACCGCTAACTTCATTTCGATATTTTCGTGAAAGCGAAGCAGTGAATCATCACGAGGATTATCTTCGAACCCGTCATCATATATCGGCGTCGACGGTAAATGAAAAGCGAACGGGGGCTTGTGAATACTTCCAAAATTATGCCGAGGTGATTTGAATGGTTTAAACGCCGCGAACCGAGTGTGCCGAAAACAAACGTGACGGTAATAACTTTCCGTAAACAAGACGGACGGCGGGTTGTATGTGGTGCAATTTACCTTCGCGAGAATTGGAACAATTATAGAATTTAGGCCGCCGTGTTCGATGCGAGAGAGCGAGATCGCGACGCGCTAGAACACACCCCCGTATGACCTTCCCGAAACGAAAGAGCGAATCGTATATTGATTCGCTGGCGGTATATATACCGCGGTAGTACGGCGATAGAGCACGTATAGCGCGAGCGTTTCGCGCGAATTGCATGTGCCATGCATAAGAAAGCGGGAGACTCGTGAAATGACAATGCGTTGTTTCGCGTTCTGCGCGCAGCGATAGCGGAACACGTCGGATCATTTCGAGGAACTCGGCGGTCGTTTCAGATAATGAAACTATAGAAGGCTTTTAACAATTCTGAGTCTTGAATATTTCGAAAGTTTCAAATTTCGAAAACATCTTTTCCTTTTATATCTCATGTCATTATTTCATGTGATTTTTTTCTAGAATTTCTGATTTCAAATATTTTCTCGGAGCAATTCACACACACACACACACACACACACACACACACACACACACACACACACACACACACACACACACACACACACACACACACACACACACACACACACACACACACACACACAACCACACACACACACACAACCACACACCCACACACACACACACAAACACACAACCACACACACACCACACACACACACCACACACACACACACACACACACACACCACACACACACACACACACACACACACACACACACACACCACAACACACACACACACACACACCACACACACACCACACCACACACCACACACACACACCACACACACACACACACACACACACACACACACACACACTAACACACACACACACACACACACACACACACACACACACACACACACACACACACACACACACACACACACACACACACACACACACACACACACACACACACACACACACACACACACACACACACACACACACACACACACACACACACACACACACACACACACACACACACACACACACACACACACACACACACACACACACACACACACACACACACACACACACACACACACACACACACACACACACACACACACACACACACACACACACACAAATTTTTAAATATATAATTAAATTATTTAGAAATTTTCTCAAAAACGAAGTTCGAATGTCTGAAAGATCCTGTAATATGCTTGTAGATAAACAAAATACGCGTAAGAAAAATAAATCAAGTTATGTATCATTAAATGATAAAGTTATATATTGACTGTAATAATTTAGTAAACTAATTTAGTAAGTTAGTGTGCAGATAAAAAATAAAAAGTAAGTTTTTATTATTCTATCCGCTTTAAAAAAAAAATTGCATTTTTCGTCACATTGCGTGATAAATGTTATGTCTATAAAAGTATCGGCGAATAATCCAAGGATTAATTTCAAATAACGTTATTAGTAACCGGAATTAGTGAGGTAATTAAGAGGAATACTGTTGTATAATTTAATTATTCTGCTAAATGAGAATTATTAATTCATTAGTATAGTTACCTACCTTTTTAGAAAATTGCATAAAGCTTAAATTTTCAAAAGCTGTTATTATCAAAAGTTTATACTATTTGAAATTAATAGATAATAACTAGTGAATATATTCTACTTTGATTTGTAAGATAAAAGATACAGTTATCATTCACGTACGTTCACATTGGTCCAGGATATATCGAAGGTAAACAACCGATCAAATATTTGTACATTAATACCGCAATACACGAATACTAAATAATTTCCATCAATACTGTTATTTCATAAAATAACGATAATATGTAGAACTGATAAATAAAAAATCAGATAAAATAAAAAACAGATACGCGGTTCCAAGTGTTTTATATTATACTTTTAAGCTATACCAAATATTTTCTTAAAATCGAAAAAAATTCAATATGCAAAGCTTGTAATAACAAAATGAGTATTACTTAAATGCGTACTATATAATATGCCAGAAAAAATTCTGAGCGATTTTTGCCAATAATCTTGTTACCCACGTTCAAAAAGAATTTAGTCAAAAGACTAAGTGAATGAAGGCAGACACGATTGAATAATAAATCGCCAATGCAATTATCGATCGAAAAATCATTTTCGCAAAAATTTGGCTTTCGAAGTCGAATAAATCAAATCATTAAAAAGATAAACGTATTTTCGGTTAATGCAATTAATAGATTTAATCGTCGGTTATCGAATTTCCGATAAATTTGATGGAGCTCTGCGGTTTCTGGCGCTACTAAATATCGATGAATCGTCGTCATGACAACCGCTGTGCAAACAACCAAAGCATACCAAAATTAGCCAAATACTATGGTTAAATTCGGCTCTTCCCAAATCTCGAACCGCGTGCGAAACTCGAGCGTAACAATAAGTCGGAGTGCATTTACCTCGTTATTTCGAATATGGGGATATAAAAGTTCGTCTAACTTTCAAAACGCCCTCCATCGAATTTCCTAAATAAAAAAAATAAAAATAAAAAAATGGCGCAAACTGACAGCTTTGTTTGCCCTCTAACTGGCAGCGTTGGCCACTTTTTAGCAAAAACCGAATCGGATATCGGATTTAGTTGAGCAATCGCAGAAGCAATAGAAGAATTGAGTCACTGTTGCAACGGAATTAAGCGCGTAACTGCAAACGGCAAGGTTGCTGGATCGTAAATTATACCGGTGGAAATGCGGTATAAGGGCGCGTTTCACATCGAGCGACCAAAAAGGAAGCAAACCGCGGTGGAACAAGCTCGAGAATGTCGCGCGTCATTAAATTTATTTAAAGTACTACGCGCCAAAAGAGAGTTGGAATTAACTATACAACACTCACCGATGTTCATTCCTTTTGCATTCCGGCTTCCAGTTTTCCGCTGTAAACGTGTACCAACACCGTTAACGCTATACGGGAACCGAGCGCGTATATCGCAAATTCGTTTCTCCGATATCCCAGCGTCGCTCTCGAAACGCTTGAATATCATCTCTTCGAATGCCTGTAAGTATCTCTTCTGAAACGATCGAACATCGTTTTCGAAAAACGAAAACTCGAGGATCTCTCGCGAGATTTTGCATTGTCAGCGTTATCACTTCCACCATTTCGAACTATTTTACACGTCTATAATTTTATTCCGTTCTTATCTTTTGAAGGAATATATTTTTTACTAGCGTAAATGTAATCACAAAACACACGCGCGCGCACACACATATACATACGTCTCTCTCACCCAATTACAATACGCGGAACTTTCCAGATACCGAAGCCTCATCGTCTCTCTATCGCGCAGTTTTCAATAGGCGAATCTCTTATGAAATACCAACGCGTTATATGAATCATGTTTGTTTATATTCATTCATGCGCGTTCATGCGCGTTCTTATATATCGTATACACGTTGGACTGATTTGCGACGTTCGCAGATGTTTCGCGTGGTTAAGTTCGTTTCAGCTAAGTAGGTTATATTTTCCTATACGTGATTATCAGCAACAGGAAAACAACAGGAAAAAAGCTGGGATATTTGCAATTTTTAAACGAGAAGCATAACCGCGATGTATTGATATTTCCTTGCATTTTTAGTGATTTATTTTCCTTTAAGTCATTTTATGGTTGACTATCCTAGCCGCTACGTTGTAAGCACACAGTTTTTTTGAGCAAATTTAAAATAAACTCATAAAAACTAGAACAACGTACATGTTATCGGCAATAATTTAGAATCTTGAAGGTTTAGTGAGCAAAATAATAAATGGACTGAAAAATGTCTCTTGTGTATTATAAATATAAAACCCCATCGTAGAACACATATTAAAAAAAAAAAAAGAATAAAAACGCCTAATATGCTAGAAAAGTATATGCAACTCGTATATGCATAAATATATGGACGTAAAAAAGAATTGTTCGATTAACTATCAACGTTGCACGAATCATTATCTCGAGCGAAAAACTTCAAACTATACAATGATGAAAGATGCGATAAAGTTATATTCCTTTATAAGTTCTCTTATTTGGCGAATCATCCTAGATTGCAACATTTGTTGTGGACGCACCTTAACAAAAAATCCAACAAATCAATCTTATTATCCGTACTACATTGTGGCAACATCGAACATGATAAGGCTACAAAGCTGAATAGGCTGATCAATACCATTATCAGATTGATTTACACAATATCCGAAGAAAGGGTAATATTTTTAGAGATTTATTTTTGAAGTCTCTTTCCGGGTAACCTATTTTTTTCAATAGTCCACAAATGTCAATCTATTTTCCAATGTAATTACATCTTCTAGCATCAGCAAAAAAATGACTGGATTGAATTGAGTAAATAAAATGGAAAGGAATGAGAAGAAATAAGAAAACTTATATTGAAATATATAACTTTATCGTATCTTTCATCGTAGTTTGAAATATCGTTCGAGATAATAAGTCGTGTAATATTGAAATATTGATATAATTAATCAAACAATTCTTTCTCACGTTCACTTATTTATGCACGCGCGAGTTACAACGTTCGTTGCAACAATAGCTGGTACTTCCTCGTTGCTGACGTTCGCGCATCGTCTATTTTCTTGATGGCTAGTTGTAAGTAGACGACCATTTACGATAAGGCGAATTAAGGAGCAATCTTCGCTAAAAACTTCCAAAATAACGCAAGTGAACGGTTCCGGAAGAGTTTTTTTATGCAACAGCTTGTTTCAAACTGCATAAATATTTTAATGTCACATCAAGCCGCCCGTACATGTCTTTCTAAAATGAAAGTTGCCATGACAAGTCGCTGTTACTTCATTAAGGCTGCAATATGTGTCGTGTTCAAACAAAGTTTCTACACAAACAATATGTGGCTGCAACTTTTTGATGAATAACTTTTTAGTAAATTTTTTATTAATCCTCACGGACTAAAAGATAAACTAATAATTTCTTTCAGTAGAAACGAGCAAAAATTGAGTATAAAATACAACAATGATGGAATTAATAAACCTTAGACAAGATAATGATTTCGTTATCTCTTATCGGCATTCTTTTTTTTCTAAGCATCGCTTATAATGCTCATTACGTCGATAAATATGGCTGATAAGCTAAATAAGTCGTTATCTCGCTCCCAGTCATCGGCGACAGCAAATTCTATAGGTTCGCAATCTCCGGGACCCATTGCGGTATTCCTTGACTTTTTCCACTTTTACGGTTTTCCGAATTTACCAGCAACTTTGCTGCTGACAGTGGCAAACCTATCGTAAAAGAATCTCCTATTATTGCTTACGATCGCGCCACGTCTGCAAGGCCAATGATGTTCTCTCGATCGCATCGCATGTATATGTTTAACGATCGTACAGCGATACATACACGCTTCGTTCTTATCTCGATTGCGCAACATTCACAAACATGCGAGTCGCTTCCCATGTTTCTCGCGACTCCCGTTTTTCGCATTTCCGATTTGTTCCGCTCATTTTCAGGAGTGACAAGCACCTCACGTTCGATTACGACTCGCTTTTTAGCAGGGCTGTTTTAGCGACGTCAAGTGTAAATCAAAGGTATCGGTGTTAGAATCAACGTTTCCTTCGTCATACGTCGTTCCGATGTAAGCTTTCTACTTAAATGCTATCCACGTTTGAAATTCAAACGAGTTCTACGATCGAGATAGGACCGTGGAACAAAAGCATTACATGTTTTTTCCTGAAGATACGATGGAACATTAATGTCAAGAAGTGTAAAAAAAAAAAAAAAAAAAAAAGGGGAGATATCAGCGAGCGCGTAGATTGGAGATTCTCATAAAATGATAACAATAACATAACATCTCATAAAGCTTTTGTTCGTAATAAAAATTGCAAGAATATAATTATCACGGTTGAAATATTCGTAATTAACATATATATACATTAACTTTATCTGCTTTGATTTACATTTGTTTTTAATTAATATTCATTTACTGCGCATAACATGTATACATATATATAGATACATATATTTGTAACGCGTATCGGTAGAATCGCGAACAAGTCTGAGCACAAAACCGGCAAATCGATTACACGACTGAACGCTGAACCGCGTCAACGAATTTCTTCACGATTGCGCTTACGCTAGAACTGCGAGCGTTCGTTCGTTCGTTAGTCACAGCGCAATTCTCCACCTTGTCAGCAAGATATTTTTGTATACACATGACGCAACGCATTGACACAATACGGCAACACAGATTTCCTGTTGAACATCAAACAATCCCAAAATTACTACGTTTCCCCACAAGTAATATCGTTATATCGAGCGATGGACTTGTGTGCATAAGCATAACGAAATGGAACTTCGAGCGATATAATTCCGTCGAATGGCTTAAAAGCCAGCTGGCGCTCCGTTTATAACTATAACGTAAAAACGACCGTACTCAAACGACAATGATAAATACTATATATGCTAATCATTACTGCACCCCATCGGCAGATATCGAATTCACGCGAAATTCTGGAAAAAATAGATTTTTTTCCGTCACAGCGAGACCAGGCCAGCTTCACTTCGATCGGGGGTACATACCCCGCGGTATTTTCCAATCGGAGGGATTCCGCGGTAAACAATGAGTTTTTTTTGTGCAAATAATTGATAACGCGCGTCGCAATCACGCTGGCGGATGTTTTCCGTTTGCGCGTCCGCCGTTAAAACGCATTAACTTGCCGTCGTTCGCGACTAAGACGCCGCGCCGCGACGAAAGGAAGGTCGAGAGCGCTTGGAATTTGGGAAATAATTGGAAGATTACAGTGATCCGGCGTAAAAGCAGCGGACTAATGCGAAGACAAACAGGTGAACGTCGCAGTCGCCGATAATCCATACTCTCTTATTCCGCATACGCGAAGTATACGCTGCGTGTTTGGAGGTGATCATTACGAACGCCCGTCCGAAGGATCGAATTATATACCGTCGATTTTCCAGTTTCTTTTTTTGTCCGCCTTTTACCCTTAATCTCTGTACGTCGCGTATACCAGTAAAGTCTCTTCCTTAAGCCGATATTATGGAAGTCGTGTAGTATATTTATGCCGCTCATTACCATTCGACGTCGGTAATTATTGAATTTGGCAGTAATTATTGGATCTCAGCGATATATTTCGAAATCTCTCGAGGATTTGTATAAACTTGCAAGGATATTAAAGAATATCTTCAACAATTTCTGGAGTATACGCGTGTCTGAAATTGCGCGGCTTTTCGCCAAACCATTTTCTCGGAGGTACCAGCTAAGTAATATAAGGCTTCGCGTTCTGTATACACAATTTCGAAACACGGATATTATTTTAAGAGAACTTTACTTCACCAGAGTCGGTAGTGGATATACCGCAAACTGCCTGCGGGCAATCGGTTTGGCCATTATTATAATAGAGAGTTTTAAGAGCTGAGAAATCTCCTGGAGGCTTTTATAAGTTCTCTATCCGATAATCAATTAACAGTTTCGATAAAAAAAAAGTTTCCGTATACGTCAAACGTATCTCACATTCCAAAACAGCCGAGTATCTCGAGAACGTCGAGAATATAATTTACGGACAAGTCACGAAACACTGTTGGTTCGAAATTAACAACAATCCTGCATTGAAAAAAATATGATATTTTGCGTAAAAACCAAAGAGGACCTTCTTTTTTCCTCTTTGAGTCAAAGTTATGGGACACAGACCGCGATATTTTTTTTACGCGCAGGCGTTCGCAAAGTAAATTGTTTGCTTTTAAAACAGCGCTGCGAAAATAGTTCGGATGGCATGTTTACACGCGATCCTACGGCGACTGACTGGTAATCGAATATCAGCGCCGATTATTCCATGGGCATTCATCAGTGACACGTCATGCATGAGGTGTACTTCATGCGCGGCATAAAGAAGTCGCCGGCGAAGTCTTGCGTACTTACTCACGGCATATTCGATTCGAGTTTAAAACTTGGGACAAGTATCGATCTTGCAGGAAATGGATATACAAGGTGTACCGTGCCTAGCAGAAATTTCAACCGCGGCGACAAATATTTGATTCGTCGTTACATCCTTCAAAATTTCTCTTTCAACACTAAATGTCGCAATTAACTATAAGTAACTTTTAGTTGATCACAAGCGAAATAACACGTTAACACTATGCGGACACCTTTTAAAGTACAGTCGATTTTTAATTTATGATTCCCATGGGAATGGGGACAAAAAATTGCAACAATTTCGGCTCATGTAAGTATAGAAATCACTTTTTGAAACCTTAAAGATGATACATGAATTTTTATAGATTTTTTGTAACACTGAAACGCTTTCAAAAACCTTTTGGACTTAAAAGTTCCAGGAAGTCCGGGTGAGTGCTCCAAAAACACGGTGCCCGCGCAGTGTTGATGAATAATTCAAAAGGATTAATACACTGACATTGATAAAAGTATCACTTTAATAAGTATAAATTTAATAAATTATTAATATAAACTTTATATAGCCTTTAATAAATCTTTAATAAGTAAAAGATATCACACAGATATTGTTCTCTATTCTTTCCTTCGAATGTCTGCCGAAAGTTTTGTTCCGTGATACTATCCGATGATTTCGGAACCACCCTATATAAATTCATTGGCCATTTCCTCTAATAAGAGGAGATAATCAAGACGAGCGCGTCCCCAAAGGAACGACGCGGCTCATTGGGTACGAAAGGGTTTCATCCGTAGAAGGGTATTCGGGAAATGTTCGTGGAGGTACTTACGTGGGCCGTAGGTACAGCGTCGTTCCTCCGGCTGAAAGTGGACCTAGACGACGTCGATGGCGCGTCGATAATAGAATCACTAGAGCACTGCCACCGTTGCCGTGTCCCACATTACTTGCCATGCTGACAGTCCCGAAATCACTGCGCAAAGAAAAAAAAAGGCGTGTACAAAGGCGAACTGTCCCGTTGGTGCGTAATATAATATCTTGGGTAATTTACGTGCATGTTACGCAACAACGGTATATCGATGTCGGGCTTGTTGCGCCGTCTTTTTCTTCGGAATTGTTTTCCACAACGGACTTCCGAGAAAATGATGACGATATTTATAAAATTGATATTTACAAACGTTATATTACATCATATATTTTCACGTTGGATATATTTGATGAAAATATTTGTTTACCGTTCCGGTAGAGAGTTACAGTCTAGTAATGTAATACAGCAGCGCTTGCGAAATCAGTCGGTCAGACAGACTTGTGCGTGTTGTTTTTCAATTCGTTTCTTTTCGTTTAGCACTATTATCAATGAGCGACGACACGTCGGCACCGAGCGTGCGCGTGCGTGCGTGCGTGACGCGTGAGAAAAAAAACCTATTTTGAGAGCGGATTGTCAACAATTTTCTTTCGTATATAATCGCTACCTCGAAAATTCACTACATCAAAATGCGATCAAATAAATATCTAAGCTTCTTTATGTTTTAAATTCTTTTTCAGAGTTAATTATTTCGCGCGTTTGATCGATATGCATAGATATGCATGCGAAAAACGAATATGAAACGGTCGATGATAATATCTCGCAATTAAGGTCGTCCTTTCGTGAGAACAAGTATTAGATAAGTACCTAACGTTGATATATGTTAAATATACAGTAATAAGGGACATGTGCACGAAAAATCAAGTGAGGTTACCGACACTTTACAAGAAATAAGTCATTCTAAATGTGCGTTCGCGGAGCGTGCCATTGTCATTCTATCCTTGTTTACATCTAACGAACGAGAAAGATAGAACGATGCAAATCGCCACGGCCGAGGTTTTCAACGAATAATACATGTACTTAGCGATCAGATGAATACATTATTCGTGTCTTAAAATATTCCCTGAAGTTTCCGGATTTCGTACATACTTTGAAAATAAGGGCTTGCCGAATGTTTTGCTCCGATATATGAGGTTAAATAAGTAGTGGATCCTCGCGCATCGTGCTTTACTCGTACTGTCATGCCTGACCTAACCTAAATCGAGTCCAACCGCACTACTAAATAATTAAATACGATTAACGCGTGCGTGTAAAATCATGTTATATTATTATAATTATTGGGATGTTGTGTAATGTTTGTCATTGTTTGTTTTCAATTACCTCATGACGGACTGTTACTTGACTAACTGGGTCCGCGAAAGGACCACCTTTAAGAGTTAAGTAAATTGACTTACTATATACTTGTATCCTGATATCATTGCGCGAAACGTATAATCAAATAGAATCTGTTTATGCTGTATTAGTTATCACATATTTAGTCGTCTTATCTATGCGACGTCATTTGAATTTTCAAGTTAAATTGATCGTGGAATATTTCACATTCGTGTTCTAAATTTTAAATTTTACTGTCGCGTTACATTTTGTAAAACTCTATTAGCAAGTACTTGTGAATTTAAATAAAAGTGCCTCTTGCGGTAGGCTTTTTCCACCGTATTGTTATGCATGACGAATGAATTACGTTTGAATATTGATTTATTCACGGCAAACTGATAATATTTGAGATTGATTTATGCAAAAAAATTTTGCTGTCGCGTCGTATTTCGCTAAACTCTATATATTAGCAAGTACTTGTCATTTTCTAAATAAATTAAAAAAAAAAATCTATCTAGCGATATATAAAAAGCTTTTCCCTTCGTATTAAATTTGTGGCGGACGAATAGCGTTCAAATATCGATTATTGATTCATGGAAAATTGATAGGGTTTATGATCGATTTATGTATATAGGTAAAAATAAAACGGTATAAAAAAGGCAAGGAAGATAGGTATAGGTACGAGATTTTCTAAATATCGCAATAAATTCGACTGTTCTGAATAAATTGTAAGTGTAACGTTAAACATTTCATATCACGAAGCGCGTTTATCGTAAACGTCTATCTAATACGTCTAGTTTTTATATTACAGAACTTTACAAAAACCCAGAGCCCAGAGTGAATACACATGTACACATATTATTCTACGTGAGTTGTAAGTCTTTTAACGTCCAATTGTTTAGCACAATCGGACCTGATTGAAGGTAATTGGATAGTATTTGCGAGATGAACATTAGATCGTGTTGAAATATTGCGCATATGTATGTATGCTGTCATCGCTGTAGATTTTATACGACGTGCATATACAATTTCCTCTCTTCCTTTTGCTCTCTCACTCGTGCGTAAAAAGTTTATCCTATAATTATGGGATGAATATACGTTCAAACGAAAGCAAATTTTGCTAGATGTATATATAATTTTGGTGCTCAAGGGCAGCCTAAAACGTGAAGTACATATTCCATTATAATCAAAGTAATATTATATTACTTGTACATTGTTTGTAATTATTATTCAATAAGTAATAAAACCTTGAATTAATTATTCTTGATAGTGCGTAGTTACATATTTAGTGAAAACCTTGTGTGTATATACCTATGTATTGCGTCTATTAAAATGAGAAGTGCGAGATATATAAAATGATCATTAAAGATTATATATGTAATATAATCTAATTGATTTCATTAGTCGACCAGACATAATTTTATGAAAATATATGTTACAAAACCACATATCGCACGTGCGTAATATTAATCACCAATTAAATTCGAATAAAATTTAAAATGTTTTACGTGCTTTTTTATAACAGTTATAAAGTTACAATGATTAAAAATAATGTAGTTTCTATGCAATGTAGTAATATAATGTTTCTGTAGCCGCATTTAAAAAAATGCGATTTAAAAATAAAAGAAGGCACAATATTTATTCAATTATACTCCCAAGTGAAGTATTTAATGTTATTTTCGTAAGTTTGTTGGCATTTTTTTTTTTTAAATCCGATAAGTAAATTCCTGATACGAACAGATATAAGAAAAGTCTTGATATGAAAGCTCTGATATCTTCAATCCACTATCCAAATGAAAGAAAATATTTTTCGTTATCGTATAATAATCGATCCAATATCGAGAATTGCTGGAACTATTTGAACTTGACCACGATAAGTTGATTCTCGTGTAAAGCAATGTTAAATAATTCAGATACCCGCAACTCTCTCGATACCTTGTTCTTTCCCGTTTCGGTTCATTCTTGATGAGAACTACGCTTCCTTTCACGAATGTTTTGCTCTCTTACTACGAAGAGCGAGGGCGACGTGTTCTCGACGAAACTAAATTATGGAAGCTCGACGACGGCGGCAGCGAACAAATGTCCGCGGCTTATGTGAGTCGCCGAGCCGACCACGCGTGTCCGCTCGTTTACTTCGTCCCACATTCAAGCAGGTTGTGCGCACACTTTTGCGACGGAATCCCAGTTATTTCGAAGGCACGCATACGCGCGCACAGCGCGTTCCCGTTGTTCCAGGTTCGGCGTGCGCGCGTTGATCGTGCTCATCTGCGCTACGCCCGGGGCCCTATATAGAGCGGCGCGTCGACGAACGCGCGACATACGTTCGGCATCGCGCGAATGCATCTTCCCTTTATTCCCCGAACCAATGCGCGCTCGCGCACCTCCGTATACCCTCGTGCATTATGCATCGATTCGTATTACGCGTCAAGTATTGGACCTGCGGGAATTTTAGGGCGCTTCAATGATGCAGACATCCTCTGGAAAATGGAGCTTTTGCATACTACCGTATATAATTTCAGACGCAGGTGACTCTTCAACGGCTTCGCAACGTTACAACGACGACTCGGGTTACGATGGAGCACGCACAGAGAATTGAAAAAGACGTGCAAAGTTACCTTTAAAAAATGAGACGTGACGTGTTACAGAAATACGGCGCACCGCAGAATTTTCACACTTGTAAGAAGAGTCGTGACGTAAGAAAAATGGAGGTATTAGAATACAAAATTTGACATTCGAGAAATAAGAATGCAAATTTATTCGAAATTCTCATCTTTTTTCTTGTTTTTTTTTTTTTTTTAGTTTAAATTAAAGTGAGATTATAAAAATCGACGCCATCAAACCACGAATTTTCTATTGTTATAATAACGATTGACGAAAAAGTTTTGATATAATTATAAAATACTGTAACGATTTTCCCACGTTTCTATGGAAACTGAAATAAAATATTGAATAAAGGAAGAGAAGAACGGGGGGGAGCAGAGAAGAGAAACAATGATATTGTATTCAAAAATTTTTTCGCCATAGAGCGTATTAAAACCCGACGGTACATATGTGGTTTTGCGAATAGAAATTCCCTGTGTGCCATACCGGAATGTAAACGAAACTCGATGGGGTGAAACGACGACGCTAAACGTGGTGCGTATACACGTATACGAATATCCGTATATATCGTTAGAACTCCACTTTGCAACGAAGAGAGACACTTCGCGATGTCCCGCGCGAGTACAAACTCAAACTTTGGAGAAGTCCAAAGCCTTATCCTCCACCTGCAGCAGAGTGCAACCGCCGTCACGGATATTTGTATTGCAACCGTTCGCTCGAGGATATAGACGCCGCCGCGACAATATTTCGTGTCAACATAAGCACGGTTTCGAAAATTTCGCCCCGCGTCGCGTATAATATTGTTGCCGAGTACCCCGTCGACCCTATCTTCGCGACGGGAGCCATTTCCGAATCGGTTCGCCCGGGTGCATCCGTTTTCAAAAATTCATCTCTTTGCGGTGATATTCTTGCCAGTGCAGCGCGGGCTAACTAGGGCGTGGCACCAAAGTGGAAGCTCCTATAAATTTCAAGTCTCGCGGCTCTCCCAACTACTTCAATTGAACTACCAATACTACCATACGTGCGACAAGATATTTATGACAAAACATTTTTCACGAGATATCCCATACGTAATTCAGTCTTTCCATAAAAAGAGCCTAACGCCAAAAGTGTCCTCGAAAATAATTTATCTCTTCAGAGTGTGATCGATAAATAAAAATAAATAAAATGTTTTTGACATCGTTACTATTAATATTTCAAACATCAATTATATCTTTATATAAATTCGATTGCTGGACATGGAAATTTATTCGCGTCACGAACGCAATCAGTCCACAGACGATTTCTGTTATGGCTTTGATTATTATGTATTGCCGCACGATTCTAATTTACAGCAGCCAATTCTCTCTTCTGCAACGCGACAATATCATCTTTAAAAGTGTTCTAGGTGCCACGATATTGCACATTTCATCATAAAATTTCTTCTTTTTCAACTTTTTCTACTTTTCATCTTTAATTGCAAAATATGTAACATAGTAGTTACAAAGAACAGTCCTATATAAAAAATAAACCAGAATATTCATGCAAAATGTATAATAATATACAATTATTTTTAAAATTGAAATATTTTCAATTATTATTTACTTTGTCTGAATAAAGTATTTTTTGTGATAATAAATTTTATTTAATATCATTGTTTAACCCGACGTTACTAAAATGAAAGTATGTAGCATGATTATTGAGCTGGCATTTATTAAATCTCAGCTAATATTAGAGTTTAATAACATAAAATGTTTAAATTAAAAAGTTTTAAATTAAGTTTGATCCTTCAAATCAAATTATACCGATAAAATCGTCAAAGTTGTAAATCATAAAAAAAATTGTATGGTAAACATGAACGTTATTTTCTGCAGTTGTAAAAATAATCTTACTATGTTTATATAGTATTCGGAATTTGTCATAGTAATAAACTGCGTCTAGCACTCAAATATATCTATGTATCTAACTTTACGGATAATTTACACAACAATTGTATATAATGTATTTATTGTCTTTGGAACGTAAAACTGGCAGACGTTCGACGAAGCGTATTTTGACACAAAGGGCTTACGAATATTTGTTTCGCAACGCGAAATATCTATGTTTAACAAAAGGCGAAACATTCCGCCGACTCGATTTAGAAGTTCTATTAATGGAGTAGCGTTAAAGACGCCGCGGCCAATGATAAATTCCGTTTCACCCAACTTCATTCACGAGACCGGCCGGCTATGTAGAAATGACATTTTACGGTGACATTTTCGTGACATATTTATTTTCGGGGCTGCTGTAAAACTTTTTGAAATAAAAAGGAAAATTTTCCACATATTTTCATGTTCGACACATGTGTAACCGCTTCAAGCGTAAATATCAAATGAGAGAACTATTTCAATTTCTGTTTGTGCACGAGATACCGTAAAAATATCATCTGATTTTATTTTTTTAATTTACACGTTTGAATGTTATTTCCTTGTTTAAATAAAATGTCAAAATGTGTAAAAATGACGCGGAACTCGCGCGTGTAGAACGGGGTTCTCTTGTGTGTGATTTAATGCAACACCTGTCTGTCGATCAACCGGATTATTATCGGCAATTTAAATTATATTATAGCGTATCGTTTTACCGATATTTTTACGAGAATTTCATATTTATAGGACTTTAGCGGAAACAGTTATTTGTAAATTCGTGCTATTTATTTCATGCTGCAAAGCTTCGTGTTCCGAATTTCTTTTTATAAAACAAATTGTTTGAAAATACGAGGACTATTTAAAATCGACCGGGAATATGTTATTTGAAATAGGAAAACGTTAAACATGCGTTACCACAGCACATCAATCTAATATTTAAGGAGGTTCGATGGCTTCATCGGAGGGAGTAGTGGGACGCGGAGGGTTCTGGAAACAGCGCACTAGCGTTTGAAGTAGTGGGAATGAAGGGGATTGCTCTGATTGGTCGCCGCGTGCGTATAATGCGTGCTGCTGTTCACGTCGTTCACGACCGTGGCAGTCTAGCAGACGAAAAATCAAGCAATTTATGCTTTAATAATTAATTTTTCTACGAAATGTGCGGTAACCTTCCCCTTTCTTTCGCTCATTTATTTGTAAATTATTAAGTTACACGTGCATATTTTTCTTTCCTTATCATTTGCATTTTTTCTTGCACTTATTTCATTCTGAAGGTATATATGCAATATATCATTTCCCATAAAAACCTATGTTAAAAATGCAGCCGTTTCATGAAATTTTAATATGTTGTTTTGGAATGCAAAATAGAATTATGTGAATTTTTTGGGAATTTTTTACCGTCCCGTTTTGAAAAAAATCTAATCCAAAAATTGTACTCTTTAAGTTTTTGGAGTAGATTTTTTTCAAAACGGGACGGTGAAAAATTCCTAAAAAATTCACATAATTCTATTTTGCATTCCAGAACAACATATTAAAATTTCATGAAACACTCTGCATTTTGTTGTAGCCATCGAACCTCCTTAATATACATAAACGTCAGAATAAGGTAAAATATGTAAATTGCTACCGCGAGAAAAAAACAAACATTAATTATCTAATTAAATAGTGATCTTGCGATCGATAACTTTAATAATGCTAATGCAGGGGAAATCATTAGTCTTCTGTGTACGTTTAACGCGCAAAAACGCAATTGTTTCACCGCTCGATACCATTAATTTAAAATATTCAAAATTGATTTATGCATCGTGTGGAAAAAAGAAAAGAGATCTAACCTGCAAGAGATATACGATTTAATAATGATTCAACTCGCGTAGAATATTTAACTAGGCGTATTCTCTCGCGGGACCGTACTCTCTGAAAAGCACTCTCGATTACAAGAAAGTCTGGAAAACAGCTACTCTCCCCCCCCCCCCAAGGGACATTTGAGTTTTACCGAGAAATTACATTCAACGAGGAAACAATCTGGGGGCCGTCCCTCTGTAATTTTACCGAACTGCGTACACGTCACGGAGTAATTTAAAATAAGAAACGTATAAATGCTCTCGCTTTTTCACCTCGCCGCTCATAACTTGAAAGAAATGTTCGCAGCCTAGGCTTCAAAGAGATGGCGAAAAAGAAGGGCTGCAAAAAAAGATACTCCCCTCCTACTCCGCCCGCTGAGCAAAATTGGCGAGTGCAAATTCCGGCTGTTTTCTTTGGAAAATGACTCTCGACGTCAAAATTCTCAAGTGGACACCTGGCTCGACACAGCTTGAATTCGCTATGTAAACAAACGATTAAGGCCGCGTAAGCTCATAAGCGACGTGTCCTCTCGTTTAGAATCGACTATATATAAACCGAAGGTTTTTTCGTCTCTATTTACGTCGGTGTCGGTATCGTATAATTAGATCTACGTGTTGGATTTTTACGTTTTACGTCTACGTGCCATTCTCGTACAATGCCTATATGTGTCGTATCTGTTCCGTACGTGACGTAGACTCGTTTTTCACGTAAACCGAGAGCTGTACCTTATATAATAAATGAATGAGTCGCGTGTTATTTTTACGTTTCGCCGTGGCGTTATAGTCAGAAAATAAAACGCGTCAGAAATATTACTAGTTTAGATAAAAAGCTTTTTAAGTGGCAGAAAGCTAATAGCGAATTTTTCGTGGTTAAGGCCCAGCTTCACAAGTGTCGGTTAACTTTTAATCTTAGATTAGCTCATTCTTCGTCTCTTTCTAAGGAGGACGTTAGAAGGAGACGAAGAGTGAGTTAATCTAAGATTAGAAGTTAACCGACACTTGTGAAACTGGGCCTAAACGTCGGTTCTGCACAAGCCTCTCGCACGGTTTTAGCGAGACATTACGTATACTACAACGTATAAAGATTATTAATTGGACGCAGCTCTGTCAACTCCAAAACCTTACTTTTTTCGACTAGAGTAACTTTCGCGAAACGTTAGAAGGAAAATTATTCTGCGCCAACGTTATCTCAAATATATTTCCCGTATTACAAACTTCCTGAAATACAATTCCATATGTATATGCGTTTTTAGAAAATCTCCCGTCCTCTTTATGACAATTTTGCGATGCAAAACTGAAAATAACGAAAGTGGCGTTTAGTTCCTTATTGCACAATGGCATTCAATTCATAGAAAATCTCTCAACGATTCACCGACATCGAGGTCAAACGCATGAATAGAAATCGAATATTTCGTTAGATCCGCGGCCAAGACCTGAAGAAAAACCCCGTCGAGATAAATTATGTTAACGAGAGACTTATAGGCTGTTTATAATACACGATTCTTAAATTACCATATATCACGCGAGGGATCTAATTCGCGTGTATAAAAATCGCGATCTCGCGTATAGTGCCGCGTTTTTATCTGAACCATGCAGTCGCAGTGAACCTGCGACATTTCGCACATTCGCATACAATATACGTACGGTATATCAAGAAATACGGTGTCTCGCGCCAAGTACACGCGGAGCGAGACCGACCGTGACTCTTTTACGCGATGCGACGGCCGGGTTGCGAGTACCCGAGATGTTGAGATCTCGATAACGAGTGAACGGATCAAGTTCTATAAAGATATACGAAATCTCAACAAGGAGTAAAATGTGTGGCGAAAAGCAAGAGAAAACCGCTCGTTGCTCCATTCTCCCATTAAATTCGCTCCAGACTATGCGCGATTAGTAATTAATGACTCGCTATATATGCGATTCGTAGTAGATTCGCAGAAATTCATTATTCGATACGTATCTACAGTCTCTACACTATATTACTCATGGTTCACTGTTTGTGCGGTATAGTTCTACGCAAGAACCACATGAATCGATTTATTCGTGGTGACTCGCGCTCTTTAATTCCGGAAAAAAAAAAAATGCTCCATCGATCTGCACGAATGGCAAACAATGCAGATTCGACGAGCGGACTGTCACAATTCGCGCTGTTCGCGAGTAGTGGAAACTGCCGCAGCATCTCGAATCACGAATCGAGCATAATCTGGCGTTAGGTTTAATCAAGAATTGGCGCACCGCAAGAAGCGAGATTATAGTTTCGTGTGTTATATACGTTACTTAAACGCCCGACGCTATCGTAGGCGCGACGATTCTCCGCGGTAAACAATGTAAACATGAAAACAACACGGGGCAACACACCTTCCACGGCCGTATCGCACGTGGCGGATCGGCGCGCGCTCCCGCCCTCGCTCTCTTACGCACACGTCAAAACAGGAAGGCCACCGCTTAGCCGGCGTCCTTAGTCGGCGAAGATAAATAGCGATACTAAAACACATAGGCGCGGCGCGACTCGGCGGTCGCCTTCGGAGAATTCCCTACTATTGCGAGACGAGCACGCGCCTTTCGTCGATCAGAGTCGCCATCGACCGTCGACCGTTCACCGTTTTCATCCGTCGCGTCGTTGAGAAAGAACACCGAACGGCGGCGCGGCGCGGCGCGGCGCGGCGGCGGGACGACGGTCACGTGTGACGCGGCGTGGCGCGACGACGCTCCCAATCTATACCCAGCAGCAGGGAGAAGAAACGACAACGACGACGACGACGACGGACGACGACGACGGCGGCGGCTCTCGTCCAGATCGTAGATACTGCGAACGCTGTCGGCCGAGCCGCTGGCTCGTACCCGTTCGAAAACACGGCCGCGCCGCACGCCGATTTATGTCTCTCCACCACCGCTCGAGATACGAAGGAACGAGGAGAGGGCGGAGGAGAAAGAGAGACAGAGAAAGAGAGAGGTGGTAGTGGGGCGCGACTTTCCGGCCGGGAGCGACGGATGGGGGAGGGATACGGCGCGAGGGTCGAAAGCGCGGGCGCGTGGTAGGGGGAAATCGACGGGACCGGGAACCGGGGCTACGCACGACGATGAGAGAGACAGAGAGAAGCGTAGCCGGGAACAAAAGTTCCGCGACGCGTCGCTTGGCACCATAAAAATATTTCCGTGTTTCGGTGTGCGTCAACGATCGTCGGGGCACCACACTGGGACGATACGAAGCGACGGGGCATCCGCCTCTTTTACACAGTCTTGGCTTCCTCACCTGCCTCTCCCTCCCGCCGTCACCCCGCGTGCTCGGTTGTCCTTTCGTACACTTACGACGAGGAGCCGAACGAGGGAGCGCGCGCGTAAATGGCGGAAGGCGACGACGGGTTGGACGGCACAATGAAGGGCGGCGCGAATGGAAATGCTAACCTTTGGACGATTATAAACCATTGTACAAACGCGTATCACGCGCGTGCGATATCTCTTCTTTCTCCTCATCGAGCTTGGAGCGCGACTTCGGACTTTACACGCTGCATCGCGCAGTTTTCGATCGGCCACTACTTATCGTAAACGGAAACGCGAAGTAGCGACATGTCACGAGGCGCACGTGATGCGTTCACGCGCGACTCGCGGTATCCTCCTTAAACATTTCACTTCCTCGAAGGATATTCTACACTCTACAGCCTCCGAGAGCTATCTGTACAAAGTGCCCATAAAAACGTCTCCCTTTTCCCGTAACGTAAACCCTCTCGGCAAAAGAAAAGCGATGTGTACAACCATATGGGATCGGCGCCAGTTAATAGAAGGAGAACGGAAATACTCCAATGACGTGGAAACGCGAGATTACCACGTATGAAAAAGTGGTGGATTCTGTCTACGATTCCGTACGCAAATGACTTTATCGCACGCGACGCAGAAGCACATTTTTAATTTTCGAACGACAATTATAAATACGGCCCCGTTCACACGGTACTCAACAATTTTTATCGGTAAATTTTATAAAGAACGATCTCTTATCGCATGTAATAGTTTATTATTTATACCTATTTGTAAGGATAGCCGAGTGTATTCGAAATAAGGATGGAGTAGAGTAAGAATGCCAAGAGCATAAAAACTTTCAAGCACGTCATTTAAAAGGTTACGAGGTCACTGAAAGTTAAAAAATTTACATTGTTCACACATTTTCTAAAATTTTCCGTGTGCAATTGAAAATATATATGTTACATTTGCTATATTCAAAATCGCAATCAAAAAATCGATTAGATTATTAAGTTTGTTATTTAAAATTTTATTCTTTGATGCTAAATTAGGACTAATCTATATTTTTTTCTTCTTACTTTCAAAAGTCGATAATTTTGGTAGCTTTCAATTTTTGTGCGGAATATGTAAAGATAATTAATGAGCTTTTAATATCAAAACTCGGTTCGGATTTTCTAACTTCTATATACAGAGATCCTAAATTAACTTATTTTTATATCATTATAGTGGCCCAATCCTTTAATACAATTTCAATGATATAGTTTACGCAATTCAATTCAATTTAACGCTTCGGTCTCGAGACCAGCGCGTCTTTGACAGTAGGTATTTACACACCAACGTTTAACCTCGAAACTTATTATTAAGCATAGAACACTTTACATACGCCCGATCAATTCGCCCGATACGTAATTAACACGCATGTAATCTGCCTTACGTTTGTCGAGTACGAGCCTTCATGTTTGCCGATACTCCACAGGTTATATATATCTTGTGTCCCGCGTGCTTCGAAGTATACGAAAATGTATTTCGCAGATCCATGAATGTGAACACGTGAACGCCACATAATTCCATATTGCATAACGCGAGGGGAGAGAAGGAGGGGTGGGGGAGGGGGAGGGGGAATTAGAATCGAGCCGCTTCATTCAATGCAAAACGCGCATTGTCCGTTTCGTACCTCACACGGAGTTGTAAATTACTCCACTCCGTATACCGCGTATACGATATTTTTATCGCGCATGCCGAGATAGTGGCTTCCTGGGGCCTTTAATTTACTCTACGCGGTTATCAGATCGCGCTGCGCGAGGAATATACACACCGCTACTTATCGTTCTAACTTACACGAGCCGTTTATTTTGACGGTTGCGCAAGTGCAGTCCCGAAAAATCTCGCTGAAAATGCGCACCGCTCGATATTCTCCCTCACCGAGACTCTGTCGTGTCTCGGTATCGCATCATTCACACTCTGGCGTTTTTAAAATAACCGACATAAATTATTTATAGTCTTGCGATAAGTGTTAAGAGTTAAGTGGTGCGTTAAGCTAAAAAGGAATTTTTATGTCTTTCTCAAAGAAAGAGAAAGATAAATAGAAAGATAAAGAGAAAGAGAAAGAGAGAGAGAAAGTCAGGGAAAGTAAGCTTAGTCGTATTTTGTACAATTAAAAAGACTGTAATGCTGGATGGCAGTTATTGAAGCAATTATGATGAACGATACCTTCCGATCTTTAATCCATTCATGACATTACAAAAATGACCGATTGTTTGGACGAGAACGCACCATTTAGCGTAAAATATGAAAAATTATGCGCGGAAACTCAAACAAACGTCGATTTGTTCGGTTATTATACAATTCTTGCGATTATTAAAACGGAACACATCAGGGTTGAAAATAGTCGTGGAAAATTTGAACGATCGACGGCGAACGATCGCGTTTTCATGCTGCGTGTGGACACGTAGCGACAATACGTTGCAAACTCTCAGGCAACTCGGGAATCCGAATGGCACATCCCAATCAACGCCATTGTAAACGGTATGCCGTGTTAGAAACACATGAAAACGTGCCGTTTTGGGCCTTTCAAGCTTCGCTTTATATTGCCCCCAACAAACGCGGAGAAAAAGTGAAAAAATTTATATAATGCAAATGATGGGAAATATGAAATGTGAGTAACGTTACCCAGCGTTGAGAAACGTGGCTGTCACGGTTGTTAAATGTAATTTTCTGATTCTAGTGATATACAAAGAGCGCAATTTCTAACCAACACGTTGGAAACCGTGTATTACAAAGTAACGTTAAATATAGAGTGAAAGTTGCAACGCTGAAGATTCGTGAACGCGATATAACAGATTTAGATAGTAGCTTTTCTCGCACGCTTCTGCTTAAAATAATCTCCTAAATCTTAAATAATGTAGGTATAAAATCACGTTTCTTATAATCTGTAATTTAGAACCAAAATCAATTAAATATCGTAAAATTGTACTTCTGTAATTTCTACAAGAATTTGAGATAAAATTTTGTACGAGAATGTGAGATAAAGTTTTATCACTTTCACTTTTAAATTACAATTATCTAAGAGCCGTAAGAGCGTAAAGTAACGGTATAACGGTCGAGCATAATCCATTAACTGTTCCCTTGGCCCCTTTTCTTTCATACCTATCGGTACGGTTGAATGTTTACGCTCACCTATCTTTGTAAGTTTCAAGATAAGTTGTCGTCTGTTGATCGATCGTATCGGTATAGTACGTCGAAACTTTCCGAATAACAAAGACCGACGACGAACATCGTCGATATTGCAAAGTAAACGTGTTAAACGTTCTCTACGTAACTCCGAACGCGAAGCAGTTGAATTTATCGCGGTATAATTTTTCTTTCTTTTTTTTTTTGTTAAAAAAGTAAATTATACCGAAATGCATCGACCCCAAAGTCAACGCGGCGAACATTACATTACATACAAGTCTGAACGAAGCAGACAAAGTTTCCCGACGAAATTTTCTGCCATGCGGTCAATTTACCCTTTGGAAGAGAAAAAGAAAAAAAAGAAGGAAACGAGTTTTCGGACTTGCGTACCTCCGCTGTGCGGACGCGGATCCGCTGTTGAAATACGTCGTTAAAATCAACTCGCGATTTCCACATACAAACCTGAAGCAGCTAACCTTGTCCATCAAAATTTTCCGTCAGTTAATTTATTCTTTTAGAAAAAGAAAGAAAGCGAGAAACCCCGAGTTTTCTTCGCCGTTGAAATGCGTCGTTGAAGTCAACGCGACGGGTATATTACTCCACCAGATCTGCGCACCAAGCAGCTGAATTTGTCCGTCAAAATTTTTCGTCAGTTAATTTACCGTTTAAAACCACTTTCTGGCTGTTATGCTAAAGTTAATAAACTATATATATTTACCGTTTAAAAAAAAGAAAGAGCTTCCCGATTTGCGTTTCTCCGTCGCGCGCGCGCGCACGGATTCATCGCTGAAATGCGTCGTTGAAGTCAACGCGACGTGTATTATACCACGTATGTACAAATGAGCATAAAACAGTTCAACTTGTCCGCCAAAATTTCCTGTTAATTTATCCGCGAAAAAAAAAAGAAAAAGAAAAAGAGACCGCGATTCTGGATTTGCATTATTTTTCGCAGCGCGGACGCGGAAACGCGTTGAATGCACGGATATTATTCCACATTACAGTTGAGCTTGTCCGTAAAAATTTTTCGTCGGTTAATCTATTCTCTTTGAAGAAAAAATTAAAAATAAAAATAAAAGAAAGAAAAAAGGGTGCAAATTACAAACTTGCACATTGCTTCCTCATTATTACAGCTCGCTACCATTGCTCCTATTTTATTTCGCTTATAAAGCTTCTTGAGGAAGCTTTGTGAGCAAAGGGTTCTACTTGCACACTTAAAAACTATAAAGAAGCAATGTGTAGTTTCTCAATATTTGCGTTAGAGTAAATTTACCGAAATTTCTATAACTCCAGAACTAATCAACCAAATCTTAACGATATATATATGAAATATAGGGGTAGAAAAAAAACTGAAAAATATAATAAAATTAAAAATAGATCGATATCTCCAAATTTGCGGAAATTAAAGCATAAACAAACATTTCTGCAAATTCAAAATTTTATTAAAAAAGAACCCCTTGGTTATTAGCAATTTTTATTAATTCTATTATATTCTTCAGTTTTTCCTACCCCTATTTCATATACACGTCGTTAAGATTTGGTTGATCAGTTCTGGAGTTATAGAAATTTCGGTAAATTTGGCACATACATACATACATACACTGACACACACATACATACATACAGATATTTTTTAAAACTGCAATTTTTCGACGTTTTAGAACATTCTAAGCACATTCAGAAAAACAAAAAAAAATATTTTTTACGAAAACAAAGCTTCCTCTATGAGGAAGCAAAAAGAGAACGAGTTTCCGCGCGCGCGGAATTTACGCTCCTCCGGCGGCGCGGACGCGGATCCGTCGAAATACGTCGTTTAGAATCAGCGGCGGTGTGCCGCGTGGGGTAGAGGTACGGCGATCTTACGCGATGCCGCGCAATAGCATCGCACACCATACCTTGCCGTCGATTGATTCCTCCGCAGAACGCGCAGCAGGAAACCCGCTCGCTCTCGGTCTCTACACCTCGTGTGCTCGCGAGTCACTGCGTATGCGAGTCTGCGACGCGAACCGCATACTTACTCTCGTTTACAAAAGCGCGTCGCGTGCCGCGCGGCGATACGTCGATCATCACTTAATTATCGCCCTACGCGACATATTACGTACGCGAATAAAATGTTGCGTAGCGCGATAATTAAGTGATCGATATACGTATACGAGGTGGTACGTACATGTATATATATATAGCCGAGAGACTACCTATACGATATTGCGGCAAATGCACGCTAATCGGACGGAGGGCGATACCGACGCGAAACTGCGTCGTCGAAGACGTCACACAAAAGTGCCTCTACTGGGGACTTTCATCAGACCCGCTTTCGGAAAAGAACGGGCGTGACACGCCTACGCGACCCGCTCGCGATAGAAAAATAGACGACGCTGCGCAACAGCCACGTACGGCTAGGCGTACACGTCATCCCGAATAAATCTCACCTTTGACTCGATGAGAAATCAACATTCGTCGAACGCTAGTCGCTGATCGTCAGATTACCTGACCTCCTCGCTACGACGTGCGACATAGGTATCGGTATCGGTATACGCGGGGCGGATGAATCGAATCGAAGCGTCGCGTCGCTATCCGAGAGGCTCTCGCGTATACGGCTTCTTCACGCGGAATCGATCTTGTCGCGCGAAAGTGCGTGTTTGTAAACACGTCGCGGGGAGCACTAGCACGTTTTCCGCGTCGAAGGGAGACGGACGCGCGGCGCGGCATCAGTGCGTGGCATCACAAAACCGACTGCGTCGCACATTTCGTAAAAGTGTCCACAACACAGACGCGCACGGGCGATCCGTCTTGCCGGACAACACTCGTACACCGTCTTCGAACGGTGGTCTAGGAATGTGACCGTTACAGGGGAAGAAAGCGTGCTACGGAGCGAGGGAGACAGAGAGAGAGAGAGAGAGAGAGAGAGAGAGAGAGACAAGGAGAGAGAGAGAGAGAGAGAGAGAGAGAGAGAGAGAGAGAGAGAGAGAGAGAGACAAGGAGAGAAAGAGGGATAGAGAGAGACGGAGGGAAAGGGAGGAAAAGGGAAGTCGAGGGCGGATCTCACGAGAGAGACGCTGCGCTTCTTCTCACCGCATATTTAGCGACAAACGCGTTCGATTCCCAGCCTATACGCAACCTACGCTGACGTTGACATAATTCTCAATTTACGCGCGGCGTCGACAACACGGTTGCGAGCGCGCGGCGCGGCGGAGTGAAATCGAAGGTAAACAAAGTCGAGCGAAGTCAGTCATCTCATTCATTCGATCAATCAATCGGGCGTGTATCTCGGTGTATGTGTATACTGTAATGCGAACAAATGAACGAACGAACGAGCGAGCGAGAACGGTTGCAGGTAGCGCAATTGCCAACACCAACCTTTCGATTCCTCTCGCGGCGCATTTAAGCGGGCGTGCGTATATATATTCGTCGGATTTTCACTCGGCGTGACACGGTGCGTCGTTATTTCCTGCGCCGAATATAGGGAGGAGAGAAGAACCGGTGGAACGGTTGGCGCGCGGCGGAGACGATGCCCCGCGTCCCACGTGAAACGGACTCGCGTCACTTTCTCGCGCTTCATCCGTCGATCGGTCTCTCCTCGCTCAATCGCGCGAGCACTCTGCGCCGTCGGCGAACGATCAAAACAGAGGAAGGAGGGCGCGCCGCGCCGCTCCGCATGGCTCCGCGTCGCGTCGCGTAGCACTGCGTCGCGTCACAGGACTCACGGGGAAGCACCGAGAGGGTTGGTGGGGAGCCGGAGCGGAGCGAGCGCGCGAGTGAGCGACGGGGACGAGCGGGACGGCGCGGCGCGGCAGGAAGAGAGAGAGAGAACGGTCGCGTCTCGTATATTGCGTAGTAAGCGCTTGAATGGATTACGTCACGCGGCCGACTCGGCCAGCCAGAGCAGGGTAGAAACGCGCAGCGGACGCGTCCCGCCCGACCGACGCGACGGCGGGCGATGGCCGCGCGCACGCAACGCGCACAATAGGCGATGGGGAACTTGTGCGGTCGACAGCCTGCCCGACTACGGCGATGGACGACGACGACGACGACAGGCGGGGAGACGAGACGCGACGAGACGTGGCGTGCGTAAATCCGCACAAGGGTCGACGCTGCTCCTTTCTCCAACGCTCTACCTCGAATGCGGCGCGTCGCGCGCGGGCCGCGGATCGATCGCCGCTCGTACGTTACGCGCTGCGTCAAAGTGTGCCGGTTCGCGCCGCGGATATATAGCGGTGCGAGGACGCACATGCTTTCCCGTGGTCTCTCCTTCGTCCGATACCCACGTGCGTTCACACGAGTTTCTCCGACGCGGCGTCCCCGCGTTCTCCCCCCGCCCCGCTCCCCGCTCTCTTCCTGTCTCTTTCGCATCGACGCGCTATGTATATATATACACACACACACACAATGTATAAGTTTCAAGTTCGTATGTGTGTACATATGTAATATACACATGGTATATATGGGTATATAAATGCTTGGGGCTGTGCTCTCGTTCCTCGATGTCTCCCGTGTCGCATCGTCTACATGTAATCGCACGCAAACTCGGCCACGTTCAGACCTTTCCTAACTTCGGTCCGTTCGCTCGCTTTGTTTTCGCGCGCGCGACGCGACGATCGGCGGAAAGCGGAAAGCTATATACTCGTCGCGCGGAAAAAAGGCGCGCGTGGAACGAAGCGTGGGTCGCGGGATGCGGCGTGCGCTTTGCGCTCGCTCTCACCTCGTAGTGCGTGCTCGTCACGGCGGGCGCACGATTCACGCGCGCGCCGTTCGTCACGCAGTAGCTGATGGCGGTGGCGGTGGCGGTGGCGGCGGCGGCTGCGACGGAGGCTGCGAACGGCATATCTCACTCGTCTTCCGCTTCTTCCGAGAACGTATACACGGTATATACGCACACGCGCGCGAGCGCGAGCGCGAGCGCGAGAGAGACACCGGTACCGCGCACGGGGCACAGAGAAAAAGCACTCGCGCGCGCACACACACGCGCGCACACCGGACACAGGGCCGAGGCCGGCCAGGCTTTGGCACGCACGACCACGCGCGACAACGACGCGCGCACTATCTCTATCCCGGCTTCGGACGACTCTCGTTTGTACGCGAGTAAACTCTCTCTCCTCGCCCTCGAACCTCGAACGCGAGCGGTCGGCGGTCGGACGTCGGACGCGCGCGTGCGCGGCTCGCTCCTACCGAGTAGGCGGCGCGACAACGTATACCTCGACCTCGACCAGCGAGTCAGCTGCTACTGATCGAGCCGCCGCGCCGCGATCGCGGAGTACACCGACGCGCGGCCTGAACGTAGCCGCGAACGCAGCGGCACACAGTGAGGGACGTCCCACGGGCCCGCGGGGAGGAGCGTCGACGCGAGCGTCGCCGCGCGGTCGTCACCATGAATCACCTCCGGCGTTTTTCTTAACAATCGTCGATCCGACGGACGCTCCCGGACTCCCGGCTCCGACTCTCCGATCGCCGGATCGCCCCGGCGAGGACCGGAGGACGACGAGGGGGAAATCGAGAGGACTGGTAAACGCGTCGTTGCGTATTTACGTCAAAAGGGTTGGTACGAAAGGTTGTTCGTCGTGCCTGTTAAAGTCGAGAACGAAGTTACGGGTCCACGGTCGGCATCAGCGTGCCTCCTTTTTTTTTTTTTATCCAGATAAATATTTCTCGATTCCCTTCGGCTTTTTAGCTTTATCCGGTACGAAACTCGTGGAATGGAAAAACGATAATCCTGTTTGCACCAACCCTCGTATATACCTTTGAAAATAGCCCGTTTTAAAAAGATTTTTAAATCTGCTCTTTTGAGAATATATATAATAATGGAGGCAGGCTCGCGCGTACCAATTATCGTTTGTTTAATAATTTGATGGTTGTAGAATTTATCGCTTAATAATTGTTGATTTATTTCACGGAAATTAATTTTGGTAATAAATTGATGTTTGGCCGAGAGAGACGATAAATTGTCGCGCCAAAAATTAAGACTCCAATTGAAATAAACTCCGTTTCTGGTGAAACGAAAAATTCGTTTCGTCATCGTTAACGTCCGAATAAATTGAACTGCGAGATATATAAGAAACTGAAAACGTTCGCTTTATAGTCGTATCCTCCCGTAAGTTTCCCCCCATGATTTTCCGAACATAATCGGAAAGATAAATTAATACGATTGAAATTAAAAATCGTTTAAAAGGTATAAATTCTGGTCGAGAGGTAATATGCGCTCGTTCAGAAAAATCCGACCGACAATGATTTTCTGATCAACGCGCTACTTCTCCTTGTTGAGAGCCACGGTCCTTGAATCTCGCATTCGCGATCTATTCCGTTTATCGCGCCAACGCGCAACGATGTTGGCGAGATAGCGATTATTTTCGTTGCGCCACCGCGCCGCAAAATCGATAAAGCCGATCGGCATACCTGCGTGGCGCGAGGTGGCCGCCGCGATAGCCTGGATATCTCGCCCGTATTTTTAGAGATAAAATATATTCGAGCAGGCGTAAATAAATTGACGTCGTTAAGCTCCGTGGCGAACATATCTGGTCTGCCTTCTTCCCCGAAACACCTCCGCTCCGATCCGTCTTGCTCCCTTTTCCCTCGCTCGTAACTATATAGTTTTCTTTGAAAACGCGACGGCATTTCCTTCCTCCTTCGCCTACCTGTCGCAAACTCGCTCTAGGCCGGCCTGGCGGCCAGTTTCTGCTTTCTGCGCGCCTTTGCGCACAGATCGCGTGAACCAGGGTTGGGCGTAAAATAAATCTACATGTATAAGTGTAAACTATGTTTAACGTGTCACGCGAACAATGGGTATATAATCCATGGATTATTCATATTTTGTCAGATATATCGGAAATTTATATTTTGTTTGCAATTTTATTTTCAGTTACCATTATTTCTAGTTTAGACGACACAACTTTTAGCATGCCAGGCAAATTAAATTAACAGATTAGGTTAGATCGGATCAGTGTAAATAATAATATTTCTATATTAATATCACATATCTTTTATATCGCTGTAAAAGTTAATTAATAAATTATAGCTGAAGTGCATCAAATTTAAAATGCATTTAGTTTGAAACTATTTTTAATTTTTTAGGACTGTTTGTGAAAATACAGTTTGAAAAATTAATGATTTGATCAATCAGTTAGGTTAGGTTATATGCAACTCGCAACAATTTACGTTGCTTACGTTGTCTACGTGAAAAAGATTTCGCACAAGCATGAACAATCCATGTATAATAGATGCAATCTTGAAATTCATGGCGCAACACTCTGGTATGCTTGCTGGGTTGTCGCACCAACGTGTGTATTTAGGACGAAGCTACGCGCGCGAATCCGTATGTTCATACATTAACGTTACTAATTAATCATTCGAAACGCTTCTCGTCTATAGACGCGTTTGTCGACCTTTGACATCCTCCTTCATGTGTGTATTTGCTTCCGTCAGACATTCCGCATACTTGTTATTTTAAGCGCAACAAATTTTGTCAGGAACATTCTCGCCGTGTCTTTCTCATTTGTTTTCAAAATATTGAATAATTTTGTCGGAGACAATACAGCGTTCGAACGTACCGCATCCCGCTGTTGTATAAATAGCTCCAAAAGTAAAATGTATATTTTACCTGGCGCTCGTACGAATTATTGTTTATTTAATAATTTGATGGCTGTAGAATTTGTTGCTTAATAATTGTTGATTTATTTCATTAAAATTAATTTTGGCAATAAATTGTTTGGTAACGATAAATTGTCGCGCCAAAGGTTGAGATTTTAATTAAAATAAAAGGGTTCGCGATTTGTGAGGTCATGAGGTGTAATTTATTATTTATAAGATATAAAATATAGATAACATAAGAAATGATATCATCGTCACGATAGTCACTCGGTAACATCGTCCTGAAAGTAGATTCCTATTATATCAGCGGTTAATGAATTCCTCTCCTCTCTCTCTCTCTTCTCAATCTCTCAATAAAAACACTACATACATAAAAATATCTCTTATTTTATATACATTTTTCTAATTTGTCATGTAGACATGTTACAGATGATATTCAGATTGAACGAATTTATCCTGAATTGTAATTATACACCGATAGCGTAACAGCTGAACTATAATTACAAATGACTTATAATTATATAAAAATATATTAGATCTTTAAAAAGTCGAGATTATCCTTCGATTTACATAATCTCTATTTTGTCCCAATTAAATGTACTTATACGTATATGATTAAGAGATTAGATCCTATTTGCTACAATAAATAAAATTAATTTGGCGAAGGGTTTCACGGAACTATCGATCAGTCTATTTTCTTCTTGAAGACATCCTGACCGATTACCGCTCGCCAGCATAGTTTCTTGAGCCCATACATTATCAGGATTAAACTCAGTATATAAAATATCGCAACGTCTATGCTGTAATAATGGAACACGCTCGTGTACCTGAAATATTATATTTAATTTACTTAACTTCCTCACTTTATCACATTTCATCGAGTACGTCATTTGATAAATGTATCTACTATCTAATAATGATATAATTTAAAAGTTTACGACGAATTTAAAAGTTTGTTTTCTCTCGTCAAATGTTTGCTGAGAAATAATAAATTTCTGTAGAATCTACAGTTAAAAAGAACTTCCAACAGTTCTAAGATATTATGTTTAATCACTAAATATTTAAGTAATTACTAAATGTTTTCAAATTCAATTGTCGATGAATCTTTCCGAAACTCGTTAGCTGAATTGTTTGTACAGTACTATATACTCAAACGAATATTTTTATGCATGTTTATTACAAGGAATCCGTATATCTTGTAATAATAATTATTTGAAAAAGCGATATTACCTGATTGAGCTTTTCAAATGGTCGGCTCCGCCGTGCTTGGCAACGTGTTCTACCCACCACGTGGCCAATTCTCTGGGACCGATCGGAAGGTCGCGTAGCAACTCGCTCCTCTTCTTTGCCGCCTCTCTGTACGAGTTATTGTGAAGTGCGGCGACTTTAATTATACCTTCGCGAAGCGCACTGATTGATATCCCAGCCAGATCCATCACCAAAGCGTAACCCAGTTTCTCTATGTCAAACAAGTACACGAAAATATAGCGATCTTGTCGTTCGCTTCGCGTGCAAGTTATTCCATCTAAGATTATATACAGTCTCCATTTTCGAGAGACACTCAAATCGGAGAGTTTTCCCCATCGCTCATATTCACTCACTGTTTTAACGAACGATCAATCATTTCTACTCGACTTTTCCATCATTCCTTTCGAAGAGCGAATGCTTCTCAAAAGCTTCGACCATTATTCTCGGTAAGCCTGGCACAGGCGTAAAGGCCAGCGAACGCGTTTTTAAATACGGGAGAAAGGATTTACCAGCTTGTGCCGCGTTTCCATCGTGATCGCAGAATACCGGCAGGACCAGGGTCGGCGCGCCGTGATAAGCCGCCTCGTGCAGAGACAACAGGCCGCCGTGGGAAACGAAGGCGCGTAACTTAGGATGGCCGAGCAGCTCCTGCTGCGGCCACCAGGCACCCGTCCTCACGTTCGCCGGCAGATCCTTGATCTTGCCACCGTCCCACTTCCACACGACGTTATACGGAAGCGTGGAGAATACCGCGACAAAGATCTGCAGCAGTGCCTCCGGCATTCCGGAAGCCCGTACCGACGATCCCATCGAAACAAACGCGAAACCTGCAAGAGTTCGACGTTGCGATACATTATTGCACATTTACTTGAGTGACGCGAGTCATCGGAAAACGGAAAACAACCGATGCAAAATTACCGTCAATCCGTTTGCTACGGTTCCTATACGAAACGCCAGAAGCATATTGCTAGGCTTAAACAATAATATTTTACACCTACTTGATATCTTCGCGTTATAAGAAGAGTCGTTAGATCTGATAAAATTCATTATGGAACAAACACATCTACGTAACAAGATTCAAATTAAAAAAAAAAAAAAAAAAAAAAAAAAAATACTTGTACGAGGGAAAGCTGTAAGGGAAAGAGAATACAATTATGTGGTACCATAAAAGTTTCGAATATCGTCGTTTAAACAATTTTGCTATGCGATGCGAAAGTTTTTAGCCTCTCAACTCGATTAGCGACTAGATGTAAATTAAGAATGACGTAAATCTCTCGCGAAAGAGAAATGGGAAATTATGAAATTACCGCGTCGCAAAAAGGATTCTAAGTCGGAACTTAATTGCATCGCCGGCCTGCAGTGAAGGCACGCCACGTTTACGACGTTCGACAAGTAGGGCACGGAATCGCCCACGCTGTAATGACTGTTCTGCAAAGTCAGGGGGACCTCCGCCGTCAGGCTGTGCAGATCGTCGGGTATATGATTGCCTGTCAAAAAGCAAAATATGACACGGTCATTTGGGCTATATAATTATCTGATTATAAATAAAGATATACGACATTAGCATACAATTAGCCAGCATCGACATAATTCGACGGATCAGCGGGACGCGAAGACCGTGGTTGATTTAATGCTCACCGAGGTATCTCTGGAGCGTCGGCTGAAGATAAATCGAAACCGTGAACCAGTGCATGATCTTTAAAGTGAACAGGGCCGCTGTGTTCAGGACTCGCTGAAGGAAAGTCATGTCCTGCGTGATCGCTTTACCGAAATACGGAGTCACCGACCACGGTGATGGATTGCCCTGTCGCATAATGGATCCGCTGTACAGTGCCACCTGCAAGATAACATCGCGTCGTTCTCATTACTCGTTAGCTGCAATGATGCAAAGCGCAAGCAAGTGGCTTTAATGATGCAAGGATATCGGCTTTCAGAAAAGGAAGAAATCGGCGGAGATCCGCTCCTTTTCAGCGTCGGTCGGTGAGGGACCTCGTTGCTCCGTTGTATGTACAAGCTCGTTTTATCATTACGCGTCATTCACGTCACTGAACGAATAAATGAGAGAAGGAAAGGATAGGAGAGAAAATCGATAGAAACTGGCCAACGCGTTTTGCTTAGCGCTTTTCTAAGATAGCTTTAGTACGAGAGACATGTAGGGTTCAAACGTGTGTTTGAAGATGAGATAACTTTACACTTTGTCGTATTAGTCACACACGAATGAACAACATGATGTTCCCGGTGAACCGTTTACTTCTCAATTACTCATACGCGGAAACATTGGGATACGACAAATAAGTATATTTTTTTGCACTTTGCAAATATATATATATATATATTTATATATATTTTCCTTGTTATTATATTTTTATAGAAGAGACTAATTGTAAGAAAGAAACTTTATGCCATTCTTCCCTTGAGAATTGGTTCTCGTTTATAACAAGAATCCACTTAGAGATATTTAGAACTTTATATTCTAGAAATTTATATGAAACTTCTTTCAAGAAATATGCAGCTATTTAAATATTTAATTACTTACCGAAAAATACAAACTAGTTATGCAAAAGTCAGTTTTTTATTTATATTTAAAAAATCACGAAATCTAGGGCCATAATGGCAACCGACGCAGATAAAGTATAATATTGTGATAACTGAAACACACTTTAAGCAAACACTTTGACAAAACTGCGATAGAGCTTTGCGCGTGACTCTCTATCGCCGATGTGATTTTTACACAGGTCGACCTAACACAATATCGTTTATCCACTCGAGTAAAAGTTCGAGTTGACTGTTATCGCGGCGAGAGAACCGGGACGAGTTGTAACGGGAATTCGGAATATTGCGTATTAGGGTCCCATCGCGCTTCTCGACTACGGCCAAAAGCATATTACCGTGTTCAACATTATCGTCGGCACGTTCTCGGCGTGGAGGATTCCCAGCATGCATTCGGGATAAGCGCCGTCGAGGACCGCGACGTCCCATCGGGCGAGCGGATCGCCGTCGGGTCTTCTCATGCTGGCTATCGACGGCGCGTCTTGCAGCAACGCCTCGCAGGACTCCCAGGCGTATCTCATGGCGTCCCACGGTGATACAGGAAGCTCGTTCCGGAACCTGGCGCCCACCAGGTCCCACTGAGCCGTGAAATTCTCGACATAAGCCTGTGCCGCAAGAACACGAGAGGTGAACACGCGCGTGCGACGCAATATACATAAATCTATTGGCGCCCGCGCGATTGTTGGGTCAGCCCGGAAACTTTCGACTTCCGCGTCACGATATTATATCGCGAAACTTGTTTACCCTCTGAGCCCCGAACCTCCTCTTCAAAGATTAATTGTTTACCGAGGAAAGAGAACTCGTAAATATTATCGTACGGTTTTGCAAGTCTTTCTTTTTAGCGTAAGCTTCTTTGAAGGACTAAACTCGAGCAGAAATGAAACGGGTAGACAGAAAAGGAAGTTTAAATCTTAAAAACAGAGATTTAAAAAGAGTCTTATTATCTTAATGAATGCAGATGGTACAAACAGGCGGTTCTGGTAAATTATTCAGTGTGCAATAAAATTAAATGTGGGTTAAGGGCTAAATTGGACGCGGGAGAAAGAAATTACACGCGCGAGGTGCAGTAAAAGTACCGGCCGCGAAGCGGTTCAGAATCCTTCGGACCATGGGGAGACGGGCGTGCGTGGTGGATCGTAAATCACCTCGAGGATCGACGGTACCAGTTCGTGAAGACCATTATTTGCCGCGGGACCGGGGAAAGCGCTCAGCAGCGTGACGTTGTGCCCTCGCGACCTCAGACTCGTACCAAGGGCGACGAAGGGTACCGTGTGGGACTTGGTGCCACCCATAGTGGCCATCAAGACGTTGTAACCCAGCAGGGGCTCGATCAGTAAGCTGAGCCCCAAAAGGAGGTGGTGAAGACCGAGTCGATACGCGACGCGCGTCATCCTCGAAGTATCAGCTTGCCGTTTAACGATTTTCGATTAACGGAGATTCTCTTCCTCTTGCGCGCCGTGGCACTCTTACGGCGGAGTCTCGAGATCGTCGATGATCCCTCAACGGAAAAGGACAATCGTCTCGCGACCCGGCATCGTTTCTCTTTCTCTTACCTTCTCCTTTCTTCCTTTTCGTCTCTACCACGAACGATTCTCGTCACGTTTGAACGCGCGTCGCCTTCGTCACGAACTTCTTTCGTGCATCGGCGAAGCGAGAAACGGCCTGAAAAATCCACGACGAATTCGTATTCTCCTCGGAACTTTTCCGGTCGCCGGGTAAACAGGATGATGCTCGGCGGGAGAACGGATCCCTTACGCTCCAGTTCGCGGCGGCGAACCGATGAATCGTCGCCGTTGCGATGATCCGTGCGCCGTTGATCACCCCGCGATCGTTTTGCGAGCGTGTCGCGTCTGGTCGCTGCTTGGCTGCGTCTTCACGATTGCGGCCCCTCGCATCCTTCGTCACGTATCTCTCCGCGTTTCGGGAATCAACTCGCTTGAACCGCGCTATAGATCGGAACTGCTAAAGTTCGGTAATTAAAGCGCACGTGGTCTTTCGAGACGGATAAATAACGGAGGTCAAGCCTTATTCGAATAAAAGGCTCATTGTCATTCTAATGCACACCGTCGAAAAGAAAAACACTTTTTTTTTAAGTCTGTAATTAATCGCGCACGTCTCTTTCAATTCTCACTCGCGGCAAGCAAATGGCTTCGAAGACGGCTCTCCTGTTTCTCGTTCACAGTCCGTTAATTTTACTCATCCATCAATTTACCGCTGGTATTCTTCGCAATAGCCTTCTCCAGCACAAAGTTCCCGTCAATGGATTCTTTTGATATTCGGGTGAAAGATTAGCCGTAGATAATCTTTTCTGATCTTCTTTTTCACTCGAGGAAATATAAATTATTATCGATCATGCCAACGAAGCGGCTTTGGTCAATTTCCATCTCTTTCTCGAGATACTTTGTGTAAATGCCGTAAATGAACTTGTTTGCTGTACGCGAATCTGCGTAACAGAAGCAGACCTTCAATATCTTTCCAAGTATATACTGAAAGCGTTTAACGAAGCGTTTTTAATGAAGGAGTTAAAGTTTGCAACAGGGAAGCTTTACAGAGCTTAACAATCTCTTTAAATTTTTACTTACTCTTTTTAATATCTATCCGACAATATATATATAACGGTTGTCAAGTATTAAATAAAACGAGAAAATTGTAACTTTATAAAGATAACGCTATCGGATTTGCTTCGCTGTTTTTCACAACGGTATCACGTCGCTCTCAAAGGAGACGAAAAGGAATTTACGTCTGTGATTGTTTTGTTCCGATTGTTTCATATTCGACTTCGATATTTCCTTTCTAAAGTTCTGCCGAGTGCATCTCACTTAAAGTATCTTCACTCCGCGCAGAGCATCGTGAAGTATTACTCTGCGAAATTTCCGTTTGTTTTCCTAGCGGTCCTTTATACCTCTCGCGCAGCCTTGCGAAGCGCCGTCGTAAGAGGGACGGTTCAACAAAGTACGCGACTCGACGATTCCTCTTGAATCTTTTTGGTCGTAATAACTCGACAGGAGCTTCTTACGTCGTGCCCTCTCGCAGTCTTCTTCTCTTCGGGGATCCGTTCCTTTCTCTCGAGAAACTCGCTCAAAGTGCTCCCTCCGATCCGATAATCACTCGAGAAGAGCAGCCAGCAAAGAGAACAATGACACACAACTTTTTGCTCGGAGGACGCTCGACTTTTTAAACGTTGTTTTACCAAGTTCTCACGAAGTCGTGTGTCGAAATTCGAATGTCGGCAAGAGACCGCCCGTCATTTTGTTCAATTATATCTTTCCCTTTCCCCAGCCCAGGTGAGGATGTCTTGATCTTTCCTTTTCTTCCTGACCTTCTTTGCCCCTTCGCGCAATTTCTGGCGGGAATATCGTAGCCGTTAGTCTTGATCCTCGAACTGTACAGGCGCGGACGACTTTCACTAATAACGCGCGACTCGTATGCACGATCGCGCGTCGCGATAATCCGATTCTGGGAGTCAACAAATCGATGCCGCCTCTCGTGTTAGGTATTATTTGTCTTCATTCAAACTTTCGAGATTGAGATATTTCTTAGCGATTCAAAGTGCTCATGCGCCATGTAATATTTTATGAACGAATCTCGATACCCTCCAGATTGAGTTGTGTACAGTTAATTTGTTATCTCTTTATTAACCGTCGGTTTATCCAATAAGCAGAGAACCTGTACACATAGTTATACTTTAATTTTTTCTTAACGCAACAATTTAGAATACACTTCTACCTGCAATAACTTATCATTGAATCCATTCGCGTCTCGCAAAAAACTTGCTCGATCGCACCACGCAATTTATCTGTCAGGCTGTTCGAGTTATCTCTTTAATTAATCAAATTATCGATTTTAATAACTACATATTTGCTGCAGGCATTAACGATACGAAAACTTTCATAATAAGGTATCGCGAGAAGAGCAAAACCTTGATATGCCGTCAATTGGCGAACAAGTTCAGTTAACAAGAACCGCACAGCCGCGATATCCGATGTGCCTGGCCGACTTTTCATCGGCCTCCTTCACTTTTTCCGTTCGTCGTTCCGATCCGTCGGCGGATTTTCGGCTCGGCCGTCCAGCGACTCCTCCGTTCCGTTGCGTATACGTTTACCGCGACGTGCGTCGCGATTTTCGCGATTCTCGCCCCGGAATCAAAGCGGAATTGGGATCGATGATCGGGTAACTCGGAAGCGCGGACCTTGAAAGCGGCGACGGGCACTACTCCTCGCTCGCGAAGCTCGCGTATCGCCGAGCGTGAAAGTTTGACTGTGCCAGCAGCAGCTTTAATAATCAGCTGAGCTCTAGAGAGAGAGTTTTGCCTCCCACCAAAGACGACGTTCCTCGTCGTCGGTCGCGCGTCCGAGGATGTTTGGGCGCACCTGCCACTCGGAGAAGTAGACATCCAGTAAACATCTCGTTGACCGCGACATTTTATAATTGTGATGTGGTTTGCGAAACGCTTGTCAGCGAGATAACGAAATGGGGTTGTCGTATCCACAAAATTACTTTGTTAAGTAATGCCTATAGTAGCGTTTCCAGAATGACGCCGAATCATGGACAATGCAAGCAACTTACCGTTAAAGATTATTTGTTATATAAAAATTAATTTTTTATAATTTGCAAAACAGAGATTTGTTACCAATTCTAATTGAGTGGGAAATTTATTATCTCTTTCGGATCTTACGTCATTCATCTGAATTTCTCATCTCTGCATGCTTTTGAGATGAGATTCAGCAACGAACGAACCGTTCGAATCGATAAAAATACGCATGGGCCTTAGATTTTGTTGGATATGTGGAGCCTTTATCAATTTTCATTTATTTTTTCAAGTTAAAGTTCCATTGTTTATATGATAAAGTTTATATTTAATGTAAATTTTATAACCGTGATCGAATCTCTTCGAATTAAAATGCAAGACAGAGATTTATTTCAAATTCAGATTTGTTTCCAATTCGATACTTATTTTAATTATAGAATATATATTTCAATTGCGCGCTACGATTAAACGCGCATAAAGAATAAATGCGCAATTAATTCGCGTACTAATGGAATTATTATTGTTAATTATTGTTATTGATAATTGTTGAATTTGTATTTAATTAATTTAATTAATGTGATGGCCTTTTCGCGACGCGTTCATGTTTCGCGCATCATTAAAAAGCGTACGATCTTACGCTTATTGCCGGCGATGATTAGCCGGCAGCAGCAGAAGTATTTCTTCTGACATTATTTGTTCTATTTCAGAAGATCGTGAAATTCATAAAACTCTCCCACGTATATCGTATGTATATATCTATTAGAGAACATTGTTTTTTTTTTGTTTATTTGATGATCACAACTGACTCACCAGAGCGATGCGCCTCTCTCTTTCTCCATTCACCCGATTCGCATTGACTATACATCGCATTTAATTAGATGATTTGGTCATTTTTTTTATCTCGAATATCTTCATATTACGAGTTCGGTGTTTTATCACTTCTGCTGGCAAATATATCGAGAAAAATCAATTCATTTAATGACAGGATATGATAAAATCGATCTTGTTTGTATAATTTAGAAGCGTTCGTGTTCTAATTAAACGTAATTTTATTATCGACGCTATAATATGAAAAATTTGTACAGTTTATAGATAATCTCGCATGACTATAATTTTACTGATCTGACGTAATCTTCTACTTGAAATTTTCCGATTTCAATACGTAACGTCTCAATATTACTTCCGTTGCTATTCGATATAATGCGGAATTATGATAATTTACTGTTATGCAACTCGTGATGCGCTCGCGATTCCGTCATTTCGAAATCAACGGTCAACGATCGTCTTTGACCCGGAAACTGTAATATCGGGAGTGTAAGTGAGCGATATTGCGACAAGGATCTCGCAAACAGGAACAAAATAGCAAAACTTAAAGAATTAGGACAGATTTCGCTGGTTCGGTTACACAACGTACCGTGTACCCTGTAGGAATAAATTTCACTCAAACGGTGATTTGTGTGCGATATCGATTTAATTCAAGCAACATCTAAGATTAATCGAACTTTATCGACATTGTCAATTAATCAATTTTGAACACGCCACTAGTAAAACGAATTTGTCCGCCCGACATAATTTTATATTATTACGTTATTAACAATTATTGATCTTATTAGAGTATATTTCCATTATTGTACTTTAATATATATTCTTATATTATTATTATTTTTTATAATTGTTTATTTAAATAATAAAATGCTGTTCTGTCGGTTTCCAATGTGCTTTGGTGCGTCCAGCGATTTTTTCTAATCAAGCTACATATAAATCAGCGAACATCCTGTCATATCCCATCATTGATCAGATTTATCTTCTACTATCTCTTTGCACGCGTAACGTAATTATCAGATCGCGCGCGCGGCGCGGCGTGATGCATCATCGCGTGAATCCGTGCGATTAGAGCCACGTAATTGGATTCGCTTCGCGAATTAACCTGCCAGAGTTCTCGCAGCCTCCCCATACCAAGCCCGCTCTCACATTTCTCACGGCTCTCCCATTTTACCATTATATTTATTTGCGAAGTAACCGTGTTCCCTTCAAGGCTAATTTTCACGCGGACTGCGGAGGGCCGTACGGTCGTGTTTCACGGATTGTTAAATCGCCAAATTGCCGCAGAACTCGATTTTATGAGGGGCCAGGTCTTGCGCGCGCACACACACAGCGAACTGAAAACTAAACGGTCCTGCGCTCGTTGAACGAAAGGAAACGCTGTTTTTCTTTTTTTCCAACTTCGAGCCGACGCGCGGACGCGACGAGCGCGTCGAGATATTCGCTGATCTGGACCGTTACGATCCAGGAAGTCGATGTGATGCTGCCGCTATTTACTCTTTCTACGCTATTCTTTCTAGGCAACCTCGTGCGAACGGTATTTCACGTTGTGAATCGAAGCGAGATTTAGAGTTATGGAAAAAAAAACAAAAAAAAACAAGTTTGGTTTAGCAGGTTTATCGCAGACATTATCGATAAGATCGTGGAAGAAAAAACAACAAGGCATGGCTAACGATTTATTTCGCAACATTTGGTAGGTTTAATTTGTATCCGTAGAAGAGAAATCATCGATGAAAGCATTCTTGAAAGTTTCGCGGACTATACCAGAAAAAATTGAATAACGTCGTATGTTAGTATAATATGCAATTTACGTCATATGCACTGTTACGCGATGTGCGAGTTGTTACACTGGGAAAACCAGGATATTTATAGACAAATATAATATTAGCTTAATGTTCTAGCCGCATGGAAGGCGAGGTAGATAGATGCGAAATATTTGTGTGATTCACTATCTACATAATTTTATTCCATGTCTTCCCGAAACATTCGTTTTATTATTCGAACCTTTACAAATCGCCGATGCAAACACGAATCTTAAATTAAAAATTAAAAATCCAGTTTTAGATGGCTCATTAATATTAATACGCGAGGAACACTATATTTTAGTCCTGATATCCTGGTTATTTGTTACATTACCTATATACAATCATCTCGTCAGTCAGATGATTCAGTCAGATTATTCTCTGATTATTCCTATTCTTCGTTATCTGCATTTTTATGCACACCGCGTCCATTATCGCTGCATAAAATTTGCATTATTACACTCGCCACATCCAGCGCCGCGTAAAATCGTAACGACATATATCCGCTGGTTTACGTGGAGGATCAATATTCGATTACCCTCGAAATCTGTATTACGCGTATTACACGTACGGTCGCCACTTTTTTTTTGTTACACTTTCGATGGAATTAATAAATTGGAAATGACATTAAAATTTCACGTTGAAATTTGTGCTCTGGCGAGTGCTCTGGCGAGTGCTCTGGCGAGTGAGAGTATCCGATAGCGTCACGACTCTATGAAGTTTATTATGCATTATTCATGTTACGATATTCCCTATATGACGAATATTACTCACATTTAATATTTTTTTATATTTTATTTCGCGCGCGGGATGCTTTTTGAGAACTATATACGATGACCGGACAACACTAGGTCTTTGATTTTAGCTCTTTGACGGCAGAAGCTGTTTGACGTGTTTGATCGGCCGAAATTTAATTAACATTCCGTGGAATCGGCGGTTCCGCTGCAACAGACGGGGAACGCCTCTGATCGAGGCAACTTTCTAAAATATCGGAACCGCGCGGGAAGAGTATTGCCGGAATATCGTAACGAAAGAAAAAAAAAATAAATTTACCGACACTGTTTGCCACTCACTGCACAATTTCCGTCATCAACTTTGTTTTCAATTTTTCGTACGGAATCGAATTGCGCGACGGATTGAATTTAAATGGCCAGGGAAGAAAGTCTTCTCTCCTTCCGCGGATGTTCACTCGGGCGTTTTATTGTCAACCGTGGCGGATCGCGATTTTTGTCTGTCGCTTCACCGCGGAAAAGCCGTCGACGCGCGGCTTGCGTAACGAACCGGACTTTCCCTCGTATTGATCGGCAATTTCCGAGTAGACAATTCATATTTGAGCGACACGTGGTACGCAGCTTCCGTTTATATTGCATATCGAATATTGTTGGTAACTGCGTGCTCGATATACCGCGGAACGCTGCGGAAATACTTCGATACACCGCGGCTGAAGATTGTCCATATTCTGGTACATTCACGAGATTACCAGCGACGTTGTTATTATATTGTCCTGCGATTGCTATAATATTTTAACGTTAGTAATCTCGTTCGACATGATGTACCATTATTCTGTACCAGTCATATATCTTTAGTATTATAGCCTCGCTATACGCTATTTGGTGAAATTTATATTAATGATGCAATATGAAATATGCTTGTTATGAATATATAAGTTGAACGTGAAGGAATTTTTCAAGAGCGGATTTAAAAATGGACTTTCCGAATCCCTGATTTATGTTTACCTCGTAAAAAACAGAAATAAAAGAAGGACGAAATACAAAATAAAATACAGAGAGAAACGAGGGAAATATTTTCCTTTCATTTCTTCTAACGTGAAAACATATAGCTCAAATATCGTTTGTAAATAAAGTGGAAATTTCGTCGATATTCTAGCGTTATCTCTATGATTTCTCTGTAAAAACTTTCTCTTCTTATAAATGCAATTTTACGCGAGATTATAAAACATTTCGTGCTACGTAATATATATTTTATTGTCATCGATTATTTACACCGTCTATCAACGGGATTAATCGCTCCTTATCGAATCTTGGCGGAATTAGGCGCGGCGGCATCCCCATATTTCATTACAGCGCGCGCAGCGCCTTCGTTAACCGACGCCGCCTCCGAAAACACGTTCTTCTTTCCTCGTTTTATACATTCACGTTCGCTCTATCTGGGTGATATCCGGTTTCGGATATCGTTTTCTCGCGCGGAGCCCCGTCTCGAGTTTTCGGCGCTTAACCGTAGAAAGTGACGCGCGCCGCGGGCGACTGGTGTCGTGAATTCTTCCACGTGCCCACTTGTTATACATGCTCTCTCGAACGCGACGCTAGGTACAGGTTGGACAATAATCAACTATAGAAATAGAAAAAATAATGTTTTCCATACCACGATCGTTAATCGAGATTGAAAATCTATATTTTTCAATATTTTACGTCACGTATACTATATAGATTTTCAGTATTGATAGTTGCTAATAGAAAATCGGATCGCAGCCTTAAGCTTCTAGTTCTAGTAATAAATGAATAAATCCAAAAAGTTGGAACTTACTAAATCGTGGGTTTTTTTTTCATTCAAAAAACGAAGTAGCTTATATAGTAACCTGTTTCTATAATTTATACATGCAATAATCGTTTAACCTATTGGCGGGTATATTCGAATCTAGAACATGTATATTAATAATCCGTTATATTTTTTCTCGTCTATATTTCTCGACGAATTAAATCACCGCGAAAATCTTTCATATTTATCACACTGAACGACAAAATGAAATGAACTAGGCCATGTTATTACCTGATATAGCAATTAGCGATTCATGAACTTTTATGTAATAACGAGGTAAATCGATACTTTCGACTTACGGACTTAATGAAGCCAAGCTTAATGAAGCGAAACTTTAATATAGCATAACATTCGCGGAACTGGATTATTACTTTTAGAAAATAATTGCTCGGAGACTTTCGTCGAACTTATTTGTGTTGCTCGTTACGGATTATCAATTCTTGCCGCGCTCGGCAAAAGTGTGTCGTGTGTAGCGGCGGCCTTCAACGTTCGCTTGCAGTTTTCGAGGAGATCAAATGAACAGAATTGTTGATCAGAGTTATATCGAACTTCAATCAGTTTTAACGAGTTTTGTTCGGAAACGTTAATTATATTTTTCCTATATACAAGGTTTAAATTTATCCTGTTAAAAAAACGTGGTCAGAAATACCTTAGCGTTATAATGAGTTATCTGAGTATTTGGTAAATGAAATTTACCTGGCTACATCGCGTTTCGAACGGAGATGCGTGTTTGACTTCGAGTTTACGAAGCCCTGCGAGACACGGGGCATATCTGTCGAAACGAAACTACCTCTCTTTCTTTCAAAGTGTTTTCGGCACGTAGACGGTTGAATATTTTAACGAAATGTTCTTTGATTAACGCGATTATTTAACTTCGGCAACTCTTCCCTGAAACCACTGCGGATACGGCAGTTTTGTAGATTATCTGTACTCTGTTTGATGATTCTATAATGTTCGTCGAACCTGTGTACATGCTTAATTCTCGGCAATTCCGCCGACGCCAGTCGCGCGTAAATATCGACAAAAACGGATTACCTAAGATCCTCATTCGTGCGATTATTACCGAGGGAACTCATATCATTATAAGCAGTGACAGCGAACTTGAACGTCGTAAAGTTGTTGTTGTATAACTTATTCAAATCTGTTACGAGTTAATGCGTTAATTGACTCATTAAACATCGCGTTTTGCGATTTTTAAGGAATGCGTTTTGTACTGTTTTTTCGTACGAAATTTTTACATTCTTTTCCGAATATTTTTTAGTCTTCAAATTATGTTTTTAAAATTTGACTGTAATTGGTTGAGATCAGAATCGGAAGAAGTAAAAGAGTAAAAAAAAAAGCAAAAGAAAATTTTTTTCATGAAGAAGACTGTAATACTTCGTAAGTACGTAAGAAAATTTATTGAAACATTTAAACTCTCTGAACTACTTAATGCGTTTCTCTCAAAATCATATTTTGTAAATTCGTATAAAAATATTTTCTAAATTTACGATATTTTAAGAACGGATTGTTTGATCAGTTTTAAACTATATATATATGCCAAAAATAGATAATCCTCTTTCGCTCTTTCGATCAATTCCAATCCTTAAAACTCTGATGTTGTACTGTAGTTATAAATTGCAAAATGCGACTTTTTTTTTTAACACCGCCATTCTGTTATTTTCATCTTTTTTAAGTTGTCTTTTAATCGTGTTTTTTAATAGTTTATTTCGGTAGCCATATTCATAAAGAGGAAGAAGCACTTTGATCTTTCGCTTCAGATAACTGCGATACGCAACTGTAGGCACACACACACCGTTAAAAGAAGATTCCTTTCGCATCGCATTTTATTTACACATTCGATTATTATCAGCCTTACACTAATAAAAAGATTCTAAACTGGTGTTTGAATTTAATAAATAAAAGAAGTTTAGTTGTAAAGATTTTCCCGATTAAAAAGAAATGTATGAAGATTACTTATTTTTTAACGCTCTGGATGAGAAAAGATTCTCTTAATTTTTTGTTAACAAATTATTTTCCAAACTGCACTTTCAAACAACATTCAGCGTATTTATACAGATTAGACTGGATTAAAATTAAAGATTGACGGATCTTTTTTTTTTTGTTGGACATCATGTATATATATTGTATTGAATCTTCCATTTAATACCCGCGTGTCACGCATATCATGCAAGACATGTAAAAACATGACCGTGACATAAACGCGACCATGCAGAAATAGTTACAAATAGACGGTTATGAAGTGGTCGATTATTGTATCTTATAATTAGTACAAGCGCGGCCTGAGTCATGCCGATACTTTCTCAGTCTTGCACTTTTTCTTGGATGCTCGTGCAACTGCTCGCGTTAATCTACACTATATGTTTCCTCATCGCCTGGGGCTAGGATAAGATCAGTCATGGTAGACCGCCGCGTTAATTTTTTCGGTTACTGCACGCGAAGGGACCGCCAACAGCTTTAATTTTAATCTTAAGCTCTTAGGAAGCATGGGAGCATGATCAAATTATTCTTAATAAAAGAAAGTTGCGATATAATTATATCATCTGGAGTCGAGAATTCCTGCAGAGTAAGTTCTTTCTCGCGATCGCGATAAACGATGGCTCTAATTGAAGGCACTACAAAGAGAAAACATAAATCCAGCTTGGATTGCACGGTCATAAAATTTGATTAACAAATGATGAAACTGTGATGAAAGTGACAAAATTGTTAAGAGATCCGTTGGAAAAAAATTAAATCAAATTGTAATTAAGTACTTAATTAAGCCATAAGTTAGATTATATTAAACGCGTTAAATGCTTTTATATTAAATAAAAATATCTAAAGTACACAATGTACATCAATCTTATGAGATTATTTGATTCTAAGATTAAAATGCATCACGATAAATGAAGATTGGCAGAAACAACAAGACTACTACACGTTTTGCAAATGTAAACTGATATAATCTCATCTTACGTCGTTATAATTATTGATTATGGACAAAGGATAATTGCACTTCAATTACTAAAGCATCGCTGCAACTAAGCAAACGCTATATAATTATCTGTGTCTAATATTGTAGCTCGCGAGAAAGAAGGCTGTGTTATTCGAATCGCAGCTTCACACATTGAAAAGCGTATTCTATCATATTCTATTAGCATTTTTATATGACCACGCGAACACATCGATCCATACTGTTCATGCCTATTTTCACTTTCCTAATTATATGGTTGGACAATAGAAACTACGAGATTAAAAAAAAGGAAAACCATTGTCAGGGGACGCTAATTAAAGAGTTTGGAGGAACAGCTTAATGAGACACATTTTGTGAATTTTTCAGTAGGATGAGACATTTTTAAAATCGTAATTCTGACGCTTGATGGTTCAACAAAAAATAAACGGACTTTTCCGGTCCGATAATAGAGACGTCATCGGCATGCGCGAAAGTTCCTCAATCTCCGCGCGAGAGACGCGGATCGCGGATCGCGGATCCCCGCTAAAAGCGGCTCGTCCAGAAAATGTTAATAAGAACTCGCGGGGAGCAGGGGGGATGCGAGTGTGTCGGTTGCCCCGCGGCAGCCGCACATTTTCCTTGCGATTTCACTTTCTCTGATGTGGCATAATTGCGCGTGTTACGAATCGTAATACTCGATTCCGCGCTGGTTGCTCATATAACGCAATCACCCGATCGTGTTTCAACAATGTAGGACCTGCGAACCTGTCAACTGCCTCTTACGCACATTCACGCGCACACGCGGCATGCGCAACCTGCTCTATCGGCATTTCAACAAATCATGTAACGATAGCCACTGGATAGATATTATCTCGGCGAGAGATAGGTATACGCATTATATTCACTGTCATCGTTCACTGTCGAAAAAATCAAAGTGATGAATATTTTATCTTTTCTTACGCGCTTGCAATCGCGAACACTTGTGAGCGAATTGCGATACTACTTAATTGGCACTAGAGTTTCCGCGATATTCTGATTTTATCGAATACAGATTGCGTACAAATTGCGTATTTCGAGAGACGATATACAAGGTAACGAGTTAGAACTTTCCCTTTTACGGAAAGTTGGAAGTTTCTTTCGCGTGAGTAGGTAAACTTGTTCTATAAACAAATTTGTTTTCGAAGACTTAATTTCCTTCAAAAGACAGGTGCATTAGTGCCGAAATTGGATGATACAAAGTTTAGATCAACCTCTACGATCGAGTATAAATCTTGAGATTTTTAATTTTCACAGCACACAGTCAATATATGCTAAACATACAGCTTATTTCTACTCTTCGCGATTTTATTTTACATAGATTTTTGTTTGTTGTTGAAGATAAATCGAACTCGATTTGCGCTGGAATGCTGGAAATGCCTGCGTATCTAAAGTCATGTTAAAACTTTAGAGTTCTTGAAGCGAAATCGCGTTTCACACATTAAACACTTATATTTTACAACGGATCCGTTGAAGAATCGGCAGATATGTAGCGAAAGCGATATTAGCGCAAAATACAATGATTTTTAATTCTTTATACACGTTACATTAGCATTTCTTCATGAATGAGACTTAATCTATATATAACCTATGTCTGTATATTTATTTATTTATCGATTGAAGAACATATTACAATATTTCAACAGAGCAATACAATATTCAAATATACAATATGTAGACATAGCAAATAAACCGTAATTTATATCGCGTTGAATAACACCCACAATAATTTGTATGCTATATCCAGGCGCTTGGTCGGAATTAATTTCAAACGCAAAATGCACGTCCAGGGAGAATTTCCTGTCACGAACGGTGTTAAATTAAGATCGAAAAAGAGCAAAGAGAGAAAAGTATACATATTTACAAGAAAGAAATCGATTTGCACGGAAAAGCCGAGCTACTGTTCTTTAATAGTTGAAAATAAACAATGAAGTAACGCGCGCTCTTGGTCCCCTACACAGTAAAAAGATTTTGTTAAATATAACATAAATCACATGTCCCCCAAACGGTCCACTCAAATTTTTGTGTTAATTTAACATAATGTAAATATGTCAAATTATGACACAAATATTATGTCCATAATTTAACACAAAATAAAGAAAAGTTTGATGATATGTTAACAAAAATTTTTTGTACAACATACATCTGTATAATGTTAAATATTATTGAAAACCATGTTAATTTAACATTTTTGTATGTACAATAGACATTTGTATAATGTTAAATATAAATGAAAAGGATATTTTTTTTAACAAAATTACATTATTTTTATGTTAATCTTACAATTAAATATAAAATGTGTTATTTTAATATTTGATTTACTTAAATATGAATTTAACACAAAAAAATCAGATAACATAATCAAAATTAGTTAAATTAACACATAAGTATGTTACATTTTTAACACAAAAACTTTAACAAGGTCCATTTTTAACAAAAATACACAAAATAAAATTTTTTACTGTGTAACAATATTCTTCTCCATGTATTGTTTTTCTTTTCTTTTTTACTTTAGCTTTGCAGTCACGTAGTAATGTATATTATTATGTCTTTCCATTCAATTGAGTTGAAAGGCGGTTGGCACTCTTTTTCTCTGTCTTGAGTTCGAGGTTCGCTTTCGTGTTGCTTCCGTGCTCCTGTTGCTTATTCTTAAGGTTATTTCTATTGCTGGAGAACATCTTCTTCCAAATATTAGGAAATTGGACAGTCATAGTCGCGTATATTATGGGATTGTAGCAGATGGAGGATTTCGCGAGAAGCCCTGGCAGCACCGCTACGATATGGGAGGGTTGTACCTGCAATCATATACGTGCCTTTCATGAGCTATAATCCTTCACAGCCTGCTGTTAGTGGGGAGAAATTAATCGAGTTATTAGGAAGCTACCGGCGTGTCAGTCATTAGATTGGCATTCTGATATGACTGCTCAATCATGAAGGCGTTGACCTGATTGCTTGGATAAAAAGATTTTGCTGTTTAAGTATGTATGCTGTAACACTCTCGCTATTTATTTTATGTCACGCAGCACCGTCCAAGATTACTGATTGCAGCTTGCGAATTATAATTTGAAATAATTAACTAAAATAAAACATTAAAACTATAGAATTTCGTATAACAGCTGTTTTTAAGATATTTAAAAAGTATCTTGAACCTTTTTTTCGTAATTAATGAGAGTACTTACGTTGAAATATTGAGTTGCGAGAGCAAGAACGGCGTATGGCGACCAAGCAATTAAAAAAGCAAGAATCATTAAATATACCATTTTAGTGACTTTCTTCTCCAGTCTGTTTTTCGTACCTGGAACGAGATAAATAATCAAAATTAACAATACTATCAATTCATCAATCGGAATCATTTTTTTTCTTTCATCAATTTGGAATTATTTTTTTCTTTTTTTTTTTTACAAAAAATGCATTCAACATCATCTTACAATTAAACAAAGAGGAATTACATGTGGCTTAATTTTTGTACAATTATTGTTTAAAACTGAAAAAGTGTTACTTACTAATTCTTTTTTCTATTTTCTTCAACGTCTTTATTATGCCGCAGTAACTACTGATGATTATTATGATAGGAACAAAGAACCCAAAAATGAATAAAAATCCGATGTAGGTGTCATTGTGCGTTTCAGGATCGTGCATTTCCCAGGATACGCTGCAGGATATGTTACCTGCCTCCGGGCCGTAAGTTCCCCAATTGAAGAATGGCGGTAATGACAAGGAGAGCGCGTATATCCAAACCAAGAACGCCAATATGTAAGCATGCCTATAACAATTGATTTTTCACAGTAAAAAGTAATCTACTTAGAACTGCTTAAGAGAAATATTAAATTATACAAAATTGTATCTTTATTGGGAGATGGAGCTCAATTTATGTTAATTAAATAAAATTCCGTATTTTTACTTTTCTCTTATTTTGTCTGTTCTATTTATCATTAATTGCAGAAAAAATGCTTTTTGTTGAGAAAAAGAAGAAACATAGAGAGAATGTAGACCAGAAATAAAGATAAACAAAAAGTCAAACATAAAGTATAAAATAGACAAATAAAATAAGTGAAAAGTGGAAGCACGGAATTTTTCGGCTTTAACTTTTTTCTACGTGCCTAAGTTTTTCTAATACGTAAACGGAAATTTAGTGTTCGCATATTAAAGCAAATAGAAATAAAAGCTATGCGTATACAACACCGGCTTGTTTGTCGTTTTAATTTAAATTAATTTAATTTCATCGAGAAGAGATTTCATTATATCGACAATGTAATAAAGCACATAATTGTACGAATAATAAGATAAAAATCAATATCGGTAATGTCGTCTTGTGACATAATCGTTGTTTTGATAATTACTATAGAATATATTGCATTTGATTAATAAAGTAAAAATTCTCGAGTCTTTTTCTCAATTACCGAGTTTTAATTACATTAAAAAGGCAGTAGATTAATAATAAAAATTTTTATAAAAATATTAAAAAAACAAATTAATAAACAGCGATACGAGTCAGGCGCGGTACGTGGTGCGTAAGTAAAGAAATTAATAGTTACAGAAATAACGAATTACGGTGTTATATAATATACATATACATATATTCCAACTTAATAAACTGCACGCGCCGGTTATTTGTCGGACTTGAAACACGTATTAAAAAAAGTTTGCAGATTCAAGAATATAATCGTCGAATACTTTTCTCTCTGGATACCATTTTTTAACTATTTCTGATTTTTTAATGCCAAATACTTCGGTAAGTTTAACAGTTCAAGTTTAATTCAAATCATGCAATTAATTAACAAACGCATTTTTCAATTTTTAAAAACTTGTTTTTTTATTTAATATTGCCAATTTAATGTGTGTGTGTGTTATATGTTTATAAATTGATTATAATGAATATTTTTGCTATTAATGGTTTCGATGTTCACTTAATTCACTGCCAGTACTGAAAATCTGTAGTATACGTGACGTAAACTACAGATTTTCAGTACTGGCAGTGAATATCGAAACGCAGCCAATGTCTCTCTAAATAATTTTTATAAAATCTCAAAATATTTCTATTTGTCTATTTTGTTACTATCAACACGTAAATATTTACCGATAATTGTTAATGAATAACTAGCGTTAATCATGATGTAACAATGTTCTAATAACAAGTTTTGACTCGTTAGTGAAACGGTTAACTCGTTAGTGAAATCATGTGGATTTACTGTTAAAGCGCGGATTGAAAGTCCGCTCTTTTGCTTGGTTATACAACCACTTTTTCATGCGTATGAAATAGGATTCCATCGATAACAAGGAGATCATTTTTAAACCGTCCTTAATTATAAAAGCCTGAGAAACAAATGACCTTGAAACGACAGTGTCAAGACGATGATATTGCGTTTCTTTTAATCAAAAAACGATAATCCACGACGATGTCCTTGGCGGATAAACGAAAGGCGTAATTAATGCTATATGATATCGGTTGACATTTTATCGAAGTGATTTATACTCAATATATTGCTTAACGTGCGCGAATTGTATGCAAGTCGCCTTACGGTCTACGGTGAAGAAAATAAGATTCCTATGCAACGCGTTTCACAATAATTTCGTAGTGCTACTTAGACCTAACCAGTCTTTTGTCATTTAAACGTGCTTTGTTACTTGCGTCCGTCTTTCATACATGGTATACGACAGGAGAAATGGAAAATGGAAGAGTGTGATGCAATTAAAATTCATCGCAAACCTGTGCAAATTACATTTTGAAGGTGTTAATGATCGCCTCGTAGATGTGATGAGTAACATCGCTTCCCGGAGAACGTTGCGATGAAAGTGTGCGATAGAAAGTGCGAGGAATGCGCAAGTTAATCATTTCGCCGTATTCACAACTTTTATATTATAATCGTTACGTATTACCGTGAAAAGCAAAAGATTATTTTTCGGAAGTAAAATTTAATAAGGAGAGCAGAAGCGTTAACATGCAACACGTGTTTCGTATGTTGGTCATAAATCGAAGAGATTCATACATTTTTCAGAGCGTTCTGAAGATAAATTGATTAGATAAGTATAAATACATATATATTTTAGCTTATATATAGTTTCTATTCCGAAAAGTGTGTATAGAAAAGAAATTGACGATTTCTTACCTTATCGAGAATGTTTTCATCGGATATGTGACTATTAGGAATCTCTCTATTGCCATTACTGTCAGATTACCGATACTGGCAAATCCCATGGTAGTCATGAACCACGCGTACCTAAAGTTAGAGAATTTATTTGATTCTTATAATTAAATAAATTCGTAATATTCGTATAATTGAATATACAGAATTTTCTATAAGGTAGGTTGTTTCCAGCAAACGCCAAGTAACATGTAACTTACATGCACGTTATAATTTTTTACTCATGCATATTAAGTACACTTACATTGTTAAGTAGGAAATTATAACTTGCATGTGAGCTGTATGTTTATACTTGGTGCTTGCTGGGTTCATGAATTAATTTTGAATTAATCTTCACGTCACATAACTTTTATTATAACTCGAGAAGACTCGACACGTTAAGCTTATTGCTTTATCGAGCTTCTCAAAAGCCAAACTGATCAACTTTACTTTTCATAAATTATTCAATTTTACTTCCAGAGCATCGGATTAGTTTAAAACTTCATCATTTTCTATTTCTTAGTTCGTAGAGTTGATCAATTTAGAGGCTCGTATAATAGTGTTATGTACAGAGATTTTATTTATCCGCATACTTAAATGATAAATAGATATTATTTCGTTAATAAACATGTTTTTATGAATCCATTGTTTTAAGTACGACGGAAAAAAGTTTATACATTTCACGCACGTATGTATATACACAGTATATGATTTTTCAAGCGCGTATTATTTATAGAGCAGACAAATTTTATTGACATTTCAAATAATTAACTAAGTTGATTAAAATGCTTGAAAACATTACAACAAATTTGACGTTCGATTTTTTGACATTTAAATTGTTTCGCATTTCAGTTGAACTTGTTTAGCAATTTAGTTCTTACAGGCACGCGTGTATACTTTTATTAATCATGCCTAAAACTTACGAAACATTTACGTACACACTTGAGATTAATCTGTAAGTAAGTTTTACTCAATTGAGAAATAAAACTTAGTGCGTTTTGACAAACGATTATTTCTTTATATAATAATAATAATAATAATAATAATGCATATACCGTAGACACATTTCGTGACTCCAGAACCATGAACCTGCGATTGCCGATGTCAGTGCGAAAGGGTTTCCCAGCGCAGCTACTAAGAAATCTCCAACCTGTCAGAATAAACGTGTCAAGCATTACAAGTACGCTTGCAACTTTTTAAATTAATCGAATGGCATAATTATGCATTTAGAGCCGCTACATCTCTTAAGATTACAAAATACTTTGCGTTTTTTTCCTGTCATAAATACGAATTACTTATCATCAAATATATTGCATTTTTAATATTTATATTTATTTCGCAGAAGTTCGGAATTCGGATAAAAAACAAACAACGTAATTTTAACTAACATTTTCAAATAATCGAAATTGAATTCAAAGGCAATAAATAAATAAAAACACGCGTATAATCTAAAACATATACGCTTAAAAAAAGCAATCTTACTTTTTTGCGAAAAATTGTGTATCTCCTTTCTATAGAATAGAAGATGTTTCTATGTTTGGATTTTTTTTTGATAACTTTTTATAATTTCACGATGTTTTATGATTTTTTTAAACTTTATTGTTAAGCAATTTTTTATAAGAGCATTATTAAAGTGTAGTTATAATGTAACTACATTATTATATATTTTTGTAGGGTCAAAACATAATTTATTTTTTAATTTAATGTTTTAGATGAAATTCGTACACAGGAAAACATGCTGCGCTTGATATTCATAGCTTGCTATACTATAGTTCTCAACAACTCTGCATTTTTTTACCCATTTGTATCATTAATAAAGTTACTAGTTTTTTTCCTTATTTTCAATTCATCGTTTGACATTGTTGAGAAAAATTCATAGCTGTATGACGAAATACACTGATTGTCATATAAATCCAACCGTTTTATGGTCTTTCATCTTTATTTCGTAAGACCTGACATTTCGAAACATGTTTTTTCTAATGCTTAAAAATGTCCGCTTAAGTAAAGTACCTTATATTATTTACTTGTAAGCATTTCTAGAAAAACTGCATATAATAAAACTAATCGAACAAAGAGGTTAACTTTTTTGAAAATTAATAAGATAGGAAAGACGTAATATAAAAAAATACCTTTGTATAATATATGTCATATTTTATACACAAAATTTTGTGCAAGTGATAAATTGGTAATTTAAGATTTTAAAAATAAAATGTATAAATGTGTTATATATCATAAAAAATGTGCCAAGTTCATAGCAACCTTGAGGAAAGGAAGTTTTATAGAATTGCAATTAGTAGTAGTATTTTGGGAAAAAAATATTATAGCTTTTTTTACTTTTAAGAAAATTAATAATTTTCTAAAATTTTATTGTGCAGAATAATTAAGTATGTACTAAAATTATTTATGTTACTATATTCATATGTTACATTCATATATGTTACTATATAATAATTGAATGTGCGCAATTTCGAAAAGAACACGTCTCTGAAAATTAAAATTTTTCAAGAATTTGCACAAAAAGATGTGTAGACGTAATTAAAGTAAGTATATATTAGTGAAAAAACGTATAGGCCAAAAAATGCGAGATTCGCCCTCTTCGAAATTGCAGATTTATTATTTACTGCAATAATTCGAAAACGCAATTTGTTATTGATCCATCGTATCATATTTCGCTTGATCAAGTATTCGTTCCTAATTTCATTTCCCCACAACAAGTTTATACCTATTTTATTATCAAGTTTACATATCTCTCTTTACAAACAGTTGACGTAATACCACGCTTTTATCATAATTATTTTTTAATTTAATTCTTTTTAATATTTTAATATATTTCTTCAGTGGCTTTATCAAATATTCCAGTGCTAGATCTCATCCATATTTCATTTGTAAACTTCTAATCTTCATATTTTTACATGACTTTTTTAAATTTTTAATAAATGAAATATAAATTGAAATAATTATGTAACGAAATTTTACCAGTTTTAATGAACTGTTCATGTAGAGGTTTAAAGTCTTCAAGTATCAGAAAATTTTATTATCCGAAAGTAAATTATTGTAAAGGACGATTTTGAATTCCAGATGTATTTAGATACTTGCATGAGAATGCACAGGTCAATACAGTTTGGTTTTAAAATTTATCGGAACCGAGACAAAGGGAAAGAGAAAGGGAACGGGAAAGAAAAGGGGAGAGAGGGAGGAGAAAGAGAGAGAAAGAGAGAAATAATGACTTTTCTTTATTTAGGATTTAGGACAGTCTATATTATAACTACTAAATTGTGAAATTTTTCTGTTTTTTTGTTTTTTATAATAATAGTAAAAAATTGGATGACTGCCTTTCCAGTGAATTTCCTAGTGAGCAGAAAAAAAATAATATTGCATTAATTGTTTTATCATACTCCATATTGTTATGTTGTAATTTTACATTACGGAATAATTGATTAGATTTCTCTCGTAACTGTATAGCCGCAAGTGTAAAAATTACCAATATTAATTATTAAATTGGCGTTGACTTTGTTAATTCACGATGTAAATCGCATGACAAGAGAATTAAATCCATTTCATACCGCTGTAAAATACCTAATTAGAATTAATCATATACTGTTTTGAGTAATACCATTTTCGCATTCCCATGGGGCAGTGTGCTTTCACATTAACGTACATACGTGAAATTAGACTGAGCAGCAGTTTTAATTGAAGAACGAACGTGGATGCGATTGTTTTTGTACGCTTTGTTTTTGTGCACTCTTTTATACTGTAATACAATTTTTTTTCTAGAAACTGACCTGGAAAATATGCAGAAACAATGATTCTTCGTTACCGAATTCATTAAAAGTTTAGCTTTGAAACTTCCACAAAGCTTTTTATTTGAGTTCTTTAGAGTATTCACAACAAGCATATTAAAGTTCCACTCAATTCTTCATTTATTTTACTCCAATAATTAAATTTGATATAAAAATGTGTTTTATATTTGTGTTTTAAGATATTAAACACGCGGATATTACATTCTTTAACGAACGCTAAATATCAATTTGACAAAAATATCATTAAAATATACATCTGCTTATCGGTTCTCTAATATTTTTTAAGACATCATATACAAATATATATGAAAGAAACAGAATTTATCAAACACAAGAAATTGTGAATTGTCATTAAAGTCGCACTTCGGTATTCGTACAGATTAATTTCGATTTTAATCATTATCCGGAAAAATCAAATTTAATTATTAAAATATATGAAATGTAAAAATAATTAAATTTATTTTCTATAGAAATACTCACGACCATGTTGACGAGGACCACGTTGGTAGGTGTCCACAATACATTGGCGTTCTTCACGATCGTTACTACGATTAACAGATTCAAGACGAAACCGAAAAAACCGATAAAGAGAAGCACGATCGCCGCGAAAGTGTAGATATAGGTTTGTTTCTCGAGGATGAAAACGTCGTTCGGCAGATCAGCGCTCAGATTCAGTGGCATACTTCTTGTCGACGGATGAGACTTTTGGTGTCAATTTCTGGCAAACGGAAATCTTCACAGCAGGAAGAACGAAACTTGATTGATGAAAAAACAGTAGGATCAATACGGCTGCGCTCTCGGAGATCCGCTGCTAGAAACTCGAGGGAGATGAGCAACGACAAACGCGGCAGGTCCGTCCTGATTGTATTAATCAAAACTAATGGCTGAATTTCAAAGTCAGGCTACCGTTATATAAAGCATAAGCCGCTCTCGCTGCACACCCCTCTGGCCGCCGTCCAGCGAGAACCAACCCCCAACAGCGTAAAAAAGGGTCATGCGCTGTCAAGCAAGCCATAAAGCGCTGATGTGTTCCCCAGCACGCTCTTTTTGGTAATTTATAAGATTTACTTTGATGCGACGGGAAGGGGGGGTTTCCTCGATATTCGCAATCCTCAAAGCGGATTTCAACGATCCTGATCAATTTTAACTTTTAAATTCGTTTCTCTTCGCCTTCTAATTTTAACTGACTTTGGAGAAACGAAATTTACCAACGTGATAGTTACATCGCGGTTTAATCCGTTATCTTAACTAACGTTTACCGGGAGTTTGAAGTTTGACTAATTTACTTGCAGTTTTATTTGCCCTTTGTCTGTCTGCGATTTTAGCCGAAAGAAACAAAGGCTTTAAAACTTGAAGTTTAATATTGGTAAAGCTTGTAATCTTCGTTATACGTCGGCTGGAAAGAATTTCGCTTTAAAGATTCAAAGTCTACGTCTTCTGGCGGAACATTTCTCCGTTTGTATTTACGTATATAAGATACTGCCACTACTGTGCAGTTATTGTGCAGAATTGCGCGTCTTCGTGCAGTGATTAAATTCTATCTATTTTTCTCGAGTTACAAGATACGACATTATCTTGCAAAATAATCTGCGGAAGAATACGACATTTTTTGATTCTCCTTATACGTGAATTGATTTGACATTTTATGGACAGAGCATAAAATATACACATGATAAATGAAAGAGATATCTTTCATTCCTCTCTTTTCCATATAAAAGCTTTAACATTATCGTAAAAAATTAAAACTTCTAAGAAATGGAAAGACTTATGTATACATTACACGGAATCGGTGTAATAATAATAGTAATAATAATAATAATATGTTATTCACCATCTATACATTGCACATGCTTTTAGTCATAAATCTTACATTACTTAACTTTCTATAAATTATTGCATTCATGTTTACTCATTACTCTTTATAATTCTGACATTCTACGCTTCTTCTTTTCGTACTCTATCTTTTCATACATCCTTGCGTATTCGCATGCTACATTGATATTCATCCTCAGCATTTTTTCGATCACCGTCTACACTTCTCTTTCCTTGCCTAGCTCATCTAACCATTTCTTAATCTTTTCCCTGTATCTCTCATTTCCTCGCACTTTCACACCTTCTCCTCTCTTCTATATCGTACGCCCCTCTCTCTCTCCTACCTATTTCCTTCATTTCCAATATTTTCGCATCTCATTCTTGCCCATTGTACCCTATCCTTCCCTTTCACACTTTTTCTCCAATACGCGTTTCCTGTCCTATTTCCTTTTTCCTGTCTTTATACTCCTTACAATATCATGATTTATCTATTCTATTCCATTTTTCCCTGTATCTCCTGTCTAATTAGTCTAATTTAACTATTTACTACTCTTTTTATTTTCCCTTCAATTACTTTTCTTTCTCATCCTTACCTTATTACTTATTACACCTTGCATTATTAATTTTAATAAAGGAAGATAATAAGTAATAAGGTAAAGAGAATAAAGGATCCATTATTTCACTTCTTTCTACCTTCTCGATCATACCGAATAATCTTTTAATGCGATAGACAATTAAAAAATTTTAAAAAGCAAGGCTTTGGCGCCAATTAAGAGACCATTTCTTATTTTGAATTATTTGATTTTAAAAGGTTTTTTCTTTTTCAAAAATTTCATAAAAAATTTCTCGACAGGTATAAATGCTTAATTAAATTATCGTTAATAATCGACCTCAAATTGAAAAGGACCTTTAAAAAAAAAGATCTCTAAATAAAAAAAAATGCATTTACGTCACTCATTGTTTAATTATTGTCGGCTAAAGCTTATCGTTATTATATAAAGAGATCACACTCGATCGATGGTGAAGGTTGCATGGTATCACGATGGTGAAGGTTAATTGCTGCAAAAGTTCTCGAACTTTTTTATAATTTTTTATAATTTACTTACAACTTATTCAGCCCTATTTCCTTCGAAATATGTTCCTTCTCGATCGATACATCACTCCCAGCGCTGTTTCACTTCTAGAAGCAGTCCTGGGGCCCGATTCTCTAACGAGAAACGATGAATTGTCCCTTGGAAGGCAGAAATTTCCAGACAGTAACGATAAATAAGGTCTAAACGGGATAATTACATAGCTCTGTGTGTGTGTGTGTATGAGAACGACTCATAGTTAGAGAGTCCCGAATCCTCGACCTTCATTTCATTGTGGTCGCCGCATGTGCCTTTACTATAACAGCAGCCTGACACCACACTAATTAGCCGCGCGTAGACAAACGCACTTTCTCGCTCCGACTAAGTTTATAAACATATTCAGCAAAAGTATTCATTGCCTTCGTCGGTCAATCGACCCTCTCATCAAGAGTCGAATCGGACACATATGCATGTATCAGTTTTGTAAAAGAATAATTGGAGAATTAAAGGATATGAGAAAAGGTATGAGGTGAGTGGATACCAATGCCAGGAATTTGTTTCATTCTATAAAACTAAGTGTACGAATTGTAAAATTTAAAACAAGCTCAATTCTCCAAAGTAGAGGTTGGAGCAAGGAGCTTGCAACCCGTTTCCATAAAAATTGCAATTGTAACGAAACCAAAAGAAGCCATGGCTTTTCAGAAACCATAGCATTTGTAAGAATAGTATAATACATTCTTTACTCTTGCTTCGATAATTTAAAATCACAAATCAGTGCGTATAATTGTGTGTATTAATGTTATATTTAATATTATCGCTTACAATACAAAGAATTTTAACGGCAGTATTCATAATCGTTTTACATATCCTCGGTATCGCTGTCCGAATCTTCCGCCATTGCTTGCCGTGCCTTCGTTTCGGCCTCAGTTTTTAGATCAGCCGGCACACGTTCATGCCTCCCGTCAGTATGCGCACCGACCCAACTCATTTCCAATTCGAATTGTTTATCCTTTAGCTCGTCGTGGACAAGGTAAATGATACGCGCAGCTTCCTTAACCAAATCTTTACACGTCATCTCTGGTAACTTCAATTTTTCAATTTCCGTCTTTGCCGATTGTTTCGCTTTGCCTAGGACAATATATAACCACAGAATATATATAAATTTCCGTCTATACTTTCCAATTTCTTTTACTACATATATTTCACTTACCTACCGCGCAACCGTAATAACCATACGATACTCCCGATGGGTCGATCATATACAACGCTGGACCGTCCGTCTCGTAAGCACTGAGCAGGATGGAACAACCGTACGGACGTACCGCGGAATACAAAGTGTACGCGTGCATGTACATGGATACTCTTTCGTTCAAATACTTCAATGGAATACCGACTCCGTACTGTGCCTTGTAACTGGCAGCCTCTGACCTCGCCGTCTCCGCGATCTGTCTCGCGTCGGATATTATGCCAGATACCGCCATGCCAACGTGCCGATCTATGTTAAATATCCGTTTATTAGCACCCGCCTCGTAGAGCTTCGACGTTACTATCTTCTCGACGGCGAACACCACGCCATCCTTCCCTCGCAGGCCAATAACCGTCCTGCAACGGGAATATAATCACACGCATAAAATGTAAAGCATACGCGCGTGTATTCTTCCTCGTTAATATTTTAAGGTATTCCACACGTCGCATGTCGCATCGATTTCCGCTATAACGTTGTTATACGCGAGTACCGCTTCGCGATCGATTTTATGTGAGAGTCCACGAAGAACAAAACTTACCCTCCATTTTCCACGGCTTTCTGAGCGTATTCGACTTGAAACACACGTCCGTCTGGCGAAAATTGCGAGGCGGACAGATCGTACTGGAACGAAAGTCAGGTTAGGATCTCGAGCGTCAAGCGTGTCAACGCCACATTTCGCAATCGCGTATCGAGCAACGCGCGGCATACTCACTCCTGTGCCAATAGAACTCATCTCTCAAAAGGAACTGTATCGGAAGCGACGATTAGCGGCCGAAATACGAAAAATTGTTTGCGCGTCCGTCTCGACGTGACCAGGCGAAAATCAAACAAGTCAGCAGTCAGCAGTGTCAACACCTGCGCCAATCTGTGGTGTGGCGGTGGTGGTGACTAGTGACTAGTGGAGTGGTCACTCACCGCGACTGTCAGAATAGGTTAGGCTGGTTAGGCAGCCGCGCGCTCTCAGCGTCGTCTGGTGACAAAAATTACAAGCAAATGTACGAGATCCATACGATACGAGATGCTCGGCGCAATAAGAATAACGAACTCCGTCTTCGTCGAAGTTCGTCCAAAGTTATCAATATCGTGACACAAGTCATTTCCTTTGTGTAGTAAGTAAGATTCTCCATCAAATCTAACCGTAAGTTTCTTTCGTGGTATTGCTATCTCTGCTTTTCGGGGAGGCAAGAATTTTAAGCTACCGAAATGCGCAATGCGATGTTAATTGCAAACGCACAGCTCCGGTTATTCGCGCGATAAAAATGGAGTTCATTTTTTTTTCTGTTTGCGTTGATTATATTTGACTCGTTTAAATTGAAATTGTGAGAGTCATTTGAATAATTAAGAGACTATTCGAGTCTCAAGTGGTTATGTATTCCAGTGTAATTTGAAAGTCCGAATTAATATCCCAGATAACAGGATGACGTCTAAAGACATGTTATTAAGACGTTGTTGATGCGTCATTTAATGTGTCACTCTGCTACCTAGGTCCTAGGATATAGCAACACCGAGTGAGCAATTAAGGGGATCCTAAAGCCGTCTGTAATACCGGCTTTTTTTCTTAGCACTAATCTTTTAATTGGGCTTTATAGAAATGCAAAATTCTTGTCTAGAATTAAAGTACGCATCAAAATCTAGGTCATGGTGATCGAATTTATATCGAAAACGAGAAAAAATTAATATTGTTGTTAATTTTTGGTATACGTGACGACAATATTTGCTTTGTACAAAATTTCCACAATAAATATCCACAAAATTAGACCGGCATGACCTAGGGACAACATTTAAGAACAATATCGTGCAATTAGATCTAAGATTGAAAGCCTAGAAAAAAAAATTAGTTTAAATAAACTTTTATATGTCTAAAAGCACATTCAGGTTGACATTGCGTGTAGCGAGAGATGGCGCAGCAACCGAAACAAGGACAGATGCCTCTCGTTAGACAAGGACAGATATATATATATGACATAGAAAACAGGATTAGAAATGTTGACATTACCGACGTCGAGGAAGTTCAGCCTTCACTTTAGGATCCCCTTATTAAGGGAGGGACAGAGAGAGAGAGAGAGAGAGAGAGAGAGAGAGAGAGAATATTTAACAAATATAAATACATGTACTATTATTATATTTGTATAATAAAATGTCAGATTCGGGAAAAAGTTAAAAGTTTTAACAGTTGAAAGTTTAATCTTTAAATCATGTCGTTTTTTATGACAATTGTACATACATGTTATTTGCAAATAATTTTTCTATATCTTCTGTTATATATGCGCCCAGATAGCTAAGCCTGCGAAAATAGATTCTGATGTCAGTAATTATATTAGGTAACAAAAATTACACACAGAAGATGCTTTATCAGACGATGTCAAATTGTTATCAGTCTACCTCATATTACCTATCGGCAGGTTCTGTCGACAGAACACGAGCTTAATTTTGATGTGGGATTTTGATTGTATATACAGTCATGTAGTCACATTAAATTATGTGTTCTCATATGCAAATTAGAAGCCATATTGCCGTGCTGACCACATTGATTTAATTACATTCTGCATATCGTTAATTATGGAGAAATATTCGGATATAATTGATAATATATATAATTGATCATTCCCATTTCATTATTTCCTATTGAATATTCAACACATTGCAGTAACGTTAAATATAGTAATTTAAATTAATAATGAAAATATATATCTATATATATATATTTGTAGCATGTAGAAACAATTGTAAAATTAAAAGTTTTTTGAATACGTTATTGTTCGAAAAACAGTATTCTTTTTTAAACATATTTCTTAGAAGTTTATACGTTTAGAAAGTCGTGTTATTGTGGTATTAATAATAAAAAATATTTTTACATGTTCGATAATAATGATTTAAAAGACGCGCGAAAGAGATTATATAATAACTTTCCGGATTTCATATTTTTTGTATAAAAACTTAAGGTTATCAAAAATACAAGTTATAACTTTAAAAATAATCTCTATTTTCTCTTACTATTCCAATTTAATAAAAATGAAATAATTTCTGCGAAAAATTAATATATATAATTCTAAAATATATATAAGATATAAGATAAAATATTGTTTGTAAAACATCATCCTTATGTGCGATTTTTATAGCTTAACCTAAGAAAATGAAACAGAATTATACGAAATGTTTGATAAATACGACATTTGTCTTATCGTTTTTCGCTTTGCAAGAAATTATTTATATTCTCTTTCTTGCAGCTATACTCCGGAGGACAATGCTCGATAGTGCCGTATTCAATCGCCTTCCGAAACTCTTCCATTGTCTTCTCATAGCTGAGCTCTGCAGGTAAGCTCCTGCGGAAATGCAAATTTTTCCTGACAATATTCGTTGTTTTGTTTTCGCAGTAACGTGTTGCACATTATTTCCATTTTCTAAGTATGGCTCTTCTTCAAAATAACGTTTAAAGTAAGATATATTAAATCACAATTGTTTGATCAATTACTATAATATGTCAATTTAATTTTAACGAAGGTAGGATTATTCTCGTATTAATAATAAGAGAATAATTATTTTATACGAGAATTATTATCTGATCATACCTAGATAATAAAAATAATTAACGAAAGAAAAGGAAGGTACCCCTACATTCGAATATCTGAATATATATCTGAATAACCCAAGTATTATATGACTTCTGGTCTAGAAAGTGCCCAGCGTTTCTTGATAATGACAGTATGGTGTTATTTTGAATACCATAAAAGTACCGTTTTATACCACAGAATATTTAATCACAGTCTACAATAGGTGTTTCAAGCCTTAAGAAATTGTCCAATTACGGTTGAATTTGAGGAAAATTATTAACTGTGACTGGTCAATTTCTTAGGGCTTAGGGTTTAAAACACCTATATTATTGATGTAGACTTATTTTATTCAAATGCCCTATTTTCTAGAATTTTCTCTTTAACCATTTCGTATACGTACTGTGGCATCAACTTCATTGTTTGCAAGAGCATTTCTGCCGCGCCGAGATACTCTCTCGCAATGTGTGGCTCTTCGCAAGCTGCTCTGTACAAACAGGTGTCACCAATCAGATATCCAAGCGCTAATGCAAGCTCACCCTCCGACACGATATTTTCTGAAATTAGTAGAAAAAAAGTAATTATGATCTTCGTGATTTTTTTCTGCGCATATTGACCGAGCTTTTATTCCAGAGGACAGAGAGACATTGATATTGCGCATATGCAATGTAGTCAATTATTGTTAATGCAATTATCATGATACAACAAAAAGCGTGTTCGAATGAATATTAACGGTTTTATATTTCGAGATTACCATCCTCTAATTCACGTCCCTTGTAACCATGATGTCCTATATAGCCGGCACCAAACACAACCGCTTTAAGCACCAAAAGTAGCAGCAAGTTCGAGAGATTTAAATTCAGCACCTGCAACATATCGCGGTTACCTTTTAATTTAGTTTTGGATAGTTTAACATTCAGCGTTAAATGTCCTCGTAAGACGTATAGCTTCCTTTTTAAATGAATGGCATACAAGTAAAATCCATCTTAAATTATTCGCAGAATACACCATTGTGTATATTGCACATCTGTACTTCTCTGAACTTCAGTTTATTAAATACTCGTTTAATAAATTATCTCAAATAAATAAAATAATACTGACACATTATTGCCAATTAAATCAAATTATACACACTATTATTGAAGAATTTTCCATTTGTTCTCCAGCATTCGATTGTTTGGAAATGATCATAACGTCGGAATTCCTTATATAATAACATTTAATTTTTATTACCTGACTACTGGTCGTTGATCTTTGTATGAATTCCTTTGCGATATCAGCCAACATGGATCCGGCATAATTTTTATCGTTAGTTCTTTTGTAAGAATCTCGAATGTCGGCAGTATGAGCGCACACGCCGTAGGTTGCCAGTGCGACCAATGCAAGCACTCTCGCGTTAACTATCATCTTCTTTGTCGACGACACACGTGTAATCGACAAGCCGTCTTTAACAGAAGATCGTAAATCTTAACAATCACTTAAATTGCGAATATCATTTTCGATTTGTTACGGAAAAGTATTAGCCAATATTTCTTGCGATATTTCTGTCTATTATATCTTATGTAGATTGATATCTTTAATTCTCGAGATATATATTTCGTCATTCACAAGTCGAAATACCAAGGAAAATAACGAACTTTTAACACAAACGCGTTTAAGGTCGAAGTAACGTTGCGACCTGCGCGGCAGCGTACTTTTATATTGTGGACGCGCACGTTGCTCTCCCGACAAAGCGTAAAGTCGCCCGCCGGTTTATCCGCGTCCATCTGAGCACGAAGTCAGCTAACTGTCATCTTCTGATTTTCTCCATTGTGACGGTAGACCACGCAATCGTTAATGACACTCATTAACCGCTCTCCAGGCTCTTCGTCGTATAATATACTCTCCGCGCGCACTTTCCTCGCGGGTTTTGACGGAAATAAGCGGTGAAAGCACATCACTCGCGCAAACTTTTACCCGAATAAAATGCCCGACGGATGGAAATAGGCGATGCACCTGTGTAAATTCGTTCGAGTGTTTGATCTGCTCGACGGCCCCTTTGTTTCGGACAAACGTTATTGGACCTTTTCTCGGGGAGAAAACTCACACGCGATGCTGTTTCACGGAAATATAATTTTACAGCGTTCTCGCGAAACACCACTGTTACAAATTCTCAAAGTAAAAACATTGATATGATTGTTAAAATATCAAAAATTTAAAAGCACCGCTCGCAATTCTTGATATATTTCTCCGTCACGAAATTTCGGCGATGTAGAACGATGAGACGTAAAATATAGTGAGCGGGAGCGACGAAGCGCGATCCGCCCCGAGGATCGTGCACGTTGAAACTGCGAGTTATCGATCGAACATTTGCGACAGTATAGAATTCGCGAGTTTCGTATATTCAGAGAACACCGTTTTGTTATACATTCTCGAAACACCCCCACCGTGCCACCGTCTTTCCGTCGTAGATGGAATAATAGTTGGCCGAACTTGTAACGTGAACTGTTGCGCGTAATCACAGGATCTATATAGACTCTTTCATGAAATATGCACGCGGCGGTGTGTGGCACTTTGCTCTGGGTAATTCGTCCGTGGCGGATCAAGTTGCTTAAATATGCACCCGGCCGAGACCGGACAGTCTGGACGGAAAAACAAGCCGGCAAAAAAACGAGGAAAATGTTTTCCCTCAAGCTTCCACTGCATACTTAATGTGAGATCCGGCTCCTGCACGAGGCCTCATTAATAGTCACCGTTGCGCCCTGCTATTTTCGTTTCGTCACGTCTCATTCCCTCGTCTCTCTTCCTTTCCATGTAATGCGCCTTCCACATCTCTTATTCATCGCGATCGCTTTCTGCGCACGTGCAGAAGTTGTAGAATTTGCATATTACGTCCCGAGGAATCGGTTTTTTTTCCACGTGCAATGACACGCTTTAATGCGAGATAAATATTACTTTGATCGCTCGATGGATTTATGTCATACCAGAATAGAATAAAAATTCAAGCTTTGCAGATCGCAAAACACAAATATGATGATGCAATGAAATGATTTTGTATTCATGTATATGCAACAATGCACAATTGAACAAAAAACACATTAGCATATTAATAAACAAGTATAAACATTCTATTTAAATTCTTTTACCCACGATTCTTTGCAAGAATTGAAAATTATAAAGGAGCTGTAGAACAGGGAGGAGATATTTTAGTTTGTATTGCGTATTTGCATGTAATGTGATTATTTGATTATTTAATAAATTATTTCTCTCCGTTTATACATTAAACTGATAAAATGAATTTTACGGTTCATGAAATGTGAAAGGTTTTTTAGATCTTGTTATCACACATTCATTATATAATTAATAGAGTTTATTTAGTATTAATTTATCAGAGCATTCTTTTACAATCTGTTTCGAAAATATACATTCTCTCTCTGTCATAAATGATATAATTTCATTAAACATATATCAGACATGGCATGGATTATTACCGTTTCACTCAAAGCTATTCATTGCATATGGATACATGACATGTAAGCCACCGATGTCTTAAGGACCTAAAATTGATATCGATTTTGCATCCTTTGAACTTAAACTCTTTCACATTCTGCTATCAGTGCAATTATATATATAATTCTTTATTAAAAAAAAAACTATCAGACATAAACAATTATTTCTTCACAAAATCAAAACAGTATTTAAATTTCTTATAATACAAATTAAGAATGTACGTACGTTTATATTTATACAAAAGAGAAGAACATATAAATACAAAAATTAAAATAATTAAACATGTGATATATTGATTTAATATATAAACGTGAAATTAAATTTATTGATCAATTTATTGATCTAAAAAGGAAAAGAAGTAAAATCGATTTGATTGTTAGTTGTAACGATTTATGATTTCATTCCTCGCTATAGAGCTCCCGGTTGAAAGAACAGAATCGGCCTGCGGTAATATGTAATCTCGACCGAGCATATATGCCGCGTATGCTATTTTCGTGCTCCGGAATGTCAGATTTAAAGAATCCCAAGGGAAGCATGAGTCGTAAAACACACGTAGCTAACGGCAAAATGTGAGAACGGTTACATTAAATATAATGGATAATAATATAATCAGAAGATGCATGATGAATCCTGTGCACGAATTAATCGGAAAACCCCACATATTAATTTTTCTTATAATAAAGCTATTTTCTTTCTTTCACATTAGACATTAGCATTTTGGATATGTGCGTTTAACACATATTATAAATTAAAAGCACGAAAGATCTAATTTATTATCTATTTATTAAACACATAGTTTTTGATTTTTTAATTTATATTACACGCGCACAAACTGAAATTTAATAATAATAATAACTAAAGATCCCATATGAGATTCTATAATAATACTACAAAATAATGCATATTTTTGAGAACAATCGATCAATTAATCAATTACATAAGCCTCCACGACACCAAAGTTGTTTATCATAATTTTTATACATATAATACAGGTTTGAAAGAAATAATTAACTAATTATTACATAAAAGAAAAAACAAATGTTACAAAAAGAAACACGCATTTCTCGCTTATTAACGCTTAAGGCATCATGCGTCATGCAGATTGCCTTAACACGAAAGCGTGTACCATAGTTAATGACTACACTATATTCTAAAGTATAATCATATTGTCGTAACGAAGCAAATAGGATCGCTTTCTAGGATTGTTCAGCACTAGAGAATTCTAATGTCTAATTCGTGAATTTGTAATAAATTAACAACATATTTTATTGCTTGAAATAATAATATTATTCACCGATACAGAATAGATCTCATATTGTCATATTGTTCTTGGAAATATGATCTAAAATGTAATTTCGACAATATGGTGTCGTTATATCGAAATGTCGGGATTTACGCCAATAAATTAATCAATAAGTTACTAGTGTACTAGTGTACTACTATAGTTCATATTCGTCTGAAAATTCGAATCTTGTTCTTGAAAATGTGATCCAACATATTTAACGTAGTTTCGGCAATGTGGTATCGATAAATCAAAATATCGGGATATAGCATTTGTATTTATCTGAAAATTAAATCTTATTCTTGGAAATATGATCCAAGACATACGTAGTTTTGGCAATATTGATAGATCGAAGTATCGGATTTTAAATCAATAGATTAATCAATAAATTACCAGTTTATATTTGTCTGAAAATTGAATCTTGTTCTTGGAAATATGATTCAAATAATACGCAGTTTTGACAATATTGGTATTAATATATCAAAATATCGGTTTTTAAATTAATAGATCAATCAATAAGTTCATATTTGTCTAAAAATTGAATATTATTCTTGGAAATATGATCCAAGACATACGTAGTTTTGGCTTTTGGCAATATTGATAGATCGAAGTATCGGATTTCAAATCAATAGATTAATCAATAAATTACCAGTTCATATTTGTCTGAAAATTGAATCTTATTCTTGGAAATATGATCCAAGCTATACGTAGTTTTGGCAATTTGGAATCGATATATCAAAATATCGGGATTTACATCAACAAATTAATCAATAAGTTATTAATGTTTATCGTATTACCTCGATAAGTAGTTTTTCACCGATGTAACAGTACAGGTACAATTGCAGCAACACGTAAACCACATAGCACGACAGGAAAACGAATTTGAAGATGAATACTTTGTCCATTTTACCCATTATTGACTACAAAACAACGAGAAATTAACGACAGAGTGATTTATTTTCTTTTTCTTTTCTCTTTATTTATTTTAAAGAGACATAGACTATAGACTACGTTTACACGGCCCGATTTACGCCATTTACATCGATGTTATAACTTTAACGTAAATCGAGCTGTATAAACGTAGTCTATATCTGTCATTTTTTCGTGGCTCACCATAAACGCCTGCAAACACTGAAAACAAAGTTGCATCGAGCATCCCAACATTTGCATCAAAAGCATCATGTTGAAATAGTCTTCGATTGTTTCTGCAAATCTTATGAAAAAACGTCACTATCACAACAAACATTCCTTATAAAAGTCTTTTATAAATCACGTTTGTGCTTTCAACGATTTATGTCTTCGTAGCATTTCTATATAAAATCTCTTAAAATAATTTGACATTTGCTTATTGTGCTTTGCACATTGTGTATTTACCGAAGCAAAATATCAGAAATAAGATAATTATAGCCGAAAATTTCGAGCTCTAATCCCTCGATATATATTGCGAGATAAATAATCCCTCACTTTGATCCTTCTACATTGCTTCTCGCTTAGCCGACCTCACCTGTTGAGATATACGTGTTTTCTCACGATCTTTCCCAGCTTCGTCTGGAAATCCGCCTTTGTGTAGGTGCACAGATTTGTCAGCTCGCGACGCAGATTCGAAAGCTGGCCGCGTACGTGGAGCACTAAGGTGGCAATGAAAGTGTCCACTGTCGTGTAAGTATAGTTGCCGCATACATAGTGCCCGCGAATTGGCCGAAAAGAGTCAATTCGTAAGAAGGACTCTTGGTCATGTTGTAAGGGAAGTACGCGCGATAGAATAATAGTTGGCGACCGGTTTGTCGGATTACCACGTATCGAAATGCGACGTAGATTATCACTACGATGTAAACGAACACGGTGCTTCTTATCGACAGTTTCCTGGTGACGTTCGCTATGTCCAACATCGTTCTGCGGTCTCGTTTATCCACGGTCGCGCTCCAGTCCTTCGTCATGTATGATATAAGCTTCCTTAGGGCTTTTAAAGAATGTTAATTGAAGAGATTTATGCCAATCTTATATACATATTGTAAAACTGATTCCGCCGCGTAATCTTGAGACAACTTCTCTGTTTCAATAATTTTATTATTTGCATCAATTATACGAAGTATAATGTTCAAAAAGATTTCGAATTTTGTCTTCATAATTTTTGGAGGTTTACTTACAAATTTATTCAATCTTTTTTTTCGAAATATGTTCTTTCTCGGTTGATACACCACTCCTAACGCCGTTTCCACTTCTGGAAGCAGTCCTGGCACGCGACCCCTTTCGGGATCACGCATAAGAGTCTGTCTACGAATTTTCCTTGACGTCTTTAAGTGTTGAATTCTTTCAACACTGGATTTCGTTTTGAAGAAAAAGTTTGCGAGAGTCAGATTCAGAAAATGTCAGAAAAAGGCCTGCGAACTGTAGAAAGACAATTCATGGTTCCTTCACCACGATATACGCGCTCGTGTACGCATCGCTGCTGATTCATCATTTCTGCACCAAAACAAAGATGATATTGTGCTTCATCAGCCTTTCTACTTTCACGACCTGGCCCTCGCGGACCTTTTTTTTTCTAAAATTGAAATCCACGTTGAAAGACCGAAGATTTGACACAATTGAAAATATCAAGGAAAATTTGCAGACGGACTTGCGTGCGATCTTGAAAAATACGTACCAGGACTGCTTGCAGAAGTGGAAGTGGCATTGGAAGTGGTGTATCACTGAGAAAATACATATTTCAAAGGAGACAAAACTGAATAAATTGTAAATAAACCCTTCAAAATTATAAAGACAAAGTTTGGAATCTTTTTGAACAGACCTCGTTATTATTCGTAAAAATTACTTCAGAGCTGGAGATGCACAAAATACGCTCTAACTACAAGTATGAAGCATGATATTGAATAAGTTATGATCTTTAAACGAATTAGTATTTGTGAGTTATTAGAACAAGTATATTTTATAAACATTTCAGTGATTATATTTATTTTAGTATATTTATTGCAAAAAAAAGAAAAGAAAACTACGACTGCTTGTGTGAGCTGCAAAACTCTGATTATATTTGTCTTGCTAGAAAATTTATAAAAATATACTCCATACTTTTGCGATTTTACTGTTGAATCATTATGCGCGTTACATTGATTTAAAACAAATGGAGACTAATATTTCTGTCGTATATGAAAATTGACATAATGAATATTTACGTCCACCGTTAGACCAAAATATAATGGTCTTCAACAGCGCGATTGTAATCGTTATGTTTGCCATGGACAAGTTTTCTACCACCAAGTCAAAGTCGCCCCAAATGAGCGGCAAATTGGCCGATTGCGGTGCACAGACGAAGCAGAACATCGTAGAACAGGGACCATCGCTTTGTAACTCGAAGCTTGACTGAGACTTCTATGTTTTGGCCAAATGCCCATAAACATCATTGTATAACGGTTCCATCCGTACGCGTGCTCCAAATCTGCCTTTTTTAGACAAAGATAAAGCGAGAGAAAATTTTTTTCTTTCTTTTCGCAATCATATGTGACATTTCATAAAACGCTTTTTTCATTACATATTTTGATGAACCGTTAGAAAGGAAAAAGTCACGTTAACATACTAATAAATGAAGTAACTCTTGTATTAAAAATAAAGTGAAACTAGCGAATATAAGAACGATAAGCAATTTAATAAATAATTTTCTTCAAGATACACTCTATTTCTCCGAGTAAACTTTAATAATCTAAAAACTAGAGAACACTAGCATTTTTATTTATTTCGCAGAATTCTTAAGCATTAAATATTTTATAAAAAGAATTATGAAGTATTTAGACTCAAAGAACTTAGACAAATCTAAACCGACCTCGATTGACATCCCTTGAGGTTTACGCGACGACGATGTCAAAGTAACTGAAAGGACCCCATCTTTTACAAGCGCATGAATGCCAGTCTTGACGACGCATGCTCTTCGAGAATATTGTATTGATGTACTATAGGAAGCAAACTAAGCATAACAATACAGTTATCTCTCTCCAATCCTCCCCCAATATGTAATTGTACCTCAGTTATTAGCAAATTGGAAGACGTATAAGACATTACTAATATATATTTAGACATTTTTTTTCAATTACAATTCCTGTAACATACAATTTTTTAAATTTTAAACGCTGCGTGTAAAGATAACGATATAAAAATAAGTAAATATATAAGTAAAAATAAATTAAATAATATAGATATCTATAATAAATTTTAGAAAGTCAGATTATTTTGTGTTTTTGAAAAGCACTTCCATTACTGATTCAAAAAGTTATTTCGGAATCTATTTAAATTGTTGTACAATATGCAATGATTCTTTCATATTTTTGGCAACTATCAAAAATAATGATTAAATTTAAATAAAATAGCATATAAGGTATGGTATTAATATCGAGAGAACGAGCTACTCACTTGCAAAGGTTCCCTCTGTCGAAGAAGTTTGCAAGCGAATGGCAACGAAGAATATATGAGGCTCTCATGGTCACTAAATATATTCTTTAACTATATATCGCGGATTTCGATGTTAAAAATAATATTAAACATATTTCGAGAAGTCATACATGTTGTTGCATACATTATTATACATGTAAATATCTATATTTTTTCTGGTATACAACTTTTACGAAGATTTATCTTCTTTTTTCCTGAAGAAATTAATAATCGCTTGTTAAGAAAGCCATAGGTATTAAAATTTAGGAGAAATAAAAAGAAATTTCAGGCTAATCAAATTATACGATCTAATAATTAGAATTCTTGTTATATGTGCCATCCCTATACGAGAAAGTGACTATAATTTTACATATATAAATGAGTTCTTAAATCAATCTTCCGAAAGACCATGTACCAACATCACGTGCATGAAAACATGGAAGGCATAACGATTATCAGATGACTCAGGCATTTTTTAATATCACTTGTTTCTCCACTTTTGTCGTCCAGTCGTCCAATATTTCAAGCGTCAAAGCGTGATTTTTTTAAATATACTTTGTCGTTTACGTTGTAACTCGTTTTATAAGGAAAATTTATGAGTGCATGAAATGTTGCGGTAATTAATTTCATTAATTAAAATGTTAAACACCGCGTCTTTCTCTCTTTCTTTCTCTCTTTCTCTCTTTGTTTAATACTAATTAATAAGAATTACTTATTTAGTAATTTTAATTAGCTTTTTAAAATTATCTCACGATTTGTTTAACTTTTTTATCTCAAAATCTAAAAAGAATTTGTCAATTCTTTTGAGCACACTTATAAAATATAATGCAAACAATTTGTTACATATTAAAAATGGAAGTTAAACACTGTATTCTCAGTGCCGCAAATTGGTATTGTATTACTTAACGATAACAGCTGTATAATTTATTATAATCATAACATTTTAGTTATTATTAGTTATTCTTTTTGATCGGTTATAGTGAGTAATACTAAGAATGAGAAATAACCAAGTGAAGAGTTTTTACAATCCAGAATAAAATAAACATTTGACAGAACAAAGTTCAGCACACACACACACACACATATATATATATATATATATATATATATATATGTATATATATGTATAATTGCGATCGATCGCGACATGTTTTATAGGTCGGATATTAAATAATTTACGCTTTATTATTATTCTTACCTTACTGAACATCTGTAAAAAAAAATGTGCTGAATTTTCCAGCAGTTAAGCAAACAAAAGCGTTGTCGATCTGTATATGATAAATAGAGATTTTCTCGCTTCCTTTCCATGACACCATTAAACCTGTTCTACTCGTACGCAGAGAATTCTATCTCAGTACTCTTAAATGGTATTAATATTTAATACAGTGATATACATCTAGATTCGTATAATAATTTTGATGTGCGGTTATAATTTTCTACAATACCATAAATATATTTTTTCTTAATTTACTGATTAATAAAAAACACAACAGATTATGCTTTTAAAAAGATTTGAAAAATTGATTAATGATTTGAAATAATTGAATTTGAAATTTATTTTAATATTTAATAATTATATCTACCGCAGTGTGTGTGTGTGACGCAACTGTCTTTAAGAGTGAACTTGTTTACACGAGGCAATTTTGTGTTCTTTAGCGAAATGGATAAAAGTGGCTTAATAAAAACACTTGTTTCCACAAGCAGTTATACAAACCAGTTCAAATGTTCATGTCTCTTTACGATTCGCTTCAGTTTACTCTTGAACTCCTCGGACGTTTTTACTCCGCTCGAATCGTTAGCGAGATTCTTGAGCCTCCCACGCATAAGTTTTGGAATTGGCCGCAGGCGTAGAGTATTAGCGTGGAAGTGAAACTGTCGCTATCGGTGTAAGAAACCTAACCGTTGCGCTAAAAGTTGATAGAATCTGGCACACACAAATCAAGTAAAAAATCGTGCTACGGGTTGCGTCGTAGGGAAAATAGGCCCGCGTATAAGGTATAGGACCAGCTCGATCACTACGTGGAAACCTGAGGATCATCGAGATCCTTAAAATGATGTAACTGGTCACCATAGTCTGCGTCAGTATTGTGCACCAAATGGTCTCCTATCTCTTTCTCACAAGTTTGGCGCTCTTCAGGATAATCGTTCATTTCGTGAGACGTTTTTGGCATATACAAATCCTGGTAAAAGAAGTTAACCAATGCCTTCAAAGCTTCGAGCAAATATTGTATTTTGGATTTTTGAATGGAAATTTATTCAAGCAGAATCAATTATTTTATCACTATATAGATATTACACTAACAATTTGGCGATTAGAACACGTTTATTAGAATGAAATTTTTGTTTACGAAACGACTATAAAAGATAATTAAGGATATAAATAAGAAGAAAAATGATTGTACTGCCATGATGTCGCTGTTTCATAAAAATAAAAGTTACACGTAATTCTAAATGCATAATAGTCGTAAAAATCGAGGCTTTAAAATGTTCACTTTGTATAAGAGATAATGCGATTGATCAAGAAGTTATTTTTCGCTGTTTCTATCATTCTTTACGTTCTATATCTTTTCTTTGAAGCCGGATGGTGAATGCTTTCATGAAAGCATTTGCGATCGGAATATTGGCAGTCGCCAGATTTTCGGTCATTATATTTACGTTATCTCAAATAAATATCAGATTCACCGATTGTGGTATATACATAAAACCTAGCATGAAGAAACTGTCGTAAAACGACCCTGGGAGAGTTCTCTCTTTAGGATTTTGTAGTGAATCGGGCTAGGTATCGACGAGGTTCAAATTGAATCAATTCCATCCAACCGCGTTCAAGTCTATGCACATTGAATTTTGCATCAAAAATCAACGAAGGAAGCAATTAATTCGATCATTAATCGATATTTGTCGATAAATTGTCATTGTACTGAAATTACATGGGGAAAGTATCGATGCGATTTTGTAAAATACTTTTGCTTCTGAAGTTTATAATTACAAAATAGAACACATATATGTTTCTTAATTATTTTAAACTCAAGTTGCACCATATTTCGCAAATTACGTGATAATTCTTTCTAAACAACTTTACACTTTCTTCTCTAGCATTATAGACTTAGATATGAGTATCTCTGGGGATGACGATTTTGTTATCTAGTAATTCACTCGAACGCATGAACGTCGCTATCTCTGCGTATCTCAATCATCCGTCGATATTTAACGCATGTCGATGATACAACGACTGAAACATTTTTGCGGTCGACTTTTTCCCATCTCTTCTCTTAGGATCGCGTATCCTCTGACGCAAAAAATTATCTATCTTTCGTACAAAAGACTCTAGTCAAGCCAGAGAAAGTTGTTACTTCGTATATCGAACACCTGATGGCGACATTTCCAAGTCGATTTATGTCAGAAATCTATTGTAACTTGTTGACAAAATATGTAAGTTCTAGTTATTATGAACTGTTAGTTATGTTTGATAAGCAAGAACGATTACTTAATTGTTTCACAGAAGCACGTATTATTGCAATAACAATAAAATTGACAATTTTTATCCTCTAAACATATAATTTGAGAATTTCAAGTCCTTATGATTAATTGCTGTACGGAGGCAAGTAAATAATTAAACTAATAGTTGAATGATAGTTTGATATGCTGCGCAAAAATGTATATTTTTCCAATTCGAAAATTGGATGTTACAGGCAGTGCATATAAACTGTTTATTCGTAGTTAATTATATAAAATTAATTCGTTATCATCCTTTTAGTATCATTTTCTCTAGTCTCTCATTGTTAGCAACACAGATAAGTATCCCATTGATGTTTTCAGAGCCTGAACAGTACAAAATACAGACAAAATACAGTTTTATGTAATCATGATGGATGTCACAAACATACGTAATAAAAATGTACTATATATTATAAAATAGAAAAATAAAAAATAATTTAATCCTATTTAATTATTCCAAAAAGGGATTTTTTTTATACAAACGCTAACACAGACATTAGTCGCGTATAGACAAAGTGACATATTTTTTTCTCCTAAATATATCTTACCATTCCGAACATCTGTAACGAAAAGATTCCGAATTTTCCAGCTGTCAACTTAAGTGGTACCGTAGATCGATGTATAATGAACATTAAGTTCTTTGCGTCTTTTGGCGGTATATCGTACCATTTGCATTCAAACACTCCGTACGCTATTTTGGTGCTCTAAAAATTTCAAAATTTTGCACAGATTTTCTTTTCGTACATCAGAAAATCGATCATGAATCTGTCGAGAATATTTTTACCTTCCAGTTTCCACTGAAGAATTTCACATTAATAAATTTACATAAAAAAGTGAAAAGAAATTGTTGCCTTTTGTAATATAGTGCGTATTTAATGATTTACTATTTCATACACGATACAACACGAAAGCACATTATGTTTTGTGAAAGTACCATTGTCTTAACTATTTTAATAAATATTATCTCATAAATATATTATCTAAATGTTATCTCTCTAACATGCATTCTCGACACATCAAATATTTCACGTAAACCTTTTCACGTAAATTTTTAACACTATGATTGAAAACTTGATTTTTATATGCTGTACTATATTACAGCACAACTATTTGGTACAATGAGATTATATTTTTAAAGAATATCACAATGCAAACATTTTTGCTATTTCTCTTTCAAGATATATTCTACCTTTATTGACATTCATTGATGTTCACGGCGCGAAAAGTATCGTTTAACTGAATCGTTCTTCACGATTGTACCAAACCATTGTGAGTTTGCGCTTGCTCAGTGCGTACAAAGGATTTAACCGTTATCTGTGAGTATCTTCATAAACCCTTTTGTGTATAGTAATCGGTAGTAACACGAGTAGCATGTACATTACTGATAGATAATAGTTGAATGTTATAATAGTTATTTGTGCAACAAGTGCTGTAAGATGAAAATTCACGGGTGCGGAGTCACGCACGGCTTGCATACCCTATTTTATGTTGCAAGTGCGTGGAAAATAGTCTATCACGCACGCGTAGCGTGCGTAATGGGCCACTTTCCATGCACGTGTTACATAAATGGTTTTTTTTATATTATCTGTTTGATTAAAAAGTTAAGTTATGACGTTGCCAAAAAGTCGTAAATAATTTATTTTGTTGCACAAAAACATGTATTTGTTCAGCAAAAATTATATATATATAAACAAACAGGTAGAATCTGTTAACAAAGAGTTAAAGTAGAAAATAAATAGTATAATCTCAAGTACGCACAATTAATTTATAATAGATTATTCCAGCATTATTTTCTCTAAACTGTTATTCAGACAATGCAGATAGGTATCCCATTGATGTTTTCACCGCCTATATGGATTAAAAATAAAAATATATATTAACGTATGTATTAACGCGAAAAGACAATGTTACTAAAAAATTAAAATATTCTTAAAAAATTAAAATATTTAATATATATTGAATTTTTTTCTGTTGCATAAGTTATACGAAAAACGAAACAAATCATCTCACACCGTCAAAACTTGAAAATACAGCTGAAAGATAGCGGTTGACATATACGCAATTACTGCGCTAAAACTGTCTTCGCATTTTTTTGAAAAAAACATGCATTTTTCGACTATTCGATTATATTATAATTTTATTATTTTAACATTTGAATTTATTTAATTACTTATATAATTACTTTTTTGCATTTATTAAATCAGAACTTACGCCATCAAATGCGAAAGGAAAATCGAGCATATTTAATATAAATATACACGGAAAGGACGATTTTGTTGAAATAAACGGTTTGTTACACATGAAAATTAGGCCAGATGCAGATTTGAAAATAATTGTTAGACCATCAAAATAATTATATAGAACACCAAATATGATGATGTGCTGCAAAAAGTGTTCACATACTAGCAACTAGCTTCAGCGTCCAATATGATTATTTAGAATTTAGATGACCCATCAGAATTATTATTAAATCTGTATCTAAGTTTTAAATACTTCAATAAAACCATGTGTAAAAAAATACATAAATTTCTTGTAAAAATTATAATTTTTATGGATTTTTAAGACAAATTATTAAAAACAAATTATTTAATAAATAACGGATATTTATGTAAATATTATATAATTGTAATACTAAACATACTTTATTAAAAAAACAATTAATGAATAACGTGTTAAATAGCAAACAATATATAGTTATTAATAGTTATTAATTAATATTTAATACACTACTTGACTTATATTTCGTATAAGTTGTTGATGTAAGTTCTAATGGTCATAAACTGTTCAACGTGCGCAAGAATGTGTATAATATTTTTTTTAATTTGAAAGTGGTGTTACAGACAGTGCATATAAATCTGTTTATTCCATTATTCAAAAATCGATATCGTAGTCAGTCATAAGAAGTCTGTCTGTTCATGATCTATTTGATCATCTCTCCACAGCATCATTTTCTCTAATCTCTCATTGTTAGCAATGCAGATAAGTACCCCATTGACGTTTTAAGAGTCTAAACAAGAGTATAAGATATAGATAAAATACAGTTTTATAATTATGATGAATGATATACAATATACAAACAATATACAAAAAAAATATATAGGTATATACAACAGAAAATGTCTATAATAGAAGTATTTGTATTGAAATGTACACACGAACATTTTGTAATTATTAAATTGAATATTGTTCTTTATTTTTATTTTTTATTTTCTATTATATACATAAAATAAAAAATAATATTTAGTTTAATAATTACAAAATGTTTGTATGCATATTTTTATACAACTATCCATACAAGCATAGACTCACACAATAGTCACTATATAGATAGACAAAGCAATATATCTTTTTTTATAGGTATATCTTACTGTTCCGAACATCTCTAACGAAAAGGTTCCAAATTTCCCCGCCGTCAATCTAAGAGGAATCATAGATCGATGTACAATGATCATTAAATCTCTTGCATCTTTCGCTGATAGATCGTACCATTTGCATTCGTACACGCCGTACGCCATATTGGTGCTCTGAAAATTATTTTTTTGCATAGGTTGCATTAATGTATATAATTTATTTTACCTCCGTTATAAGTCTTTCAGCTGCGTAGCAATATGTATACAAGTGCGTCAACATACAGGTGATATAAAACGAGAGAAAAATTATTCTGACAATAGGCATTTTCAAATTATCTGTTATTATCTGGAAATAATATGTTTCAATTGTTGCATGTGACAAAGTAATACGCTGTGCAAATCTAACGCAATATATTATACGTTGTTATATAATAAAAAAGTATAATGATTTAATTAATATTTATTAAATTCTACCGCTTTATAAAATACACGGGAAGGAACATGTATAAATCTCACGTACCGTGAAAATCTGAAAAGTTATAGAACACATCTGAAAAGTAGCGAGTAACACGTTTACAAATAAGACTGTGCTGTAGCAACCGTCGATCATCTTTGCGTTCCTTGAAAATTCGTACATTATTTACTTATTATAGTTATAGTTATAACATTAAATGTTAATGACTTGTTATTTGAATCTCATAATGTACAAATATTAAAAAAGACTTTCAATTTAAATTTTCTATCTTGAACTTATAAGAATTTGTTTTAATTTCACACTTTTTATCATGTTGGTATTTAGGTTTGATAATCCCAAATTTCTTTCCGCCGCTTAAAAAAACACGATATATTTTAAAAGAAAAAAAATATAGATATACATAAATTAACAAATATTTTTATATAATTACATTATATATATTATATGTTTTTTCTTGTGATATAAGAGGGTAGAACGTTTTTAAAATTTATTTTAAAAATAATCTACTATCTGAAGAATGTTTATAACTTTACTTTATCAAGAATATCGAGTAATGCATCAGAAATTTTCCGACGTACCTGATGAGATGCTCATGTCGTACAACGATCGCTGCTAAACCTTTCCTAAATCTCGAGGAAGATATAGATTTGTTAGCTAATTTGTTGACTAGATTGTTAAGTATCGTCCGCAGGTTTATCAGCTGTGCGCACACGTGCAGCACGAGTATCGAGACAAAGCTGTCGATGGAGTAGTTAGCAAGGACCGTATATGCGCCGCCGAACATTTGAATCATATATGTGATTTCGTAAGTCGGACTCTTTTGGATGTTTTCCACCCGATAGGCGAGGCTCCGATGAGGCTGGTGTATATTTTTAAAGAATTTCATCAGATAAAGAGAAAGCGAAAATATAATCAAGCCCGTTGCGGATACGCAACATCTAAGAGATAAGTTTCTGCCGCGTCTCGCAATCTTCAACATAGTATTTCGTTCCCAGTTGCTCGTCGAAGTCACCCAATCGGCCATGATCGATCCCATCAGCAGTCGAAGTGCTTCCAGGTTGAACACAATATATCAGTTCGAACATAAATTACCAAAACAAGCAAATTTCTTTACATAAAGATTATCGAACAATCTGGGTATTTTGTGCTTAATTAAGGAGGCTATATATCTGATATTTCATATCATGGACAGCAGAAATCAATTTATCCGACATTTACGTTGTCGCGAAAAGTAAACTTACTTTTACCGTGATACCAGGTAACGAGCAATTTGCACACTGCTAACAAACTGTAATTCGCGGCAGCAAAAGTTTCCACCATTCGAGTCACGTCACCCCAAGCACGGATCACATTCATCATTTGAGGCGCGGATACGTACAGGCTTACAGTACACGTAACGATAATGAATCTTATGCTCGGCCGACGAAAATCACTCAAAGAGATATCGGGATCGGGCCATATGCCAAATATCCATAGCCATTGGCGAGTCAGGGTAAACATGTAATTCAAATCTATAATAAAATTAAATTTTTTTGATAAATATATATCACTGTATAATTTAGAATAAACATTAATCTTTTGACATTATTTTTTAACACTTTTTTCTCGTTTTTTTGCTATGAAGTAATCATCTACTTTATTAGTGAATGTATATATATATATATATATATATATATATATATATATATATATATAAAAGCTATTTAATTTTTTACTGTTTTATATAGCACTCATAGAAGAATTTACTTCATTTATATAATTTCTTATATAATTTGTTATAGATTATTATAGAGTATAGCTAACACTTCTTTGGGCTTGTGCATATAGCAATTAATAAATTAAAGGAATAAATAGTGGATAAAGTGAAGTAGATGAAGTAAATAATATGTGTGATTTTATCAAGACAAAACTAAAAATATTTTTTGTGATAACGTTTCTTTAATATCGTACTAATTTTATATGCACGGTTACGTTATTTAATCTTCAAATTTCTATTTATACAAGATCTCTTTGTGCAAAATTTTGTATTATTATTGCCACGGAAAGTTGCTGCTGTAATTATTCTTTGGTTTCCGAGTTGTTAAAACTCTAGAAAATTTCCCTCCAACGTAACTCTTTCACTTGAAACAGAGAACGATTTGTGCACAACCAACCGTATATTTCATGCACCACGTTCAACTTTGCCACTCAAGAACACCGTAAAACCTATCGTCGAAAACGAAATGTTTTTTGCCAGTATCCAAAGTTTTATTCCTATTCCCGCAAACTCTCGTAGACTATCAAAGTTCTAAACTTCTATAGACTGCAAAAAAATAGAATTGTTTCTTGCAAATTTTTGCAACGATTTATTGAAGCACGTAAAACATTTATTAATTATACTTTTTCTTTTATTTAATAAACAATTGTTAGTTTTATTATATATTTGTTGTGCTCATTTCCTCACTAAATATGCCAATAAATATGTTAAATGAGTAACATGTTAAATGACAAACAGAATATAGTTGTTTAAAAAAATATTTTTTTTATGTTAATAAAATAAAAATAAAATGACACGTATGGTAAAGCAGCAAGACTAAAATAAAATTAGGAAAATATTGAAAACTAGACACAATTATTGATCATTATGTTTCTACGTGCGTATATTTTTAACAGCATATCGCAGTGCAGGGATTTTTTATTATTATTTTCTTTCGATATATATTCTACCTTCGTTGATAGTCATTGATGTTCACAGCGCAAAAATTATCGTTTGACTGACTCGCTCTCCGCGATTATACTAAACCGCCGTGATTTTGCGCTTGCTCAGTGTACAAAGGATTCAACCGCTACCATCTGTGAATACTTGCACAAACTCTTGTATAGAGCAATCGATAGTAACATGAAATTATCATGTCACTGAATCAAATATTTTAAACGTTATAAATATTGCTTTTTTTAAATATATATAGTATTATCTTCTTAATTTTAAGAAATTAAGTTTTTTGACGCAGAAATGTTAAATAAGTAATTCGTTTTGTTGCACAAAACCTATATATTTATCTAGCAAAAATTATATTATAAATAACATATATAGTCTTATTAACCCTCAGTTATCTTACGTTTTCGCTACCCGTTATTACCTCACCAGGGTCTGAGAGACCCCTGTCGTCTTCTTCAGCTTGCATCTTTAAGACAAATGCATCAATTTGACGTTTTTTTTTTTTTTAATCGATACATCTTTTAAGACTTAAAGATCTACAAGACTGTGTAAGTTAGATTATTCCAAATTAAAAAATGTAAATGTTATTTAAAAAGAAAGAAAACTTGTTTTTCTGAAGAAGCAAAAAAATTTGCTTTTTTTCATATTGACGTAGTACTGACTAAAAAAAGATACAAGGGTTTTATAAATGTTTTAAAAACCCTGCACGTTTTAACAACTCTCAGACTCTGGTGAGGTAACTGAGGGTTAACGCAGCACATAGAAAATTTATAATTGTTTCAGCATTATACTCTCTCTAATTCATCATTGTCAGCAATACAGATAGATATCCCATTGACGTTTTCACCATCTATATATAAATAAAGAATACAAATAAAATATAACTTTCAATTTTTATCATAGGTTATAATAAAAATGATACTATTCTTATACATATATAATATATTTAAAAAGCACAATATTCAGCATACAGAGAATGACAAAACAAATTTTATTGACCAATTCTTGGAAATTTTCTCCTGTTTTAAAGCGTCTTCGAGTCTTCTCATATCTTCAACTTTTTTCTCTCACAGTTTTAAGTAGCTCTGTTTTAAATTACTAAGACATCACAGGCGCGCGCTACGCGCGCGCTATTTGACTTTAATATTTCACTCTGTTACTATTACACTATTAACCACACAACTGTCAAAATATGTCATGACAGCCGCTCATGAAGTAAGTGCAACAAGAGAACCAATCGGCATCGCGGAAAAGCGACAACAATATTTCGATAGATTTGAGAATCGATGACATACCCTTTTTAGAAGAGGATCTATCGCGGCTGTATCTGGAGACTTTGAAATCCACTTTAGAAATGCTTGTTTCACATGAACTTCAAAGTCATTTTTCCATCACACCGTTGTGCTGCAAGTGAACTTGACGCGAGATGCAACCGTGTTTCGGTTTTATTTTAAAAGTTGTAAAAGTACTTTCTTTCAATTAGTGTGATCGAAAGAGAACATTTTTAACTTTTATAATAAAATAAAAATTACTTTATAACGCAAACAATAAAAATCTTATTAAAAATTAAAAGTGTTTATCATCGTGTTTTGTCTTTCTCTGTAAGCCAAAGATAAGATTTTTTATTGCGTGGAAATAAAATGTTTTTTTTCTCTTAGATATCTTACTGTTCCAAACATTTCTAATGAAAAAACTCCAAATTTTCCAGCCGTCAATCTAAGCGGAATTGTAGATCGATATGCCATAAACATTAAATTCTTCGCGTCTTTCGATGATATATCGTACCACTTGCATTTATACACGCCATATGCCATACTGGTGCTCTGAAAATTAGATTTCTGTTTTGCACAGAAAAATCGCGTTTGATATACATAACTACTTTACCTCCGTTAAAAGTCTTTCAGCTGAGTAACAATAAATATACAAATGTATCAATACACCAATGACGTAAAACGAGAGAAAACCCACTTTGGCAGGAGGTACATTCAAATGATTTGATATTATCTGAAAATAATACGTTTCTGTTTCTAAGTTCAACAATTTATAACAATCAACCGTACCGTAAAATTCTTATCTATATCTCAATTCTTTATCAAAAAAGCATCACTACTAAACTAAAAAATTAAAACACTTAACATATATTAATTTCTGTGTTGCTTAAATTATACAGAAAACCAAGTAAATGTCACTTACCGTGAAAACTTGAAAGCTTTGAAAACACAGTTGGAAAGTAGCGGCAAACATGTGTATAAATAACACTACGCTATAACAGTCGTCTACTGTCTTTGCGTTCCTTAAAAATTTTACATACCTTTAACAGGCCTAAAACTAGGTCAAAACTAACAAATTTTTATCGTGGGTAAAATTATATTAAAAAAATTAAAATACATGTCTTGTGTAGAGTAGTCTTTCTATAGAATATCTCCCAAGAATTTCATTAAAAATACCAAAAATTGAGGTACTGGCTATTTTCTCGAACGGCGGTGTTTGTAAAAATGACGTTTACGGTACCAGAAACACCTCCGCTCCCTCTTATGTGAAATAAAAAATAAAAATTTACCGTTAAACTAAATAAATGAAACTATATAGTGCTAGTCATAGCCGATTTTGTAAATATTAATTTTTTGAAAAATGGCAGCGATTCATAGCGAAAAATATAACAAAATCGGTTTTTTCTTATTTATAAAAAAAACTAAAACTCGCAATAAATCGAAAAAATTTTATGACAAGCACTAGATTATTGTATTGAGAGTAGCTGTAAAAAATTTCATATAAATCGGTTTTCTATAGTCTTCGAAAAATTTCTGATACCGATTTTTAAAACACTGTTTCGCGGAAAAATAGCTACCCAGACCTAAATTCTTGATACTTTTTATTGAAATTTTCGGAAAATATTCTCAAAAGATTACTTTACAAAACATGTATTTTTATTTTTTAATAAAACATAATTATACCCACAACACAAATTCGTTAATTTTGACCTTGTTTTGTACAAATCATAAGATTTAATTTAGGATTTTTAAAGTAAACTAGTATATATCTGACTCTTTCTCATTGTTTACATTTAAGTCTGATAGTCTTTAAAGTTTTAAAGTAAACTATTTAGAGAATCATATTATAAACAAATATTTTAATCAAAAATTTTTTTTGTTTATGTTACATCGTAGGCCGCGTTCAGCAGACACAACTGTTGAGTATCGTCTTATCAACACGCTACGCTAATCTGTTAGGTCTAAAAGTAAGAGCCAATCACGTTTGATTGCTACTGAGTGGTTAGTTCTGCTAAACGTACCCGGCGTATATACCCTTCTTATACATATAAAAAAGATATAAAATTTTATTTTAAAATTTTATAAATAATCAATAATTATATCCCATGAATGAATTGCTGTAAATATTTAGAGACATTTTGCACTATTAAATAATCTGGCTCGAAATTTGTCGGCATACCTGATAAGATGTTCGTGACGGATAGTGATCGCAGCTAATCCTTTCTTAAATCTCGAGGAAGATATAAATCCTTCGGCTAGTTTGTCGACCAGATCGTTGAGTGCCGTTCGTAGATTTATCAACTGTGCGCATATGTGTAGCAGGAGTATCGAGACGAAACTGTCGACGACAGAGTTGATGAGGCCCGTGTATATGCCGCCGGAAAGTTGAGTAAAAAAAGTAATTTCGTAGTTCGGACTCCTGTGAATGTTGTAAGGATAGGTGGACCCATACACGAGGGTCCGTTGAGATTGGTGCATATTTCGATAGAACTTCCGCAGATTGAAAAAAAGATAAAACGAGAGCGTGCACACGGTGACCACGTAACAACTAAGAGATAAGATTCTGCCACGTCTTGCAATATTTAGCATTGTATTTCGTTCCCGGTCGTTCTTCGAAGTCATCCAATCGGTCACGACCGATGTCATCAGCGTTCGAAGTGCTTTCGGATTAAACATGATACGTCAGATCGTTTTTATATAAATAAAACTGTTGTACAATATTGATGTTAAAATTAAATAACGAGTTTTCACAGTTATATCTCTCACGATAACAATATATCGATGCAATAACTTACATTCACCGTGATACCAAGTATTGACTAATTTGCATAGTGCCATCAAGCTGTAATTTGCGGAAGCGACGTATTCCACCATCCGTGCCACATTACCCCATGCAAGAATCATATTCGTCAATTGCGGCACGATCACGTAAAGGCACAGGATACACGTAACAATTATGAATCTTATGCTTGGTCGGTGGAAGTCACTCGAAGGCGTGAATGGATCGGGCCATACGCCGAATATTCGCAAACATTGGCGACTCAGCGCAAAGGCGTAATTGAAATCTAATCATAAAATCGGATTTCATAAAGAATATTTCAGTTTAATGCTAATTCAGAAAAAACATTATTTTTTTAAACGTTATTTTTTCAATTTGTTTTACTGTCTTTTGCTAGAAGTAATCACTTCATATTTCACGAATGTTTTGTAGTTATATAAAGGTATCTCTAAGTAGCACTTATAGTAAATTTTACTTTATTTATATTATTTCTTACAATATTTGTCATGTATTTGTCAATATTACAACTAATTAGAAATGCTCAGGAGAAATATAAAAAAGAGATGAATAATAAAAGTAAAATAACATATCAAGAGACACGGTAGTGTACACGCGCAGCGCGAGACCGCCCCGTGTATCTTTACGCGAACTCGTTGTGAGTTATACCCGAGATTATTAGATATTATTTTACTATAAAACTAAACTAAAAGTTAAAAGTGTTCTTAGTGATAGCATTTATAATAACTCTCTTTAAAAGGTTCTTCTTCTTTTGTAAAATTTTGTATTTTAAGAGTTAAGATTTTCGACAAACTCTTTGTCTATAACATAGAGAAGTAAGAAATAAATCGTGCACACATCAGCAGAATTAACCGTTCAATTTATGCACCGTGTTCAACCCTGGCACTCGAAACTCACTTTGAAACAATCTATACGCGTCGAAAATACGAGCTTCTGCAAGCGTATCGAAAGTTTTGTATCTTTTTTCGCAAAACTTTCGTGGAACACGAAGTTCCGAACTTTTATGACAGATGTATACGCACCAGGCAAAAAATAAATGTGAATTTTTGCGACAAAGTGTTAAAAGCGAATTATTCCCTTTATTTAATGAGAAATTTTTATTTATGTAAATTATCTATTTATAATATTGAACGTCCCTTATATATTAAAGAATTAATTCATAAACAACACATCGAGTAACAAACAGAATATAATTAAGAGAAGAAATATCTTTGTAATGGTAAGAAAGAAAATATAAATTGTAATATAAAACAATATGATTAGTTAAAATTGGAAATTAGAAAAATATTGAAAACTAATCACTATCATCAATATAAATAATGATATTTTATATACGAAATAAATCATTTAATACCTAATATAAGGATTTCATTAATGTATTACTTTACTGATAATAATTTAGTTATAATCAATTTTTGAAAAATTTACAGAATTATGCCGCGGAATTAAAAGTTCTTATTAACACACGAATGATTGAAAGTATAAGTTTTATATTATATTGTATCATGTTTCACACGACGCGCTTATTTATAATTTTTAGTAGAATATCGTGGTGCGAACTTTCTGCTACTTTTTCGAGATATATTCTACCTTCGTTGACGTTCATTGCAGTTCACGGAGCGAAAATTATCGTTTAACTGAGTCGTTCTTCGTGATTATATCAAACAGTCTGATTTTGCGCTTGCTCAGTACACGAAGGATTGAACCGCTACCATCTGTGAGTGTTTCTGCAAACCTTTTTGGCTAAGAATCAATAGTAACATGAGCGGTACGTGGTCATCATACGTTGTATCAAATATCGAGAATGTAGTGCTTGCTTTTGGGCTATAAGCAAATTGCTTGCCCGACGAGGAATATTCGTTAACATCGACCACTGCCTAATTTCCAGCGGTTCAAAACGTACAAAGAGATGTCACTGAAGTAAGAATGAATAGGCTTGAACATTTTACGTCGTACGACATGGTGTGTCGTAAAAATATCATTTATTCGTGGTAAAGGGAGAAATAAAACATATTTGCTTAACGGCTGGCGACGTTTTCTTTCTAAAATTAGTAATATTTAGTAACGTTTCTATCGTTTCTGATTTCTCAACGCATCGAGATAAATTAGACTTCACGCATGGCGCATAATTTCGGACGGAATGCGGGTATCAGAAATGAGACGAGCTAAAGTGACAGACAGAAATATTCACCAGAGGATGATTAAGAAATATCGGGATATGATGATGAAATTGGAAACATTCGGAAAGTACAGAGGATGCAACTCACTTACCGCAAGGTTACATCTTTTTTCTTAAAGTCTAAACTTGATTGTCTAAATTACAAATATGAGTGCGTATTAAATAAAATCGTCTCGATTGCAAATGTGCACGGTTTTGGCTCGCTATTGACTCAACGTACTTGATGAAAACATTTAATTACAAAATCATCTCAAACCCAAATCAATGAAGTACTTTTCTGACACGATTACGTTGAAGATTTTAAATGTAATTAATTACAATCACGCGATACTAGGTCAATAGATTAACAGTAGGTATTCATTAATACAATTAGTAAAAGTCAACACAAGTTGTATGAAAGATAAATAAATGATATTGTGTTGTTAATAATAAGCATAGTTTTATTAGCTTTAAAATAGTTTTACAATTTATGTGTAGGGGAACTGTTACGTGTTGCATTCTGTCAGTGAGCAGTGGAAGCTGTTGAACAACTCTGCTTTGAATGATCTTTTGTTTTATTTTAGTTGGAAATGTGATGTAAAAAGTAGCGTGGCAGTTCACACTTCGTTGTATACAAAAAAGATACAGACTAAGAACGAATTTCTGCTGAAAACATGTGATATTGTATCTAATTTTATTCCTAAATTAGAGATATTCGTGACTAACTATTATTTTGAAGCTTCAATCGGTTATGTTTCTTTCTTGCGGTATTCCTAATTCCGCCCTCGAATGTTTATATTATACCACCCATTTTTCCTAATTGGTTTGCCTGTAGAATACCTCTGAAGCTCCCTCAGCCTCCAATGAGTAACAAGATCTTTTTCCGAGAGGAAATCGGCCAGACAGGATGCTGACCACATATCACTTCACCCTATAGTCCGTGAAACCCCATGGACTTTCTTAGTCGTTAAAAGAGGGTATTTTTTTACCAACATTTTTTTATGTTTTATTTTAAATTGTTTCTATTTCCAACATACATTGCGTGTCATAATTGTATTTTTAACAAAAATAAGGGTGTAAGGGTGCGATATTAGAAACACTTTTTTTCGATGTCGAAAAATGCTACTTTTTTTTCTTTCAGAAAAAATAGTTAAAATAAACTTTGAACACATTCATGCTACAGAGATCATATTATGATAATCCTAGAATAAAATGATGCGTTTTAGTTACATTCTTGTAGAAGTTTTTAATCAAAATTTTGGTTTTTAAAAATGGGGTACGATATTAGGCATAGTTCCTTTATAGCATCATTTTCTTAATTAAGAAATTAAGTTGTGTGACGCCGAAAAATGATAAATAAATAATATGTTTGTTCCACAAAAACATATTTATCCAGCAAAAATTACATTACAGGTAATATATGTAATCCTATTAACACAGTATACGCAACATAAGTAGTAATCAAGTATCGCAATTAATTTAGTATCATTCCAGCATTATACTCTTTAATCCATCATTGTCAGCAATGCAGATAGGTATCCCATTGACGTTTTCACTGTCTGTGTAGAATAAAAATAAAATATAATTTCCGATTTTTGTCTCATTGGTTTAATAAAAATGATACTATTCTGATATACCCTTAGTTTATATAGATATAATATATTTAAAAAGCACAATATTCAGCTTACAGAGAATGACAAAGCAAATCTTATGGATCAATTCTTGGACATTTTCTCCTGTTTTAAAGCGTGTTTGAGTCTTGTCATATCTTCAACTTGTTTTTCCCTCACAGTAGCACTGTTTTTAATTATCTATCGCGGCTGTATCTGGAGACTTTGAAATTCACTTTAGAAATGCTTTTTATATTGTTTTACATGAACTTCGAAGTCATTTTTCCATCACACCGTTGTGCTGCAAGTGAACTTGACGCGAAATGCAACCGTGTTTCGGTTTTATTTTAAAAGTTGTAAAAGTACTTTCTTTTAATTAGTGTGATCGAATAGGAACATTTTTAATTTTTATAATAAAGTATAAATTACTTTAGAACGCAAACAATAAAAATCTTATTAAAAATTAAGTGTTTATCATCGTGTTTTGTCTCTCTCTGTAAGCCAAAGATAAGATTTTTATTGCGCGGAAATAAAATGTTTTTTTTTCTCTTAGATATCTTACTGTTCCAAACATTGCTAATGAAAAAACTCCAAATTTTCCAGCCGTCAATCTAAGCGGAATTGTAGATCGATATACCATAAACATTAGGTTCTTCGCGTCTTTCGATAATATATCGTACCACTTGGATTTATACACGCCATATGCCATACTGGTGCTCTGAAAATTAGATTTCTATTTTGCACAGAAAAATCGCGTTTGATATACATAACTACTTTACCTCTGTTAAAAGTCTTTCAGCTGAGTAACAATAAATATACAAATGTATCAATACCATAATAACGTAAAACGAGAGAAAACCCACTTTGGCAGGAGGTACATCCAAATGATTTGATATTATCTGAAAATAATACTTTTCTGTTTCTAAGTTCAACAATTGTTAATAACAATCAACCGTAAAATTTTTATCTTTATCTTAATTTTTTATCAAGAAAACATCACTACTAAACTAAAAAATTAAAACATTTAACATATATTAATTTCTGTTGCTTAAATTATACAGAAAACCAAATAAATGTCACTTACCGTGAAAACTTGAAAGCTTACAAAACACAGTTGAAAAGTAGCGGCAAACATGTGTATAAATAACACTACGGTATAACAGTCGTCTACTGTCTTTGCGTTCCTTAAAAATTCATACACACATTTCATATACTTATATTGTCGACTAATTATTTTAAGGGGTTACATATTTTTAACAGGCCTAAAACTAGGTCGAAATTAACAAATTTTTATCGTGGGTAAAATTATATTTAAACAATGAAAATACATGTCTTGTAGAATAGTCTTTTTAGAATATCTTCAAAGAATTTTAATAAAAATACCAAAATCTGAGGTCCTGGCAGCTATTTTCCCGAACGGTGTTTGTAAAAATGGCGTTTGCGGTACCAGAAACACTTCCGCTCCCTCTTATGTGAAATAAAAAGTAAAAATTTTATTGAAATATTCGGAAGATATTCTCAAAAGATCACTTTACAAAACATGTATTTTTATTTTTTAATAAAACATAATTATACCCACAACAAAAATTCGTTAATTTCGACCTTGTTTTGTACAAATCTTAAGATTTAATTTAGATTTTTGAAGTAAACGAGTATCTCACTTTCTTATTGTCCACATTTGAGTCTGATATAGTCTTAAAGTTTTAAAGTAAGGTCTTTAGAGAATCATATCATAAAGAAATATCTTAATCAAATACTTCTTTTTGTTTATATATATATATATATATATATATATATATATATATATATGTTACATTGTAGGCCGCGTTCAGCAGACACAACTGTTGAGTGTCGTCTTATCAACACGCTACGCTGATCTGTTGGGTAACAGTAAAAGTAACAGCCAATCGTGTTCGATTGCTACTGAGCGGTTTGTTCTGCTGAACGTACCCGTATATACCCTTCTTATACATATAAAAAAGACAAAATTTTATTTTAAATTTTTATAAATAATTATATCCCATGAATAAATTGCTGTAAATATTTAGAGACATTTTTTGCACTATTAAATAACCTGGCTCGAAATTTGTCGGCATACCTGATGAGATGTTCGTGACGGATAGTGATCGCAGCTAATCCTTTCTTAAATCTCGAGGAGGATATAAATCCTTCGGCTAGTTTGTCGACCAGATCGTTGAGTGCCGTTCGTAGATTTATCAACTGTGCGCATATGTGCAGCAGGAGTATCGAGACGAAACTGTCGACGGTAGAGTTGATGAGGGCCGTGTATATGCCGCCGGAAAGTTGAGTGAAATAAGTAATTTCGTAGTTCGGACTCCTGTGAATGTTGTAAGGATAGGCGGACCCATACACGAGGGTCCGTTGAGATTGGTGCATATTTCGATAGAACTTCCGCAGATTGAAAGAAAGGTAAAACGAGATCGTGCCCACGGTGCACACGTAACAACCAAAAGATAAGATTCTGCCATGTCTCGCAATATTTAACATTGTATTTCGTTCCCGGTCGTTTTTCGAAGTCATCCAATCGGTCACGACCGATGTCATCAGCGTTCGAAGTGCTTTCGGATTAAACATGATACGTCAGTAGTGTCAGTATACGAATAGCACGAATGGACGATATCGTTTTTATATAAATAAAATGTTGTACAATATTTTGATGTTAAAATTAAATAACGAATTTTTACATTTATCTCTCACGATACTAATATCGATGCAATAACTTACTTTTACCGTGATACCAAGTACCGACTAATTTGCATAGTGCCATCCAGCCGTAGTTTGCGGAAGCGACGTATTTCACCATCCGTGCCACATTACCCCAGGCAAGAATCATATTCGTCAATTGCGGCACGATCACGTAAAGGCACAGGATACACGTAACAATTATGAATCTTATGCTTGGTCGGTGGAAGTCACTCAAAGGCGTGAATGGATCGGGCCATACGCCGAATATCCGCAAACATTGGCGACTCAGCGCAAAGGCGTAATTGAAATCTAATCATAAAATCGAATTTCATAAAGAATATTTTAGCTTATTGCTAATTTACAAAAAACAATATCCCTTCACATTATTTTTTTCAATTTGTTTTACTGTCTTGCTAGTAGTAAATCACTTCATATTTCATCACGAATGTTTTGTAGTTCTATAATGGTATTATCTCAAAGTAGCACTCTCATTGTCAGTAAATTTCACTTTATTTGTATTATTTCTTACAATTTGTTATAGAATATTACAACTAATTAGAATTGCTCAGGAGAAATATAAAATAGAGATAAATAATAGACGTAAAATAACATATTAAGAGACATGGTAATGTACACGCGCAGCGCGAGACCGCTCTGTGTATCTTTACGCGAACTCGTTGTGAGTTGTACCCGAGATTATTAGATATTATTTTACTAAAGGTAAATTAAAAATTTAAAGTGTTCTTAGTGATAGCATTTATAATAATTCTTTTCAAAAGGTTCTTATTCTTCTTTTGTAAGATTTTGTATTACTGTTCTGACGAAAAAGACTGCTATTTTAATCATACTTTGATTTTTAAGAGGTCAGATTTTCGACAAACTCTTTGTCTATAACAGAGAGAAGTAAGAAATAAATCGTGCAGACATCAGCAGAATTAACCGTGAATTTATGCACCATGTTCAACCCTGACACTCGAAACTCACTTTGAAACAATCTATACGCGTCGAAAATACGAGCTTTTGCAAGCACATCGAAAGTTTTGTATCTGTTTTCGCAAAACTTTCGTGGAACACGAAGTTCCGAACTTTTATGACAGGTGTATACCACCAGGCAAAAAATAAATGTGAATTTTTGCGACAAATTGTTAAAAGCGAATTATTCCCTTTATTAAATGAGAAATTTTTAGTTATGTAAATTATTATCTATTTATAATATTAAACGTCCCTTTTTTATATTAAAGAATTATTTCATAAACAACACATCGAGTAACAAACGGAATATAATTAAGAGAAGAAATATCTTTGTAATGGAAAGAAAGAAAAAATAAATTGTAATGTAAAACAATATGATTATTTAAAATTGGAAAATAGAAAAATATTGAAAACTAATCACTATTATCAAGATAAATAATGATATTTTATACGAAATAAATCATTTAATACCTAATATATAAGGATTTCATTAATTTGTTACTTTACCGATAATAATTTAGTTATAACCAATTTTTGAAAAATTTACAAAATTTAAGCCGTGGAATGAAAAGTTCTTATTAACACACGAATGATTGAAAGTGTAAGTTTTATATTGTATTGCATTATGTTTCACACGACGCGCTTATTTATAATTTTTAGTAGAATATCGTGGTGCGAACTTTCTACTATTTTTTCGAGATATATTCTACCTTCGTTGACGTTCATTGCAGTTCACGGAGCGAAAATTATCGTTTAACTGAGTCGTTCTTCGTGATTATATCAAACAGTCTGATTTTGCGCTTGCTCAGTACACGAAGGATTGAACCGCTACCATCTGTGAGTGTTTCTGCAAACCTTTTCGGCTAAGAATCAATAGTAACATGAGCGGTACGTGGTCATCATACGTTGTATCAAATATCGTGAATGTAGTGCTTGCTTTTGGGCTATAAGCAAATTGCTTGCCCGACGAGGAATATTCGTTCGTTAACATCGACCACTGCCTAATTTCCAGCGGTTCAAAACGTACAAAGAGATGTCACTGAAGTAAGAATGAATATGCTTGAACATTTCACGTCGTACGACATTGTATGTCGTAAAAATATCATTTATTCGTGGTAAAGGGAGAAATAAAACATATTTGCTTAACTGCTGGCGACGTTTTCTTTCTAAAATTAGTAATATTTAGTAACGTTTCTATCGTTTCTGATTTCTCAACGCATCGAGATAAATTAGACTTCACGCATGGCGCATAATTTCGGACGGAATGCGGGTATCAGAAATGATACGAGCTAAAGTGACAGACGGAAATATTCACCAGAGGATGATTAAGAAATATCGGGATATGATGTTGAAATTAAGAACATTCGAAAATTGCAGAGGATGCAACTCACTTACCGCCGGGATTACATCTTCTTTTTTAAATTCTACATTTAATTGTCTAAATTACAAATATGAGTGCATATTAAATAAAATCATCTCGATTGCAAATGTATATACAGTTTTGGTTTGGTATTGATCCAACGTATTTGATGAAAACATTTAATTACAAAATCGCAAACGAAAATTAATGAAGTACTTTTCTAAAGATTACGTTGAAGATTTTAAATGTAATTTAATTGCAAATCACGCGAGTTGCAAATTTCTATTAATTGGAAAATATCTTATGTACCGAGTAATTTGCATATTGCCGAACCTAAAATCGCAGAGGCCAAATTTTCCTGCACCATTGTCATTTTAAGCGCGAATCACATTTATCATTTGAGACATGGATACGGATCACTACGGAGAACTAATCGATAGCTTGAGTTTGAATTATGTAATAAAACTGTTTTAATTTTTCGTCTACGTTCCATGAGCAGGGATATTGCGATGCAAAATCCGAATCGGCAAATTTATATTTAAGAAACTTTATTGTCGTCGTCTATAGATACTGTTGGTTTTTCCATTTTTGGATGCCATAATTTCTCGGTTGCGTTGCGTTTAAGAAAATTATTGAGAATATTCCGACAAATTTTTATGACAACTTTTTTACCACAAAGATATGAGTGTTCGCATTTTAAAACTAGCCAAACATCACGTATTGTTATTGATATTAGGTCAATAGATTGACAGTACTCATTAATACAATTAGTAAAATTCAACAAGTTGCACGAAAGATAAATAAATTATACTGTGTTGTTAATAATAAGCATAGTTTTATTAGCTTTGAAATAGTTATATTTTTCACACAACTTACATTGTAATTAATAAAAGGCGTTTGTTTGAAGTTAAACACAACTTGTAATAACTTCACAAGTTAATGCACATATACATATATACAACAATTTAACATAGTTACTTAAAAACGGCATGATATATATAAAAATTTAGTTTTTTAAAAAAAGGGGCCAAGTATATGCGTCTGTCTAACCACAAAAAGAACAACATTAGAAAATGGAATCAAGTAGGAACAAATCTTTGGAAAGAAACTGTCGTATATTTTTAAAAAATTTAATCAAATTTTTAAAAATATTTAATGTAAAAAAACTTGACGTTGACACATTGAATAACTTAAATTTATGTTATTTTAATATTATTTATAATATATTTAATATTTTATATTAATATACATATATATGTATATATTAATGTGTGTATATAGATAATATTAAATTAAATTTGATTATTATATCTATTCTATATGTACACCTTTTTTTTTTTTTTTTTTTTTTTTTTTTTTTTTTTTTTTTTTTTTTTTTTTTTTTTTTTTTTAATTATTTTTGAATATTATCAGGTGTAGCAGCGCCAAGATTTTTTGCATTTAATATTTTTGCATTAAAAATTTTGATATATTCTAATTTTTCAAACAAAAAAAACAACGGCTTTTTTCCAAAGATTTATTTATACTTGGCGCCGTTTTCTGATATCATACTTTTTGTAGGTAAACAGATATATTCTGCTTTCGTCGATAATCATTTATGTTTACGGCGCAAACAAATCGCTTGAATCACTTTCTCTGATTACACTAAATCGCCAATCTTGTAATTACTTAGGGAGCTCTCCAGCAAGCGACACAAGTCGACACAAGTCGACACAAGTATCGTTTTATCTTTGTTATACTCATTATCAAAAGAGAAAGGTAGAACGATGCTTGTCTCGACTTGTGTCGCTTGCCGGAAAGCTCCCTTAGTATACAAAGGATTCAATCGCTACCATCTGAATACATGATGTATACAAACTCTTGTGTGGAACAATTGAGTAGTATATAACATGTAATTATCATGTTACTGAACCGAATATTGTGAATATTAAAAATATTCCTTTTTCTATTTAATATAGCATTATCTTCTTAATTGAGAAATTAAGTTATATATATATATATAACGTCGAAAAATGATAAATAAATAATATGTTTTTTCGCACAAAAATATTTATCCAGCAATAATTACATTACAGGTATATATGTAATCCTAATATATGTAATATATGTAATATATGTAATCCTAATATATTAACACAGTACCTATGTAGAAAATAAGTAGTAATCAAGTATCGTAATTAATTCAGTATTATTCCAGCATTATTATCTCTAATCCATCATTGTCAGCAATGCAGATAAGTATCCCATTGACGTTTTCACCGTCTACGTAGAATAAAAATAAAATATAACTTCCGATTTTTGTCTCATAGGTTATAATAATAATGATACTATTCTTCTAGTCTTAGTTTATATAATATATTTAAAAAGCACAATATTTAGCATACAGAGAGTGACAAAACAAGTCTTATTGATCAATTCATGGAAGGTTCTTTTCTGTTCTAAAGCATGTTCGACTCTTGTCATATGTTTAACTTTTTCTGTTCAAAGTTTCAATAAGTAGCTTTGTTGTTGTAAATTATCCATTGCGGCTGCATCCAGACTCTGAAATCCATTTTAGAAAAGCATTTTATTTTGTTTCGCATGAACTTTAGTGCCGTTTTTTCACTTCGCCATTATGCTAACTTGAACTTGGCACGAGATGCGACCGCGTGTTTCCTGAATATTCCTGATAGGTGTATCCTACATATATAATGATACAAATCTTGAACCGTTTTGCGCAACTGTTAGTTTTATTTTAAGAGTTGTAAAAGTACTTTCTTTTAGTTAGTGTGATCGAAAGAGAACATTTTTAATTTTGACAATAAAGTATAAATTACTTTAGAACGCAAAAAATAAAAATCTTATTAAAAATTAAAAGTGTTTATTTTTCATGTTTTGTCTCTTTTTTCTCTCTTTCTCTCTCTCTCTCTCTCTCTCTCTCTCTCTCTCTCTCTCTCTCTCTCTGTAGGCTAAGAATGAGATTTTTGTTGCGCGAAAAATAGTGTTTTTTTCTCTTATAGATGTCTTACTGTTCCGAACATTTCTAATGAAAAAGCTCCAAATTTTCCAGCGGTCAATCTAAGCGGAACTGTAGATCGATACAACATAAACATTAAGTTTTTTGCATCTTTCGATGATATATCGTACCACTTGCATTCATACACGCCATACGCCATATTGGTGCTCTGAAAATTATATTTCTGTAGATCCAAAATTATTTAACGACACGACTGGCCAAAATTAATTTTTTATTAAATCACAACGTTTTGTCTCTAATCGGATCCTTATCAAGTGAGATATTTTTAAACAGTTTCAACTCTCACTTGATAAGGATCCGATTAGGGTCGAAACGTTGTGATTTAATACAGAATTAATTTTTGCCAGTTGTGTCGTTAAATAATTTTGGATTGTTTTGAATATTTACTAGCGAAGAGAAATTATTGTTATTATATTTCTGGTTTGCAGAGAAAAATCGTGTTTGACGTACATAATTACTTTACCTCCGTTAAAAGTTTTTCAGCAGAGTAACAATAAATATACAAATGTGTCAATACAAGAACGACGTAAAACGAGAGAAAACCCACTTTGACAAGAGATACATCCAAATGATTTGATATTATCTGAAAATAATACTTTTCTATTTCTAAGTCAAACAATTGTTTGTAATAATAACCATAAAATTTTAATTTATATCTCAATTCTTTATTTAAAAAAGTATTATTATTAAACTAAAAAATTAAAAACATTTAAATTAAAAATTAAATTTAAAAAATTTAACATATATGTGTGTGTGTGTGTGTGAAATTTTTTTGTTGCATAAACATATATATAAAATATAAACTATACAGAAAACAAATCATCTTACTTACCATGAAAACTTGAAAGCTTTCAAAACACAGTTGAAAAGTAGCGGCAAACATGTGTACAAATAACACAGCGCTATAGCAGTCGTCAACTGTCTTTGCGTTCCTTAAAAATTCATGTATTTCATATATACTCTATTTATTTATTGATTAATTATAATTATTTTAATGTACAAATTTTAAAAAAAATTTAATTTAGGATCTCAATTTTTGAAAGTAAACATTTCATTTTTTTATTGTCCACATTTAAGTATGTTTTAAAATTTTTTAAAATTTGTAGAATCTTTGCTGATATTATGTTTAAAAAAATATTTTGATCAAAAAAATATTTTTTGTCTATGAGACATTGTATACACTTTTTTTTATAAATATGAAAGAGAGAGACACATTGAATTTTATTTTAAAAAATCATAAATAATTAATGATGATATTAATGATCGCATGAATAAATTGCTATAAATGGTTAAAAATATTTTGCACTATATTAAATAACCTGCTTTGAAATTTGTTGGCATACCTGATGAGATGTTCGTGACGGACAGTAATCGCAGCTAAACCTTCCTTAAATTTCGAGGAGGATATAAATCCTTTAGCTAGTTTGTCGACCAAATCGTTGAGTGCCGTTCGTAGATTTATCAGCTGTGCGCTTATGTGCAGCACGAGTAAAGAGACGAAACTGTCGACCGTACAGTTGATGAGGGCCGAGTACATACCGCCGAACAGTTGAGTGAAAAAAGTAATTTCGTAGTTCGGACTCCTTTGAATGTTGTAAGGATAGGTAAACCGATACACGAGGGTCCGTTGAGGTTGGTGCATATTTCGATAGAACTTCAGCAGATTGAGAGAAAGGCCAAACGTGACTGTACACGAGGAGGCCACGTAGCATCTAAGAGATAAGATTCTGCCACATCTCGCGATATTTAACATTGTATTTCGTTCCCGATCGTTCTTCGAAGTCATCCAATCGGTCATGACCGATGTCATCAACGTTCGAAGCGCTTTCGGATTAAACATGATACATCAGTACGAATAGCATGAATGATCGAGACCGTTTTTACATGAATAAAATTGTTGCACGATATTGATGTTAAAATTAAATAACGAATCTTTACACTTGTCTCTCACGATAAAAATATCGATATAATAACTTACTTTCACCGTGATACCAAGTACCGACTAATTTGCATAGTGCCATCAAGCTGAAGTTCGCGGAGGCAACGTATTCCACCATCCGAGCCACATTACCCCAAGCAAGAATCATATTCGTCAATTGCGGCACGATCACGTAAAGACACAGGATACACGTAACAATTATGAATCTTATGCTTGGCCGATGGAAATCACTCATAGGCGTAAATGGATCGGGCCATACGCCTAATATCCGTAAACATTGACGACTCAGCGCAAAGGCGTAATTTAAATCTAATCATAAAGTCGGATTTTATAAAGAATATTTTCACTTATTGCTAATTTAGAAGAAACATCATCTCTTTACGTTATTTCAAAAAAAATTTTTATTTTTTTGTTCGAAGTAATCATTTATTAATTTATAAATTTAAAATTCGTGTCCTATTTCAAGACTGTTTCGTAGTTAAAGGTATCTCTAATTGTAAGTCGCACGCATAGTAAATTTCACTTGTGTTATTTCTTACATATTGTCATGGAATATTATAAGTTACAACTAATTTGAATTGTTAAGGGAAAATATCAAAAACAGATGAATAGTAGAAGTAAAAAAAGAACAAATATTTTACTAAAACTAAACTAAAAATTTAAAGTGTTCTTAGTAATAATAACATTTAAAACTCTTTTTAAAAGATTTTTCATTTTTTGTAAGATTTTGTATTATTATTCTGATGAAATCGCTTGCTATTTTTTAATCGTACTTCGGTTTTCTAAGAATTAAAGTTTTAGATAAACTCTTTGTTTGTAACGGAGAAATATAAAAACGATTTGTGCACACATCAGCAGAATTAACCGTTCAGTTTTATGCACCATGTTCAACTTTGCCACTCAAAAACACTTTGGATCAATCTATACGTCGAGAAAGCAAGGTTTTGTTAGCATTGAAAGTTTTGTATCTGTTCTCGAAAACTTTCGTGGATCACGAAGTTCTGAACTTTTATAACAGATGTACAGACACCTGGCAAAAAATTAATGCGGATTTTTGCGACAATTTGTTAAAAGCGAATTTTTCCTTTTATTTAGTATATGTAACAGTTAATTATGTAATTTAAATTTATATATATATCTATAATGTTGTACGTTCCTTATTAACCCTTAGAGCAATTTAATACTATAAGTGATTATTGGGCTAGTGATTAGTTACTTATTTTCAGTATTAAAAGCATTAGAAACAGTGCTTTTAATACTCAATATAAGTAATTAATTACTAGCCAAATTACCACTTACAGTATTAAATTTTTGTGAGTGAAAGAATTATTTTATGAACAACACATTAAGTAACAAATAGGATATACAGTCAAGAGAAGAAATATCTTTGTAATGGTAAAAAAGAAAAAATAAATTGTAGTATAAAACAATATGATTAGTTAAAATTGAAAATAAGAAAAATATTGAAAACGATCGAATCTCACTATTATTAAGATAAATAATAATATTTTATATGAAATAACGTATTTTATAATATAAGGATTTCATTAATTTATTACTTTACCGATACTTATTTAATTATAATTAATTTTGAAAATGATTGAAAAAGTGTAAGTTTTATACTATATTATATTATATTTCACTTGACGCGCTTATTTATTATTTTTAGTAAAATATCGTGATGCGAACTTTCTGCTACTTTTTCGAGATATGTTCTACCTTCGTTGACGTTCATTGCAGTTCACGGAACGAAAATTATCGTTTAACTGAGTCGCTCTTCGTGATTATATCAATCCGCGTCTGATTTTGCGCTTGCTCAGTAAACGAAGGATTAAACCTACCATCTGTGAGTACTTCTGCGAACCCTTTCGGATAAGAATCAATAGTAACATGAGCGGTACATGATCACCATGCGCTGTATATCAAATACCGTGAATGTAGCGCTTGCTTTTGGGCTATAAGCAAATTGCTTGCCCGACGAGGACTTTTCGTTCATTCACATCGACCAGTGCTTAATTTCCAGCGGTTCAAAATCTGCAAAGAGATGTCACTGAAGTAAGAATGAATAGACTCGAACATTGCACGTATGTCGTAAAAAATATCATTTATTCGTGGTAAGGGGAGAAATAAATATATTCGCGTAACGGCTGGCGACGTTCTCTTTCTGAAATTAGTAATATTTAGTAACGTTTCTATCGTTTCTGACCTCTTAACGCATCGAAATAAATTATAGACTTCACGCATGGCGCATAATTTCGGACGAAATGCGGGTATCAGAAATGAGACGAGATAAAGTGACAGACAGAAATATTCACCAAAGGATGATTAAGAAATACCGGGATGTGATGATGAAATTGGAAACATTCGGAAATTGCAGAGGATGCAACTCACTTACCGCCGGGATTACATCTTCTTTTTTAAATTCTATACACTTGATTTTCTAAATTACAAATATGAGTGCATATTAAATAAAATCGTCTCGATTGCAAATGTATATACAGTTTTGGCTCGGTATTGATTCAACGTATTTGATGAAAACATTTAATTACTAAATCGCAAACGCAAATTAATGAAGTACTTTTCTAAAGATTACGTTGAAGATTTTAAATGTAATTAATTACAAATCACGCGAGTCGCAAATTTCTACTAATTGGAAAATATCTTATGTACCGAGTAATTTGCATATTGCCGAACTGAAATTTGCAGAGGCAAAATTTTCCACCATTGTCATTTTAAGCGCGAATCACATTTATCATTTGAGACATGGATACGGATCACTACGGATAACTAATCGATAGCTTGAGTTTGAATTATGTAGTAAAACTGTTTTAATTTTTCGTCTACGTTCGCCATGAGCAGAGATATTGCGATGCAAAGTCCGAATCGGCAAATTTATATTTAAGAAACTTCATTGTCGTCGTTTGTAGATACTGTTGGTTTTTCCATTTTTGGATGCCATAATTTCTCGGTTGCGTTGCGTTTAAGAAAATTATTGGGAATATCCCGACAAGTTTTAAAACTAACCAAGCATCACGTATTGTTATTGATATTAGGTCAGTATTATAGATTGACAGTACTCATTAATACAATTAGTAAAATTCAACAAGTTGCACGAAAGATAAATATACTGCGTATAAATAAATTATACTGCGTTGTTAATAATAAGCATAGATTTATTAGCTTTGAAATAGTTATATTTCACAACTTATATGTAATTAATAAAAGGCGTTTGTCTGAAGTTAAACACAACTTGTAATAACTTTATAAGTTAATACACATGTACATATGTACAACAATCTAACATAGATACTCAAGAAAGGCACGATATATATAAAAATTTGGTTTTTTTTTTAAGGCGCCAAGTATATGCGTCTGTCTACCACAAAAAGTACAATATTATTAGAAAATGGTATCGAGTAGGAATAAATCTTTGGAGAAAAACTGTCGTTTATTTCTAAAAAATTTAATCAAATTTTTTAAAATATTTGTTTGAGATCGCAACAATTAGCATCGCGAAGAAGTCGCGTTCGGCTGCATGTCAGCACATGCACGCTTGCAATAAATTAATATTCGCGTAAAATGTCGCATAAGAGTTGTCACGGGAATATTCGGTATAGCATGGATCTTTCGGGATTAGCATTCTAGAAATTTTCACATTGTTATCGATAATAAAGTCAAACAACAACGCTAGAACAAAGGAACGATCCATGTTATACACAAAGCACGTGAAAACAGGTGACGACCCCGTCGGGTCGCCACGTAAAACCGGTGACGTCAGCATCATGACGTAGGGCTCCAACGGCCAATCACCCTTCCGAAATTCTGGGAAATCTGCAGGGAGGGAGTTTCGCCTCGGAGGTGTTAAAAGGACCGCCGCTGCGCCGCGGAACCGATTTCGCTCGCAGATCACCCGCCTAGTATTCCGATACGACCGCTTTGTACCGCTTCGCGCCTTGCAATCCGCACTTGCTTTCGCACCCGCGATTCGCTTTGCTTCGCTGATATAGCTTCAGTGCGCGCTGTCTCACACGGCTTCTGATGTAAATACGTGTATATACTTAGACATTAAAAAAGACCTTGTCTTATTGTACTGTATTTTTGGACTTACTGTTTTTTTGTGGTCGTCTTCTACCTCGGGCTTTCTCGCGCTACCGCGCGCTCTCGAACAATATTTAATGTAAAAAAAACTTGACGCTGTCACATTGAATAACTTAAATTTATGTTATTTTAATATTATTTATAATATATTTTTAATATTATATATATATATATATATATTAATACATAATATTTAATTATATTAAATATTATATTAAATTATCGTATTATTATATCCATTCTATACATGTACATCTATTTCAATTATTTTTGAATATATTCAGGTGTAGCTAGCAGCGCCAAGATTTTTTGCATTAAATATTTTTGCATTACAAATTTTGATATATTCTAATTTTTCTATATTTTGTTTAGGTAAACAGATATATTCTGCCTTCGTTGATAATATAATCATTTATGTTTACGGCGCAAAAAATCGCTTGAATCACTTTCCGTGATTACACTAAATCGCCATGATTTTGTAGTTATTTAAGGAGCTTTCCAGCAAGCGACACAAGTCGACGCAATAAGTATCGTTTTACCTTTTTTATACTTATTACCAAAAAAGAAAGATAGAACGATGCTTGTGTCGACTTGTGTCGCTTGCTGGAAAGCTCCTTTAGTATACAAAAGATTCAACCGCTACCATCTGAATACATGTACAAACTCTTGTGTGGAACAGTTAACTAGTAACACGAGTTACATGTAATTATCATGTTACTGAACCGAATATTATGAATATTAACCCTCAGTTACCATACGTCTTTACACCCCGATATTACATCACCAGGGTCTGAGAGACCCCTGTCGTTTTCTCTAGCTTGTATCTTTAAGACAAATGCATCAATTTGAAGTCCTTTTTTTTAATCGATGCGTCTTTTAAAGATCTACAAGACTGTGCAAGTTAGATTATTCCAAGTTAAAAAATGTAAATGTTATTTAAAAAAAAGGGAAGACGTGTTTTTCTGAAAAAGCGAAAAAGATTGCTTTTTTTCAAGTTGACGCAGTACTGACTAAAAAAAGATACAAGGGTTTTATGAACGTTTTAAAGACCCCGCACGTTTTAACAATGTGGGTCTCTCAGACCCAGGTAAGGTAACTGAGGGTTAAAAATATTACTCTTTCTATTTAATATAGCATTATTTTCTTAATTGAGAAATTAAGTTATAACGTCGAAAAATGATAAATAAACAATATGTTTTTTTGCACAAAAATATTTATCCAGCAATAATTACATTACAGGTAATATATATGTAATCCTAATATTAACACAATACCTATATAGAAAATAAGTAGTAATCAAGTATCGCAATTAATTTAGTATCATTCCAGCATTATACTCTCTAATCCATCATTGTCAGCAATACAGATAGGTATCCCATTGACGTTTTCACCGTCTACGTAGAATAAAAATAAAATATAACTTCCGATTTTTGTCTCATAGGTTATAATAATAATGAGATACTATTCTTCTAGTCTTAGTTTATATAATATATTTAAAAAGCACAATATTCAGCATACAGAGAGTGACAAAACAAGTCTTATTGATCAATTCTTGGAAGGTTCTCTTCTGTTCTAAAGCGTGTTCGAATCTTGTCATATCTTTAACTTTTTCTCCTTAAAGTTTTAATAAGTGGCTTTGTTGTTGTAAATTATCCATTGCGGTTGCATTTGAATCTCCAGACTCTGAAATCCATTTTAGAAAAGCATTTTATTTTGTTCCGCATGAACTTTAGTGTCGTTTTTCCACTTCGCCGTTGTTCTGACTTGAACTTGGCGTGAGATGCGACCGTGTTTCTTGATATGTGTGTATACATATAATGATACAGAATTTTGAACCGTTTAGCGCAACTGTTAGTTTTATTTTAAGAGTTGTAAAAGTACTTTCTTTTAGTTAGTGTGATCGAAAGAGAACATTTTTAATTTTGACAATAAAGTATAAGTTACTTTAGAACGCAAAAAATAAAAATCTTATTAAAAATTAAAAGTGTTTATCTTTCATGTTTTGTCTCTTTCTCTCTCTCTCTCTCTCTCTCTCTCTCTCTCTCTCTCTCTCTCTCTCTCTCTCTCTGTAGGCTAAAAATGAGATTTTTGTTGCGCGAAAAATAATGTTTTTTTCTCTTATAGATATGTCTTACTGTTCCGAACATTTCCAATGAAAAAGCTCCAAATTTTCCAGCGGTCAATCTAAGCGGAACCGTAGATCGATACAACATAAACATTAAGTTCTTCGCGTCTTTCGATGATATATCGTACCACTTGCATTCATACACGCCATACGCCATATTGGTGCTCTGAAAATTATATTTCTGTAGATCCAAAATTATTTAAAACGACACGACTGGCCAAACTTAATTCTTTATCAAATCACAACGTTTCGACTCTAATCGGATTCTTATTAAGTGAGATATTTTTACACAGCTTCAACTTTCACTTGATAAGGATCCTATTTTAGGGTCGAAACGTTGTGATTTAATAAAAGAATTAATTTTGGTCAGTTGTGTCGTGAAATAATTTTGGATTGTTTTTAATATTTACTAGCGAAGAGAAATTATTGTTATTATATTTCTGGTTTGCAGAAAAAAATCGCGTTTGACGTACATAATTACTTTACCTCCGTTAAAAGTTTTTCAGCTGAGTAACAATAAATATACAAATGTGTCAATACAAGTACGACGTAAAAAGAGAGAAAACCCATTTTGACAAGAGATACATCCAAATGATTTGATATTATCTGAAAATAATACTTTTCTATTTCTAAGTCGGACAATTGTTTTTATTAATCAACCGTTTGTAATAATAACCATAAAATTTTAACCTAGATCTCATTTTTTTATCAAGAAATCATTATTAAACTAAAAAATTAAAAACATTTAAATTAAAAATTAAAATTAAAAAATTTAACATATATTAAATTTTTCTGTTGCATAAAAATAAATTATACAGAAAACAAATCATCTTACCATGAAAACTTGAAAGCTTTCAAAACACAGTTGAAAAGTAGCGGCAAACATGTGTACAAATAACACAGCGCTATAGCAGTCGTCAATTGTCTTTGCGTTCCTTAAAAATTCATGTATTTCATATATATTCTAATTATTTATTGATTAATTATAATTATTTTAATGTACAAATTTTAAAAAAGATTTAATTTAGGATCTCAATTTCTGAAAGTAAACTTATATTTCACTGTTTTATCGTCTACATTTAAGTCTGATTGTGAGTCTTAAGATTTTTTTTGTAGAATTTTTTGAATCACATTAATATGTTTAAAAAAATATCTTAATCAGAAACATGTTTTTTGTCTATGAGACATTGTATACACCCCTTCTTACAAATATGAAAGAGAGAGACACATTGAATTTTATTGTAAAATATTATAAATAATTAATGATGATATCTCATGAATAAATTGCTGTAAATGTTGAAAAATGTTTTGCATTATATTAAAGAACTTGCCCTGAAATTTGTTGGCATACCTGATGAGATGTTTGTGACGGATAGTGATCGCAGCTAATCCTTTCTTAAATCTCGATGAGGATATAAATCCTTCGGCTAATTTGTCGACCAGATCGTTAAGTGCCGTTCGTAGATTTATCAGCTGCGCGCATATATGCAGCAGGAGTATCGAGACGAAACTGTCGACGGTAGAGTTGATGAGGGCCGTGTATATGCCGCCGGAAAGTTGAGTGAAAAAAGTAATTTCGTAGTTCGGACTTTTGTGAATGTTGTAAGGATAGGTGGACCCATACACGAGGGTCCGTTGAGATTGGTGCATATTTCGATAGAACTTCCGCAGATTGAAAGAAAGGTAAAACGAGAGCGCGCACACGCTGCACACGTAACAACTAAGAGATAAGATTCTGCCACGTCTGGCAATATTTAACATTGTATTTCTTTCCCGGTCGTTTTTCGAAGTCATCCAATCGGTCACGACCGATGTCATCAGCGTTCGAAGTGCTTTCGGATTATACATAATACATCAGTACGAATAGCATGAATGGGAGAGATCGTTTTTATATAAATAAAACTGTTGTATATACAATATTGATGTTAAAATTAAATAACGAATTTTCACATTTATATCTCTCACGATAAGAATATATCAATCCATAACTTACTTTCACCGTGATACCAAGTACCGACTAATTTGCATAGTGCCATCAAGCCGTAGTTTGCGGAAGCGACGTATTCCACCATCCGTGCCACATTACCCCAGGCAAGAATCATATTCGTCAATTGCGGCACGATCACGTAAAGGCACAGGATACACGTAACAATTATGAATCTTATGCTTGGTCGGTGGAAGTCACTCGAAGGCGTGAATGGATCGGGCCATACGCCGAATATCAGCAAACATTGGCGACTCAGCGCAAAGGCGTAATTGAAATCTAATCATAAAATTGAATTTCATAAAGAATATTTCAGCTTATTGCTAATTTAGAAAAAACATTATTCTTTTACATTATTTTTTTCAATTTGTTTTACTGTCTTGCTGGAAATAGTCACTTCATATTTCACGAATGTTTTGTAGTTATATAAAAGTATCTCTAATAGCACTCATAGTAAATTTCACTTTATTTGTATTATTTCTTACAATATTTGTCATGGAATATTACAACTAATTAGAATTGCTCAGAAGGAATATCAAAAAGAGATGAATAATAGAAGTAAAATGACATGTCAAGAGACACGGTAGTGTACACGCACAGCGCGAGACCGCCCTGTGTAACTTTACGCGAACTCGTTGTGAGTTATACCCGGGATTATTTGTTATTATTTTGTTAAAGTTAAACTAAAAATTTAAAGTGTTCTTAGTGATAGCATTTATAATAACTCTCTTTAAAAGGTTCTTTTTTTTTTGTAAGATTTTGTATTATTGTTTTGGACGAAAAAGACTGCTATTTTTATCGTACTTCGATTTTTAGGAGTTAAGATTTTCGAGAAACTTTTTGTCTATAGCAGAGAGAAGTAAGAAATAAATCTTGCGCACATCAGCAGACTTAACCGTTTAATTTATGCACCGTGTTCAACCTTGGCACTCAAAACTCACTTTGAAACAATCTATACGCGTCGAAAAAACGAGCTTTTGCAAGCATATGGAAAGTTTTATATCTGTTTTCGCAAAACTTTCGTGGAACACGAAGTTGCGAACTTTTATGACACATGTATAGACACCATCAGGCAAAAAATAAATGCGAATTTTTGCGACAAATTGTTAAAAGCGAATTATTCCTTTTATTAAATGAGAAATCTTTAGTTATGTAAATTATTATCCGTTTATAATATTGAACGTCTCTTATTAAAGAATTATTTCATAAACAACACATTGAGTAATAAACGGGATACATAGTCAAGAGAAGAAATATCTTTGTAATGGTAAAAAAAAATAAATTGTAATATAAAACAATACGATTAGTTAAAATTGGAAATAAGAAAAATATTGAAAACTAATCACTATTATCAAGATAAATAATAATATTTTATATAAAATAAATTATTTAATAATATAAGGATTTTATTAATTTATTACTTTACCGATACTAATTTAATTATAATTAATTTTGAAAATGATTGAAAGTGTAAGTTTTATACTATATTGTATTATATTTCACTTGACGCGCTTATTTATTATTTTTAGTGGAATATCGCGATGCAAACTTTCTGCTACTTTTTCGAGATATGTTTTACCTTCGTTGACGTTCATTGCAGTTCACGGAACGAAAATTATCGTTTAACTGAGTCGCTCTTCGTGATTATATCAAACCGTCTGATTTTGCGCTTGCTCAGTAAACGAAGGATTAAACCTACCATCTGTGAGACCTTCTGCGAACCCTTTCGATAAGAATCAATAGTAACATGAGCAGTACTTGATCACCATGCGCTGTAAATACCGTGAATGTAGCGCTTGCTTTTGGGCTATAAGCAAATTGCTTGCCCGACGAGGACTTTTCGTTCATTCACATCGACCTATGCTTAATTTCCAGTGGGTCAAAATCTGCAAAGAGGTGTCACTGAAGTAAGATTGAATAGACTCGAACATTGTACGTATATGTCTTAAAAAACATTTATTCGTGGTAAAAGAAGGAATAAATACATTCGCGTAACGGCTGGCGACGTTTTTTTTTTCTTCTAAAATTAGTAATATTTAGTAACGTTTCGATCGTTTCTGATTTCTCAACGCGTCGAAATAAATTATACTTCAAGCATGACGCATAATTTCGGACGGAATGCAGGTATCAGAAATGAGACGAGATAAAGTGACAGGCAGAAATATTCACCAAAGCGTGATTAGGAAACATCGCGATATGGTGAAATTGGAAACATTCGGAAATTGCAGATGATGCAACTCACTTACTGCGGGGTTACATCTTCTCTCTTTTAAATTCTATACGTGATAGTCTAAATTACACAAATATGAGTGCATATTAAATAAAATCGTCTCGATTGCAAATGTGCACAGTTTTGGCTCGGTATTGACTCAACGTACTTGATGAAAACATTTAATTACAAAATCATCGCAAACGCATATTAATGAAGTACTTTTCTATGTAACTAATTACAATTACGCGAATCGTAATTGTCGGCAAATGTACATTATTTATGAAACGTCATTTTCGTCGTCTGTACAATTGGTTTTTTTATTTTTGAATGGCGTAATTTTTCGTTAGCGTTGCGTTTAAAAAAATTATTGGGAATATCCCGACAAGTTTTCATGACAACTTCTCTACATCGTTGATATACAAGCGATTGCCTTTTAAAGCAAGCATCACGTACTGTTTCTTATTGATACTAGGTCAATAGATGATGTTGCACGGAAGATTTGCACGAAAGATAAATAAACTATATTGATAATATAAATAACATAAAGATAAATAAAATAGTTATATTTTACAACTTATGTGTAGGGGAATTGTGTCTAATATTGCTCTTGTTCTTCATTCCGCACCCTACGATATTGGTACTACGATACTGTTACGTGTTGCATATTCTGTCAGTGAGCAGTGGAAGCTGTTGAACAATGCTGCTTTGGATAATCTTTTGTTTTATTTTCGTTAGAACTGTGATATAAAAAGTAGCGTGGCAGTTTATAGTTTTAACGAGATTTCGAAATTCCGAAAGAGGTAGTATCTTTTACGTTATTAATGCAGCAAATATGTGCTAAGAACGAATTTCTACTGAAAACATGTTATATTGTGTCTAATTTTATTCCTAAATTAGAGATATTTGTGGCTAACTACTATTTTGACGCTTTAATCGGTTATGTTTCTTCCGTGCGCTATTTCTAATTGCGCCCTCGAATGTTCATTATACCGCCCATTTTTCCTAATTGGTCTACCTTTGGAATACCTCTGAAGCTCCCTCAGCCTCCAATGTGTATATAACAAGATCTTTTTCCGAGAGTAAATCGGCCAGGCAGGATGCTGACTACGTCACTTCACTCTGTAGTCCGTGAAACCCCATGGACTTTTATAATCGTTAAAAGAGGGTATTTTTTTTACCAACCTTATGTGTTCTATTTTAAGTTGTTTCTATTTCCAACATATATTGCGTGTCACAATTGTATTTTTAACAAAAATAAGGGTGCGATATTAGAAACACTTTTTTTCGATGTCGAAAAATGCTACTTTTTTCAGAAAAAATAGTTAAAATAAACTTTGAACACATTCCTGCTACAGAGATCATATTATGATAATCCTAGAATAAAATGATGCGTTTTAGTTACATTCTTATAGAAGTTTTTAGTCAAAATTTTGATTTTTAAAAATGGGGTACGATATTAGGCACAGTTCCCTTATAGCATCATTTTCTTAATTAAGAAATTAAGTTGTGTGTGTGGTGTGTGTGTGTGTGTGTGACGCCGAAAAATGATAAATAAATAATATTTTGTTGCACAAAAACATATTTATCCAGCAAAAATTACATTACAGGTAATATATGTAATCCTATTAACACGGTATATAGAAAATAAGTAGTAATCAAGTATCGCAATTAATTTAGTATCATTCCAGCATTATACTTTCTAATCCATCATTGTCAGCAATGCAGATAGGTATCCCATTGACGTTTTCACCGTCTGTGTAGAATAAAAATAAAATATAATTTCCGATTTTTGTCTCATTGGTTTAATAAAAATGATATTATTTTGATACCTTTAGTTTATAATATAATATATTTAAAAAGCACAATATATTTAGCTTACAGAGAACTTGGCACGAGATGCAACCGTGATATATGGTATATAATGGTGCAAAATCTTGAGCCATTCTACTTCGAGCAACTGCAGCTCGGATTTAATTTAATAAGTTGTAAAAGTACTCTCTTTCAATTAGTAGGATCGAAAGAGAACATTTTTAATTTTTATAATAAAGTATAAATTACTTTAGAACGCGAAAAATAAAAATCTTATTAAATATTAGAAGTGTTTATTATCGTGTTTTTTGTCTCTCTCTCTCTGTCTCTCTCTCTGTAGGCTAAAAATGAGATTTTTGTTGCGTGGAAAATAAAATGTTTTTTCTTTTAGATATCTTACTGTTCCGAACATTTCTAATGAAAAAGCTCCAAATTTTCCAGCCGTCAATCTAAGCGGAACTGTAGATCGATACGCCATAAACATTAAATTCTTCGCGTCTTTCGGTGATATATCGTACCACTTGCATTCATACACGCCATACGCCATACTGGTGCTCTGAAAATTATATTTCTGGTTTGCACAAAAACATCGCTTTTGATATACATAACTACTTTACCTCCGTTAAAAGTCTTTCAGCTGAGTAACAATATATATACAAATGTGTCAATACAAGAAGGACGTAAAACGAGAGAAAACACACTTTGACAAGAGGTACATCCAAATGATTTGATACTATCTGAAAATAATACTTTTTTATTTGTAAGTTCAACAATTGTTTATAATAATCAACCGTAAAATTTTAATCTATATCTCAACTTTTTATCAAAAAAATATTACTATTAAACTAAAAAATTAAAACATTTAATGTGTATTAAATTTTTTTGTTGCATAAAGAAAACAAAATAAATCATCTCACTTACCGTGAAAACTTGAAAGCTTTCAAAACACAATTGAAAAGTAGCGGCAAACATGTGTACAAATAACACTGCGCTATAGCAGTCGTCAACTATCTTTGCGTTCCTTAAAAATTCATATATTTCATACACTAATTAATTATTGATAATTTTAATTATTTTAATGTACAAATTTTAAAATAGATTTTATATATAGAATCTCAATTTTTGAAGTAAACTGATATCTCACTTTTTAATTGACTATATTTAAGTCCGATAATCTTAAATTTTTTTAAAATTTGTAGAATCTTTAGAATTATATTGTATTTAAAAAAAACTATCTTAATTAGGAAGTACTTTTTGTCTATGGGACATTGTGTACATCTCTTCTTATAAATATGAAAGAGAGAGAGAGAGAGAGAGAGAGAGAGAGAGAGAGAGAGAGAGAGAGAGAGAGAGAGAGACATTGAATTTTATTTTAAGATATCACGAATAATTAATAATGATATCTTGTGAATAAATTGCTGTAAATGTTTAGAGATGTTTTGCACTATATTGTAAATAACCTGCCTTGAAATTTGTCGGCATACCTGATGAGATGTTCGTGACGGACAGTGATCGTGGCTAAACTTTCCTTAAATGTCGAGGAGGATATAGATCCTTTGGCTAGTTGGTCGACCAGGTCGTTCAATGCCGTTCGTAGATTTATCAGTTGTGCGCTTATGTGCAGCACGAGTAACGAAACGAAACTGTCGACGGTACAGTTGATGAGGGCCGAGTACGTACCGCCGGAAAGTTGAGTGAAAAAAGTAATTTCGTAGTTCGGACTTTTTTGAATGTTGTAAGGATAGGTAAACCGATACACGAGGGCCCGTTGAGGTTGGTGCACATTTCGATAAAACTTCAGCAGATTGAGAGAAATGTAAAACGTGACTGTGCACATGGAGGCCACGTAACATCTAAGAGATAAGGTTCTCCCACGTCTCGCAGTATTTAACATTGTATTTCGTTCCCGATCGTTCTTCGACGTCATCCAATCGGTCATGACCGATGTCATCAGCGTTCGAAGCGCTTTCGGATTAAACATGATACATCAGTACGAATAGTATGAATGGACGAGACCGTTTTTACATAAATAAAACTGTTGTATACAATATTGATATTAGAATTAAATAACGAATCTTTACATTTATCTCTCACGATAAAAATATCGATATAATAACTTACTTTCACCGTGATACCAAGTACCGACTAATTTGCATAGTGCCATCAAGCTGAAGTTCGCGGAGGCAACGTATTCCACCATCCGAGCCACATTACCCCAGGCAAGAATCATATTCGTCAATTGCGGCACGATCACGTAAAGACACAGGATACACGTAACAATTATGAATCTTATGCTTGGCCGGTGAAAATCACTCAAAGGCGTAAATGGATCTGGCCATACGCCTAATATCCGTAAACATTGACGACTGAGCGCAAAGGCGTAATTTAAATCTAATCAATTAATCAAATTTTACAAGAAATATTTCTACTCATTGCTCATTTAGAAGAAACATTATCCCTCTACGTTATTAACAAAAAATTTTTTTACTGTTTTGCTATCATGAGAAGTAATCATTTATTTATTTATAAATTTAAAATCCGCGTCATATTTTATCTAATTGTAAGTAGCACTCATAGTAAATTTCACTTTATTTGTTTTTTACTTCTTATAATTTGTCATAAAATATTATAAGTTACAACTAATTTGAATTGCTAATGAAAAATATTAAAAACAGTTGAATAATAGAAGTAAGAAAATAATACATATTGTTTTACTAAAATTAAACTAAAAATTTAAAGTGTTCTTAGTAATAACATTTATAACTGTCTTTAAAAGATTCTTTTTCTTTTGTAAGATTTTGTGTTATTATTCTGACGAAAACGCTTGCTATTTTAATCGTATTTAGGTTTTTTAAGAATTACAGTTTCCGACAAACTCTTTGACTATAACGGAGAGAAAAAAGAAATGGATTGTGCACACATCAACAGAATTAACCGTTCAATTTATGCACCACGTTCAACTTTGCCACTCAAAAACACTTTGGATCAATCTATATACGTCGAGAAAGCAAGGTTTTGTTAGCATAGAAAGTTTCGTATCTATTCTCGGAAACTTTCGTGTTCTCGGAAACACGAAGTTCCGAACTTTTATGACAGATGTATAGACACCCGACAAAAAATAAATGCGGATTTTTGCGACAAATTGTTGAAAGCTAATTATTCCTTTTATTTGATTAGTAACCGTTAGTTATCTAAATTAAATTATTAGATATTATAATGTTGAACGTCCCTTATTAATGAATCATTTCATAAACAACATATATTAACTAACAAACAGAATGTGTGGTCACTGAAAAGAAATATCTTTGTAACGTTAAGATAGTAAAAGTAAATTGTTATATCAAACAATATGACTAGTTAGAATTGATTAAAATTAGAAAAATATTAAAAACGAAGCATTATTAACATAAATAATAATTTATATGAAACAAATTATTTAATAACATTTCTTCTTTAACTTGTTTCTTTACAGAAAATTTTATCCATTTTTAGTCGGAATGAAAAGTTTTTATTAACACACAAATGATTGAAAACGCAAGTTTTATATTATATTGTATTATATTTCACTCGACGGCGGGCGCGCTTATTTATTATTTTTAGTAGAATATCGTGGTGCAAACTTTTTGCTACTTTTCCGAGATATGTTCTACCTTCGTTGACGTTCATTGCAGTTCACGGAACGAAAATTATCGTTTAACTGAGTCGCTCTTCGTGATTATGTCAAACTGCCCGATTTTGCGCTTGCTCAGTACACGAAGGATTGAACCGCTACCATCTGTGAGTACTTCTGCAAACCCTTTCGGATAAGAATCAATAGTAACATGAGCGGTACGTGATCACCGTGCAGGGTATCAAATACCGTGAATGTAGCGCTTGCTTTTCGACTATAAGCAAATTGCTTGCCCAACGAGGAATATTCGTTCATTCACATCGACCAGTGCTTAATTTTCAGCGGTTCAAAATCTGCAAAGAGATGTCACCGAAGTAAGAATGAATAGACTCGAACATTGCACGTATGTCGTAAAAAATATAATTTATTCATTGTAAGGAGAGAAATATATAAATATATTCGCGTAAACGGCTGGCGATGACGTTTCTCTTTCCAAAATTAGTAATATTTAGTAACGTTTCGATCGTTTCTGACCGCTCAACGCGTCGAAATAAATTATACTTTACGCATGACAATTTATATTCGGACGTAATGCTGGGATCAGAAATGAGACGAGATGAAGCGACAGGCGAAGATATTCACCAGGGGACGATTAGGAAATACCGCAATACGGTGGAATTGGAAACATTCGGAAATTGCATTAAAATGCAACTCACCGCCAAGCTTACATCTTCTCTCTTAAAATCTATACTTAATTATCTAAATTAAAAATATGAGTGCATATTAAATAATATCGCCTCGGTGGCAAGTATGTACAGTTTTGGCTCGGTGGTGACTCAACGTGTTTAACGAAAACATGTTTAATTGCAGAATCATCGCAAACGCAAATTAATGAAGTGTTTTCCTGGAAGATCTCGTTGAAGATTTTAAGTGCAACTAATCACGATCACGCGAGTCGCAAATTTCTATTAATTGAAAAATATTTTATATACCATGCGAATTTACTACATCCGGCGAGCCTTGGAAGAACGCATTAATTCTATTTATTGTTGGCGCATCAACATGTTTGAGTAAACTAGTTTTATGTAAAAAAAAATGTTTCGTGCTGATTTGTTTGTTGTTTCGTTAGTTATTTGACGCAGTTAAGGAATTCGCGCATTGTTAATAATTTTATATGATGTCCTGTTGGCATTTTTGACGCAAGAATATTTTCCGTCGACAATCGAAATAATTGTCCTGTAATAGAAACGTCGAGACGGGAGCAGTTTGTGCATTGTGTCCGAGAAAAGAAGGGGGATTTAACTAATTAGGATCCTTTCCGGGATGCGAACGCAACAAAATGCTAAGAGTAGAATATCTTTTTTTACAGAACTGAATTAGAGTTGAAAGTGCCAACTTGTAGGAGGATGAGTCGATGGATGCAATTTGAGAACTACAGGCGTGTCTAAAGGAAGACGTTGCCGGGTCTTGCCTGTGGGCACAGGAAGCTGGAACAATCGTGTCTTCTGACAGCGTCCATGACCTCCTCGAAGTGACTGGACACCTGTATGGCCGCTCCAGGTTGGATTCTGTAAGTACGCGTGAACGTCGATTAGTGTAGGATAGCGAACCATTAGAAAGTCGGAGACACACTTCGACAAATGACCGGCACCGCGGTTAATTACTAATTAGGTGTGCGCTAGATTGCGAATCTTTAATCTTCTCACCGTGTTCTCCATTAACGATCGCTCGCTCCAATTAACTCGCTTTCTTTAGGGCGCGCGGCGCACCGATTCGGGATACATAATCTGATTTAGGAAGTATTTGTACTTTCATCCTGAGCTAAATTAAAGACTAATTAAGTATTTATTAATTATAATGCATTATAATTGTATGGAGTAAAATTTAATTATGCTTCTTGAATATAAACGCGACGATAGGTTAATCTCGAACTAAGCAAAGAGAAGTAAAATTTGTTTTAGTAAAATTTTATTTCAATATTTTCTACTTTCATTTAATATTTATCGACTAATTTTTTAAATGCACGAAATTGAGAGAAACGGACTTGACGTTTTAGAGAAGTTTTAAAATCTTGGAGGCATAATGTATGTAACCGTGAGCAGAAAACTGGCAAAGGAAGTATATTGTCCTTTTTTCATTGGACATTGCAATTCTCGCTATTTTTAGAAATGCGGTTTGTCCCGCAAATTCTCGTCACGTATGTGAGAACTACTTGCTCGGGAATAGTATGCATTACAACATAGTACATGATATAATGCCGCTCTCTCATCGGTATATGGATGCACGCGTTTGCAGTGAATCGAATTGAATAAATAGCGTGTATTTCGGTACAGGAAATGCCATATTTGTCATTAACAATCCATTCGTATATATAACGAACGCGTAATATAGTTGGAATTACTCGCGAAAAGCTCTCTTATCCCACTTTGAACTTATCTCAAGCGATACTTGTCTTTCTTAAACGAGACCTTGTAAACTCTTCGAAGTTTTCCGAATTCTAACTATTTCTAACTTTCGAAACTGAAAGACATGTGAAACGGTCTTCATTACATTGGAATGATATTAATAAAAAGGTGTGTGAAAATTTATTTGTATCCGTTACGAATTAATTAATTTATAATTATGTGTTAATAACTACGAATAGAAATATTTCCAATATGCAAATTTTAAACAGGGTGAATTATTTAATGACACGATACATTTCGCTTAATTACCATAACACTGATGAAACCACATCAGAACGCGACTCAGTAGAGAATTATATACACGGTTAGGAAGAACTGGAAAGAGAATCGAACGCGACGTAGTAAGTAAATTATCATACAGCTGCACGCGAGTTTTCTCTTTGTTTTTTCTTTTCTTTTGTTTTCGTGATAACATGTTTGAGTCTCTTTCTCTCTGTTTCTCTCTCTCTCTCCCTCTTTCTCTCGCCCATTTTTTTTCTATCGTACATGGCCAGCGCGATAGCGGACAGGGGGCAGAGTGCGCATATACAGTGAAACTGTGCTAAGAGGTAAAAGTCGAATCAGTCAGTAGGACGTCGTCGGCGAAAGCTGGAAGAAAGTTATACACTCGGGCTATAGTTCCGACTGTTATCGGTGTCTCGTTGACGCTTCGAGTGCCCGATAGTTCTGGTCGATTAAATCGGCTTGTACGGTTTCGTGAGAACACGGCGAGAGTCGATGCGATAGTTCATTGTATTTCGAGAGTTACCATTACCAACAAATAACGGCTTGCAAAATCTTTAATAATGCAAGCGTATAAACCCTAATATATTTATGTGCATATTATACGCGTATTATTTTATAAATCCTAACAGTGAAGAAAAACTGTCACGTTATTAATTATGACATCTTTAATAAGAAATTTTACTTTGATGTAAGTAATACTGCAATCAATTATTGTTATATGAGAATTTTGAACAAATACTGAAATAATATACTTCAAAAATAAAAATAGAAATAATTAAATACTGTACTTAAAAAAAAATAAAAATTATATTAATAAAAATAAGTGAGAAAAATGTGAAGGATTTAAATGCAGTATGTATCTTAACAACGATCTCAAAAATTTTAAGTGAAATAATCAAAAGACAAACAAATACCTAACAAAAGAACATAATAATTTCTAAATAGAAATGTAAAAGGCACAATTGTAATAATTTTTTATTCCACCGAAATTTTTTCAATTTTAAATAATCTATTAAATTTACATAAATCACGTATCCATCCGATTATATTATAATAATTATGTTCTAAGGTCATTTTCAACGATTTCCGAACGTAAAATAGTAAAATAGAAATGTTTCCGTCTCTTACAGATAAAAAAAAATGTGATAGATCGAAAGTACTCACAGTCTCAGTAATGCTGCCATCTTTTTCTCCATTAGCACCGAGGCATCGGAACCTCTTTCGATCATCGTGTCGCAAAATATCCTCTTGGCGCAGGGCGTATTTGTCCAATCGCCCGGTATGTGAGCAACTTCCGCGACTTCTGCATTCTCCAGATTCTGCAACGTGTCCAGAAGCTCCTGGTCACTTTCGACATTTCGCTTTCGTCTCCTGTTTGTTGTTTCCTTCTCGAGATCACTCCCGAGAACTTGCGATCTGTCCAACACGAAAAAAGCACCGTCGGCTCTCTGATTTCTTCTTCGTCCGTTATCTTCATTTATCGAAGCCGCGGCGTTTTTCAATCCGTTTTGATTCAACATATCTACTTGAAGATTTTTTGATGGGATTTTCAAGCTGTCTTCGACAATTAGAATAGCATTTTCATTCAGATGTTTCTCTTTATTCTTCTTTGGAATTAAGAATTCGGTGATGTCGACGCGATCCGAGCCAGCAGGCAGATCAATTTCCACGATCTCGCTGATGGAATCGGCCCCTTTCCTCTGAAAACGCTTGCTGCGGACCAGATTTTTCATGTCGGCGTCCGTCTTAAAGATATCCAGATAGTCGAGACTTCTCTTTTTACGTCTATGAGTCTCCACGTAATCAGCTTCGTCCACCACCTGTTTACTCTCCCGATTTTCAATCCTCTCGGCGTTACGCTTGTCCTCCTCCAGGACCAAGAAGATTCCGTCGCTTTCCGCCGAGTTCGTGCCCTCGTTTCCCGTTTTGTCGTCCTGGGCGACGTTTTGCAGAATGTACAGAGTCTGCGGCGTCGCTTCGTTCGATCTTGCGCTCTCGTCCTCGAGCGTTCCTAAGTACGCTCCAGCTTCCAAAGCGCGCTTGTGCTCTAAATCGGCGTCGTCCACGTTTGATCGTTTCAAAACGTCGACATCGAGATACCGTCCGACCGCCACGGCGCCTATGCCGAGGGCGGCGCCAGATGCGACGAGACCTAGAGCCGGTATTAGGATACTGGTACCTGACGCCACCGTGTCGATCTTGTCCTGAGCCTCCTTGCCCTTGGACAGACCGAGATTCTGCGAGATCTTGTGAGTAGCCTCCACCAAAGGATCGATCACCGGCCTGGTAAATTGCGAGACCCTCTCGACTCCGGTGGAGAACTGATTCTTCAGATTTTCGGAGATTTTCACCCAGAAAGGCGGCTCGTACGGTCGTTTCAAGCCGTAGAAGTGCTGATTCGGATAGTAGTTCTTCGTGGTGTAGCTGTCCACGATGTTCTTATTGTTCAGCACGTACTTCTTTTTGTGACGTTGCTCGGTGAACGAGTGTTGATTCTCCGGGAAATTGTCCGGTCGGCGTTTCTCGTTCTTCAGGATCTTAGCCGGTTGCACGCCCAGCTCCGGATGGGCGTACTGGAGAACCGGCGCGCGGGCGCCGGCCTTCAGCGCTACCGGCGCGATGGTCTGACTCTCGGGGGTGTAACGTTGAGAGATCGGGTAGCTCGCGACGCCGTCCGGATGCAGCATCCTCTTGTGGACACTCGCGCGGTAATGGTCGTTACGTGGCTCGTACACCTCAGCCTTCAAGGCTTCGTTTTTGTAATTTCTCGGATCCCACTCGAAGTACACGTTGCGGGCTTCCTCGTCGTAATTACGACCATACCTGTCGGGCGTAAGACAAAATGAGAAAACTGTGAAGAATATTGTCAAATATAACAATATAATAATCTGTAATTAATAAATAACTAAAATGATTGATATAGTTATTACATTTTATCAGCATCTATGTTTATGTGGATGTGATAAGTAGTTGTAATTAGCGAGTCTTTGTTTTAAGCATTCTAAAAATTTCTTTGCCGATACTCGAGCAATATTTGACTAATTTTCTACAAGTCGTATCTTTCCTTACCTTCGATTAATATCCTTAAAGAACTTTTCGAATTTCTGCCTCTCCGCGTTATCACCGAAAAACTCAACGGGAGGATCCGCGGTAACCGTCGGACTGCCTTCAGGAGTTATCAGCTTGTTGTTAATAACTCGAGCGTTTCGCCAGGTCTGCATCTTGTCGATAGGCTCGTCGGGCACTCTCGTACCATGAATTACCGGCGTGCCGTCGATGTCCAACGACATAGGCGATCTCTTCGGCACGGTCTTCACGTTGATCTCCGAACGAACAGTCACCTCCGGAGGTACAGCTTTACCATCTCGATTCTTCAACAGGTTGGCACCAATATTTGTCCTCGTAGACGTTATATGAGGTATATACATGTAATGAAACCCATCGTTCGCAACACCTTGATCGTTAAGCTCGAGGTTTCTCTGAGCTCGGTCCTGGAAGTTCCTGGCAAACAGGATACTGCCGAATCCAGCCTCGCCCAGCCTGTCGTAGTTCGTTCTTTTCTCGACGGTGGACTCCAGGTTTGCCGGCAACGGTTTCCAATTTCGATACTCCTCTTCTTCCGGCGTCTCCTGTTTCAAGGCTCTTCCCTCCGCGTCCAACGGTGTCCAACTACCATAATCGATTACACTGATGGGTTGACTTTTCTCAGATGCCGGCCTCTTATCGATTCGATCGATGTCCGGCTTTTTATTTTTTGATTCCGAAGATCTGGAGATCGTCGCCCTGATCTGTTCCACTTGAGCTACCTCGAGTCTTCGAACCTCATCCTTCCTTTTGGCTTCGTTTTCCTCATCATTGAGCACTGATTCATTCTGTGCATTTATCGAAAAATTTCTTTTGTTTTCTAATATAAAATTCGAATCTTCTCGAGCAGGCTTCGAATCATTGAACGATGATTTGTCTCGTCGCTTGACGATCAAAGTGGCCACGTTGCCTTCGCTCGTTCGCACTTTCAGCTCTTCCGTTTCACCCGGAAGACTGCGAGAGACCTTCAACATCGTCCTGGCATAGCCTGGTTTGGGTAACTCGCCATAGCATGTGCCAAGGGTCAAGGCCACGAAGAACAGAAGAGAGATAATCTAAAATAAAATTTAATTGCGTAATATAAAATCCATCATATAATTCTTGAGACTGTCAAATTATATTTTTTATACTGACTTTTAGTTTTTCCAATCAAAAATAATTGTCGCAATAAATTAGTTATTCTAGATCAATAATACCTAACATTAAAAATATTATAGTAAATTTCTTATCCAAATTTTTCAGTTCTCAACTAATAGTGGCCAAGATGTAACATGAACGAAATTTAGAAAAAAAAAACATGATTGGGAAATGTTACGGGGTGACGCGACGCCTCATCAGAGATACTGCGCGCGCTGTAATTCTTGCGTGAGCGTGTGCATCTGATGTTGCGTACCATGCGTGATTGCGCCTCGACGATTGAAGAACAAACGGAGACGACCGGAATGCGAAATGAGTTTAAAAAAAAAGGTTTTTGAAAGTCGGCCTCACACGAGTCCCTAGAAGCCCCGCAATCTGCCCGCAAACAAATACACCGGCAAACATTTAACTGCCGTGGTTTTCGAGTCGCGTCCCGCGAATTCGCGTCAGCGCGCATCTCGATTTATATATATATATATATATATATATATATATATATATTCGTAACGGATGAATCGGCCGAGTCATCGGAGCGGCAACGCTCGAGCGGTTCGGCGCCGAGAGAAATTTAATAGCCCCTCGAGATTGCGCCGGCATTCTTTCCCGGCATTAGAAAATAGCAATGTAGTAACCGAACGCGCGCGGCGGGTTACTTTCTATTATCTAAAATGTGACGATTACCCCTGATTGGAATTACGCGCAGCTGACAATCGCGCGATTGCACCTGTAAATTTGCAGCTGACACATTGCGTGAATTATAAAATATCATCTCGACTTATCGAAACTAGGTGATAGAATCGTAACACGGAGTGCTCGCGAAGAAATACGAATATGTAGATCAATTAAAGTAGATAGCAGAACGTCCGCCTTCTCGGGGAAGGGGGGAGGGGGGGGGGACCGATGGTCGCGCCAGTAATTAATTAATAAAAATTTGTGCTATTAGTCTCGTTTCCTTGGAGATTGTCATTATTTGGAGTGCAACCTTTTGAAATCACTCAAAGTCCTCGTTAACGAGAAAACGTCCGAACATCCGGTCGTTGAAGTACGTGCACTTGAAGTTCGACGTGTACGTGTTACGGCGGGGAAAAAAATACTTTCTAATCGCACGCGTGCAAAAAGCGGATAAAATTAAATAAAATCGTGAAAGGTGGCTCTGGACCGAGCGCGCGCTCCGCCAACAAGTGAAATGGAACGACATGCTTTCCCCGTGCACGTTTTGCGCGAAACACGCGCGTGCGTTAACTCGTCTACTATATGGCCGCGTATACGTATCGTGCCATATACATATACGTCAGCAGGGAGTATGCGAAACGATCCACTTTTTCCATTCCGATGACTTTCGATAGACGATTGACAACTATTGATAGTATTGATATCTGATATTGATACGTGGCCGAAAGAGTATACTTTTTGCAATCTCTCGTATTAATTTTGATAGCACATGCTCATTTATTTGTCTCATACACATTCAAGAATTAGGATTTAGTCGACTTGACTAGAAATTACACTTTTAAGAGCATTTCAAGAATGAAAGGTCGATTATTCTCCCAAAGCTATAGATACGTTTAAAATAATTTGGAACCCTGCGCGAATGTAAATAGAAATCCGATCAGTAATTTTCTTTTTATGATTTTATTTTTATGATTTGTATGTTTTTTTTGTTTAAACCTAAAACCTTATATCAACATTCAAGACCTTACGTTTAACAATTAATCATTTAATAATTAATAAACCGCTTAATAATTAATAATTAATTAACTATTTATTATATATTTATTTTTGAAAAATGATGTATACATTTTCCATTTGAAGAACGTAAAAGGATCTCGGTTAGTTTAACGCTATACGCATTAAGGCGAAGACGCATGGCACACTGATGCATGTCACTCGTGGTTTCCGCTCCAGAAAATCCACGGGTCGACATTAATTGCACGGCAATTAAGCCTAGATCTAGTTTTTTTTTCCCCGATGACCGTCGCGTTCACTCGTCTGGAAACCGCCCACGCTCTGTCGCCGATCGTTGATCGTGAAGATCGGGTTTCGTCACGCGTGCCGATCGATTAAGCACGGGCGTCGTGAGATGATCGAGATTAACCCGCGATCAACCGTGCGGTATCGTTCACGGCTCATTATTGCACCGATCACGAACAGAGATAAGCCGCCCCGTGTATATATTTACGTAATCGACGGAAATAACAGCCCGCATCCGCACTTTTTGCCAATTAATTAATCATTATTGCTTCTATCCTATTAATGTTTCATTCATAAAAGTTTTTGCAGGTGAGATTGTTAAAATTTTCTAGATATCACGTAAAAGAGGTAAAGTCACACCTGGTTGTTGAAGCAATAAAGAATTGCTTACTTTAGCCTGGAAAGGCAATTTCTCTAAATAGGCGTTAATTAACTGTGTAATGCTGAATATTTTACGATTGAGAAACTAATTTTTCACAAAATTGCTTAAAAAAAAATAGCATACAGTTTGGCCGCGCAGTTTCCACGTTTCTTCCTGTTTAACAACTTATTGAAACGCGCACGATACAATTCGCAGAACTTTCTAACGAAAATAACGCCATCCTATAAACTCGCGACGCGTCACATGATATATTTAACGATAAAAGTAGAAAAGAAAGAAAGAGAATATTTACCTGGGATTTCCTCATCTCGTCGCTGTTTCCTTGAATTTCCCAGCAATCTCTGCGATAAATAATAAAAGATTACGAGGCGGCGCGGAGAAACGTGCACGAGATCTCCGCGGGGGGAAAAACACGAAGATACTTTCTTCAGGACTGCATTGATATGCGGCTGTCACCGGTTTTCGTCGCGAATTGAGAAACGTCGCGCGAATCGCGGTGTCTCTGCCACCGGCTCTTGAAACGCGTGACGAAAGTGACGAAGAAAGAGGAGAAAAAGGGGGCTCTCTCCGGAGGCTCCCTATCGCACCTGTTGACTCCCGGAATATCTTCGCGAGACTGACGGAGCCGCTCGACCGGCGGCTCCTCGTGCGCCCGATCAACGTATGAGCGAAACTTCTCTCCGACCTACTTATCGCGCCCGCCTTCGTCTTCTTCCGTAGCGACGCGAGACGTCCGCATTTAACCCTTATTCCGGTGAGAGAGGGGAGGCTGATCCTTCTCCTATCGTTCGGTATCCGTGAGATTTAAGGGAGACATTTGAGGTGATTAAAATTATTTATATAAATTATATTAAATGTCATATTATAATATATTAATTTGTCCGTCATAATAAATGTGTGATCACAATGTTTAATCTTTCCGGAAGGAAGTCCACTCTTTTTCTATTTTTACGATTTATTTATACGAGCGAAAGAAAATACACACCCAACTGAAGACGTTTCTGTACACAATTCACAAGTGTTAAATGGAAGAGGAAACTATGCCATATTTATATAACAAAAACGGGCTTCTTTTCAGAGAGTTCTTTTTCAGAATTCTTTTAACCGTTCGAGATACTCGTCTTTTATTTTCTCGTGGTCCAAAAATATGAGACGTATTTAATTTGTAGTTTCTATATGCAAATTCCAGTTCTCAGTTTAAATGTCGGAGATATCGTTTAGCAAAAAAAATTCATTAGGTAGCTTGAACAACTTTTAGGAGAATACTATTTACATGAGTTACCGATAATATGTTATTGATCGACTAGAGAACAGAGAGGGACAGAGAAAGAGAGAGAGAGAGAGAGAAACAGACAGACGTAATGGTATAGAAGAACGTGTTGTTCATCAGGAAATAAAAACAAATCAAATCTCTTTTCGGGTTCTTTTACAAATTAAAGCAACTTTTATTTATGTTGCATGACGAAATTAATTTATGGCAATATAATGCGTTATTTCCGTTTGTTCCAATTACCGCGCCATTGCCAAGAAGGATTTACACATTCGAGACGACGATTGGACCACGTCATTACATCTTTATCTCTGGTTTCCTCTCCTCTTAATACTTTCTCAATACTCATATTTCGGTCTTCATTTCTTTTACATCACTTTTATTTCGTGTTTTCGGACTTGTATAATTCCCATCAGATTTTCAAATCATATGCGAATATCTCATATAGCGTTATTGAATTGTAAGACATATAATCTCATAAATTTGTAGATCCTTCGATTTTTTAGAGAGTCCGAGATTTGCAGATTTCTAAATTTACCTTTTTTCTTCATAAAGAATAAACATTAATAAAATTAGTTTCATTATATATAAATTAATTATCTTATAAAAAATAAATAAAAATTTCTAATAAATCTATTTTTCTCGACCTTAAAGTATTTTAAAAAATCTAAAAAAATTTATGAAACAACTGTCTACATTGTAGTTGACGATTTTACAGTTATTTTGATAAACATCGTTTATTTAATATCTTCTGACAGGCTCTTGCAAGTTTTACAGTTACGAGCAGATATCACTTTGGCTCGGACGCCGTAGACCCACCTATGCAGCTTAAAGGTTAAACACTTTCGTTTAACTCTTAAAGAATGTGGATAAAGGCACAACCTCATTCTCTATAGCTGTTATGACGAAGAGATTTGTTTCTCTAAGTCTAAATTAATCCACTTATTATGAGCCTTACCCTAGTTTATGCTGTCGTTGTATAAACTGGAAACAACGGAGTGGAGATTCCATGGCGATATTCTTAATGGCAATATTTGCACCGATTTGTCTTGCTTTGCGTGCAGTTCCAAACGCTTCTTCTGTTTAATGTGCTTCTTCATCCATATTGCATTTAATAATTTTCATTAAATTTAAAAATAAATACTATTTATATATCACAATAGCATCATTACCACAATAACTTAAAAATTTTCCTTGATATTATAAATTATTACAAAGTGTATCACTGCAAAAATTTCGGAGATATATTGCATTGTCCCTTCTTGCCTACTTACGGATTAAATAAATTGTGTCAACCATAATTGTCCTTTTCCGTTTAAAACGACTTGTCAGAAAAGTCGCAGTATTTACTGCATTTTCATATACGTGTTTCGTTATACCATTGTTCCGCTCTGGCTCGGTCTCTCTCTCTCTCTCTCTCTCTCTCTCTCTCTCTCTCTCTCTCTCTCTCTCTCTCTCTCTCTCTCTCTCGTGCAAGCAAGTTTTAATTATCGGGTACAGATCTTTATCAACGGGATTCCGGAGACGCGCGAAACTTCATCGACGGCAGCCGGTTTAATTTTCAAGTTCACGAACGAGAGGCCGGTTCGGGACAAACCGGAAGAAGCGTTCTTCGTGAGAGGCCGTCAGTGAGTTCAGAGACCCGCCAGTGAAAGTCGATCGGTTAAATGACGACGACGACGATGCACACCTGTGTAATGTCCTATTCTGAGCGCGGGCCGCAAGTACCACGTGTTCCCTTTCTGACGAAATCTCTTTGATCTCTTTTTGCTTCAAATCAACAATCGGTTCTTCCTATCCGCAGCAGTTGAACACCTTTGGAATAGTGCATACGATCGAGATATTAATACTATTAATAATTTTCTATTGTCGCTAAGTGCTCTCTTTCTCCGAATGTTATTTCTTTACGATATAAATTATCTGACATGCAATTTTAATTAATACGATCAAATTACATTAGCCTGTAACAGAACAACCATTAAAATCAAATTTTAAAATAATTTGCATTTATTAAACAAGTGTAGATATGTTGATGTTTGTAAATATGTTAATGTATACATAATTATTGTGGAATATTGTGCGGAGTATTCTTTGTAGAAGAAATATATTATATATTATATAGAGATTCTCTCAAATATTTTTCAAAGAATCTACTTTCACTTTTTTAGAGATTCTGGACAAGTAACGGGCGGCGGGGAAAATAACAAAATATTTTATTAATTATTTATATTTATATATTTAATTATTTATAATACAAAATTTATAATACAAAATTATGTTACTTTTAATAATTAATTAACATGCAAAAACAACAATATGCTTGCCATTTATTTTTATAATTTCTATAATAGATTCTATTAATATTTAAGGAAAATATTACTAATACAAATATATTTCTTACATTATACATTTCTGATGTAATCGATCAAAAATTTTTATTACGTTATCACATTGAATAATTACTTGCATATTTTAATGTCTTATTATACAACAGGATAATAAATACATGAAATTAAAAAAATGAAGATTAGGAAATGAAATTAAATGAAAAATAAGGGAAGCCACATAGATAAAATTATAATTAAAAAATAAAAAGGTTAAGATTAAAGAAAGCAAAAGAACAGAGAAAATAAAAATTATTTGTTTGATGAATAGATATCTTAAAAAAGTAAACTTTACTTTACATTAAAGTTTTCAGGACATACAATATATAAATATATTTCTGGATTTAATATTAAATTTAAAAATTTAAAAACTGATAAATTTTTTCCAAATGATTCGAACTTTTAAATTTCTCACGATCGTTTGAGTACCGCCGCTTGAGTAATATGGATCAGTAGGTAAGTGTGGCCCATAGTAACGCATAAACGCGAGAGGAGAAAGAGAGAAATTGCAATTCTCCTGAATGCAGCACGTGACTAATACAGCATATTATCGCAGCTCGTATTTATCGCAATTGATCAAATTGCTCGTGCATTAAATCCCTCTCCATCGCCTGCAGTCGTCATGCAATTTTTTTTGTTTCTTCTTTCTCTCTGGAAATTGCACTCACGGACACGTGATTTAGTATGCACAGACATTGGTTTCTATAACGCACAGTTTCTATAAAACACATTTAAACGAACAGATATGGAAATAGATATGTTCACGAAAGATGAGGATCAGAAAAGAAGATTTATACATGCATTCACCAGTAATTCTTGTCAAGCAGCAAATTATCGTGACGTGATTCATATGTTTGCTTTGTCATTGTTTTATCGTCTCTCCGCAGGTGGAAAGTCCATCTTAATGTGAGCGAAGAGAGAAGTCTCGGTCGTGATCCATGTAGACATCATGTAACGAGTTTCTCTTTTCAGCTCCGAAGGGTCAACATCCGGCTTTCGGCGTACCTGTTATGGAAATCTAATATGAGCATTTTAAAATACGTCTGTCGGCTAATTTCTTTTGAAAAGTAAAATGATCCTAACGTGCTGTAATTTGTCTTCATTTGTCCAACAACTTGTGAATTAGACCCACCACATTCATTGCCTCTTAAACGTTGATGGTTACTGGTTATTGCTATAATTAACTTTTTTCAATATTCATTTTCACACACCATAAATGCTCGTTGTATCTTTGTAAAATTATTCTCGAGATAGCTCTGCAGCAATAAATAACAATTAAACGGAAAATAAGTGGTGTGTTTGTGTTAAATTCAATCGTTTATAAATCCTACAGTATTTTTTTATATATGTACATCTAAATATAAATAAATTTATAATAATAAAAAAGTAATAGGTAAATATTAAGTTAATAATAATAAATACAAGAATAAAAGAATTTAATTTGAGATTAATATTAATTAATAATTAAATTTTTATATAACAAGAGATTACATAATAATTGTTAATTAATTGTTAATAAATTTTTCTGGTGTTTCTGTCAGATTCAACCGTTGTAAATAATGATTTTATAAAACAAATGGAAATGATTATAAAATGAGAAGCATGCAATATCGTTGCATCTTAAAAATAAAAGTTATTTATGAAATTTAACGTATTTTGTAAATTATTTGACAGGTTTACAGCTCCATTAATTAGCAGCAAACCTCAGGCTAAAGCGCTTGACTGTCTAAAAACTCACACAAGGTCTCCATAAATTATATATTTTTCGTCTTCGATTTCGATGCACCCATGTCAACCGTCGCGAACTAATCATGGAGAGAAGAAAAATGGACGTTTACAGATTATACGACCTTGGCAATAAAAGAAACGCGAGGCTCTTCTTAAGTGTCTCGGATTTTGAAAGGACACAAGTATTCTCAAGAAGCTTCGAATCGTGAAACATCTCTCTGACATTCTCTTTTGTCATTTTGCAATCAGATCGCCGATCAGATCGTACGAATGTTTCCTTAATTCCCACCTTGTTCTCGACTTTCGAGGAGCGTTCGCGTCCTCAAGGTATCACGCTGCGCCAACAATCAGCGAAATCATTCGGCATTGTGCTCACGTTGTGTGTACATTGTGTGTATCCCACGCGTATCGCGATGCACAATAAAGGCCTTCGCGACATTTTCCAATATCGCTCGGCACACTCGTTTTCCTTGACATACCTCGAAGATGAGCCCACGTATCGCCGAGAGCATCCTACGTACACTTACGTATCGCGACAAAAATTTTCAGCACAATGAATACAAAATTTTCAGTTGCACAATTATTATAAAATAAATGATGGATGCTAAAACGTGTTACTGAAATCTTGATAATTGCAATAAATCGCGCATCGCAAGATGTAATTTTTAATTTTATATTTAGCGAACGAATTTAATTTGTTCTTAAAAATGTTACATGTCTATTTCAATAGTAGTTTTCTAAACATAGTCAAATATTTGCCAATTACACCGATATGTTTTAAAATACCTACATATCTTTTTACAATATTACCATCATTGTAATGATTATCATCATACTATCTTATTTACTAATGCAATCTAAAATACGCTTATATAGCTGATTGTCAATTTTTATATACCAATAAATTCCATAACATTCCAGCTTTTACAAAATGCTGTAAAAAGGAATTTATTACAATTTATATTATATTAATATAATACAATTATATACAATTTATATTTATATTCATATTTTCTTCGTATAAAAATTATATTGGTCTAATAGTTCGTGGGAAAAAATTTAGCAGCTCGAATCGAGAATTGTCGGCGACAATCCTCAATGCATGATCATCCGTGGAAATAAGCTCGCCATCCGCATACATTATCCGCGATATATGCGCTTTCACACAGTGCTGCGAGCCGCATCACTTCCGTCGTGGTGAAACTTACCGATATTAAAAAGAGCCTCGCACATCGAGCATCGAGTCGCCGTGCGTTTAGCCGTGCATTTAACGCAACGGAGAAGACGAGAGCCGTTCGTGATAAACGACGACGACTTGCATGCCGCGACGCCGCGCCGACGGTATGCCGTCGTATGTGATATTTATCTTCTATCTGGCAATGACGTAGAGCGGACAGGTTCAAGTGTAAAATTGTGAAAGCTGAACATGCACGAGATGCCATGCCTCAGTAAATTTATGAAATGATATCAGATAATATTCCGTACTTTTTATGCAAAGTTTCTCTCTTATTAAAAGCGAAACTGAGACTGATTATGGCATTATTTAACGCTGAAAATATATATTGAGAGATTCCAATGAATTATAAGTTTGCGCGACGCGCAAGTACGTGAACATAATTTTGTTTCTCTCAAATTTAGTTTATTTAAGCATCAGTTTCTCTTAGTTTATTCAATATTAAAGTTAAAAAAAAAGCTTCTGAAAAAAAGGAGGCGACATAAAATATTCAGATTTCCCTTCGATCCGTTTCGATTAAATTTTTCTTGAGATAAAATGAGAACTTAACAAAAATACAAAAATAACATCCTTTTATTGGTGTGTTCCGGTATCCTTAATACATTTGGGGGACACATTTATATACATTTATATGTGTTAAGTATGACAGATCATTTTCGCGTAACGTGGCTGAGATTGCCGTCCCGACAATTATTCTCTCGCCGACTGTACGATTTAATTGTTCGTGCACAATCTCTCCACGGAGAGAGATGCGCCTTTGCTCGTCGTTTATCTGAGATCGCAGGTAGAAATAACGTGAAATTGTCGCACTAATGTCACAAAGTGAAAACGGATCGTGTTTAAATTATGAGTGTTACGACGATCAAAGGCGTTTTAAAATGTCGGTGCGAACCGTCGGAAAAATAATTATCTTGCATTTTCCCAACGCGATAGAAATCGATCGGCGAACTTCTCTAATCTTCTCAGAGCGAATCTCACGATGATGATTAGAGAATTATTCAGATCGTGAGAAGAAACGGTGAAAGTTCTTTTTTTTTTTACACGGTATCGTTAAAAGGAGGGCTTCTTTTTTAAGCGGATGTAGGAAGAACCGCGACGGCGCACGCTTATTTATTTGTGTTTATTTTCCGGAACGCGAAACGTCGCCTAGTCATTGTAATGTGCGTGTTTTACTTGGGCGCGCGAGGACGCGGCGTTCCTTTGGCACAATTTCCTCGGACGTGAAAAGGTATATCGAAGAGGCGGAATCTCGGAAGCGTTTGTCGCGAACGCGCGGCGGAAATGCGCGCTCTTCCGTTTTACGAGCGATCTCGTTGCTCAACTGTGCGCTTGAAACTCGCGTCGCTCTCAGAAGTAGAGGAATCGCCGCAAGAAGTGGCTCACTTTCGATGCCGAACTCGATGAGTACGATTCTGGTATTTTGCTTCAGGTTTGAAACGAGACTCATCGATTTCCTCGGACTTCCTGATCGTCCTTGAAATATTCGAGTTTTGCCCAAAACCAGACGACACAAGAAATGCTATCGAGCGAGTATCGCCTAACGGAGACGTTTTATTCTCGGGGTGTCTCGCTCGGTGGGAACAATTTTCTGCCGAGGACAATGTGATAAATGGCCCAGAGAAGAACGAATACTATTATCATATGCATTAATACAGAAATGTGGTGTGGATATATGGCTTTTAAACGAGTCGTTGAACTCACAAATAAGCCGCAAAAGCGAAATTTAGATATCTGTTCGTATATAAATGTATTTTAGTATGACAAAAAATTTTCAAATTTATCTTATCTCTAAAGAGAGAGAAAGGGGGGAGAGAGAGAGGGGGGGAGAATGTCACAAAGAATATATTCCAATAGCGGACTCGCATTAAGTGGTTTCACAAGTTGTTTCTCGTCTTTCCAAATCTGGAAGATATGATTCGCAGCACTGTTTTGCTTAATTAGTCAAATAAATTCGAATGGGTGCAATAACGGGACGCAAGGAAACAGACCTTTGGGAATGTCACACTGAGATAATTTGTTTCCTCCTCGTCGTAAGACGTTAAGATTTTCGAGTGTTTTCGTGGTGTTTAAAGAATTCATTCGGGGGAGTCATTAAATCGATTTGAAAACGTACCGGACGGTCTTGACTGGGTTATCAACGCGACTCGAGACTTTCCTGCATTCCTAAAGTGAAAATGGAGAGAAGTTTGTCCGCGACCCGAAATTCAACTCCTATCCGGCATTCGTCTTTACTATACACTTCTTCCTCTTAATTGCCAATTATCCTCTTATCGATGCGCATCTTTGACGTCTTGAACTTTCGCCGCAAAATGATATATATATATCGATGAAAAATAATATTTCATTATTTACTGTAAATTGACGTTTTTGATGCCGCTACAGATACCGCGTCACCTGTAATAAAGTAGTTCGAACATCATTAATTAAATAACAGGGCCTAAGTGACGGGAATAATCGAATAATAACGGTGATTATGCACTTGACAGTTCCGGTAGCGTGACAAAAAAAAAAAACATTCCAAATATGTACTGTCATGTGGATACCGTTCAAGAAACTGTAATACGTTCTACATGTTATATAATATCGCGCGATTAAAAGTCGCGAAATAATTTTATGTTACGTTCACCGGTAAACTGATTGTAAATCTTATATTACATTTACATCGTAAGCGACGAATTGAACGGATTCTTTCAATAATTGAATATAGGCCGAAGTAAATAATTCCGGTGTTCTATTTCTAACGTATTATTTTCTCAGATTCTTTGAGCAATTCGGTGTCATTTCTTTCCTTAGTGAAAATGTCGGGAGAGATCGTCATTTATTTCGACTTTCTAGTTATTAGCATTATTTATCTTTACATCTAAGTCTCAAATTAACGTTCTGTTAAATTACAGTTCGCTTAAAATTGAGTGAAGGGTATGATTGTTTTATTCTCTCTCTCTCTTCCGAAGTTTATTTCACCAGAAAACTCTTACTTGCCTAATCGATTTTGTTTTGTTTCGACTGATTTCTCTCTTTCGTTCCATATCAATTATTTGATAATAACAGATGTCTCATTTTTGTTTAGGAACAATTAACTGCATATTTCAATCATAGAATTTATCTTTAAAAAGTAATGAATTACAAATACATTTGTAACACACAAGTGGTGTAAAATATATAATACAATATAGTTTTTTACATAAATTGCACCGGTGAAATATCGAGCGTCAATTAATGTCGAGCACGCGTTGTTACGTTAAGCCACAAAATTATCTGTTAACCCGTTTAATCTCGCCGGCAGCTTGTTAATTAAAAATTGCCGGCGTGCCTCGTTGCCGCTTGGCCGCTTGTAATTATTGTCAACGGTAATGTACGGCGTGTGTGCGCCGGATAATTGGTCAGCCCCTATTCGCCGTCCGAAAGTCCGCTGCATCCGTAAATTCTCGGGCCGCACTGCCATAGAATAACGCCGCGACCTACTTTTATACCCTGCGACTACTTTCACTTGCGAGGACGAGGTCGGCACGGATGCACGGGCGGAACGAATTTCCGAATAACATACCTTCAACGTGCCTCGGCATTTCGTTCTTTAAGCCCCAGTTTTTCGTCCCTTTCTTCATTCGTTACTTTTACGAAAGCTTTCGCGTCTCGAGCGTAACATTCATTTGTGTACGTAAAAATGAGACTCACTAATTGTTGCAAGCATAAATGATTAGAAAAATCATCGTTCTAATATATTGACGGTATTAGGTTTTTATTAAGAATCGTCGTTAATAAACTACAGGACGTTTTACATATTTTGTAACAATTAAAGCTGAATACCATCATGAAATAAATGAGGTAAAGCTATTCTTCTTTTCAAATGATTTCTTAATTTGAAATGGATAATAATGATAGCTAATATAATATCGATATTATCTACATAATATAATTAAATGCTACAATTGATGCTGATATTATAGATAGAATTATTATATATATATGTAAAATGATAATATTATATGTAATTGATGTAGTACAATATTTCACCGATTTTTATACTCTCGCTGTTTCACGCGTAAAGCCGTGAAATTTGCATAATGCGCGAACATTAACGCCATAAATCAACGGACACGAAGGAGATATCGCGTGCGTACTGATCCTCAGGCTTCCTAGGCAGTCATTAACAGCTGATTGCCGTACAGTCTTTCTTCTTGACGGCGCTGAACACTTCACGAAGCTGGCCATTTCTCTTTACGACGTCGTCCGGAGTTCTGTCTCAATACAAAAATAACGCGTGTTATTATCTTTTTTAAATTATTAAAAAATATATATTCAGGCATATATCGCGGTTAATATAATACGACAGAACCTTATGATAGAAGATGTGCCTGGAGAAGTCGATTACCTGGTGGCCAAGTTCCATAGGATGTTTTGGAGGATGGTGGACTGTGGCTCACCGCCGGCTAAGATCAACTCGCAGATAGACTGATCCTCGCAACCGATCGACTGATCGTCGAGTATGCGTGCTTGCTTGTGTTCGACCGGCAGATCGACAGATCGCAGCTTCGAGAGAACGATGCTCGGCTGGCTAATGGAATTAATCGTGGATTAAAAATATAAACGGGTGTTTTGTGTTAATCGAGGAAAATATAGAGACTTACGTTGTCGTGTTATCGATCCGTATGACGTTGGGCTTTAACGTCGCCAATAGTAAACCCAGCGGCAGGAAAGTACCAATTAGAGTAATGATTTTCTTCCAAGGGAACGGTCTGTGAACGACATATTCTGGTTTTATATTTGAAAGAAAAATAACTTGAGTCTTTTGAATAGATGTTAAAAAGATGAATCGTTTCGTTACATGATTCCAATGGAACGCATTATAAAGTTGTACAAACAATTCGAGATAATATATATAAGTTAGATTAGATAATTAAAAATTAAAGTATAATCAGAAATAATGTAATTATTTAAAAATCTAAAATATAATATTTTGATATCAGATTATTATTTTTAAACACATTACATTTATGTCTTTTTCAAGGAAATACAAATTAAGTAATTATGTTAAATATGATCGTAATACAAATTCAGCTGAAGAAAGTTTTTATTTATTGCTTTGCGTGGATTTAATGGGTATTGAATAACACATTTCTTGCATTTTCTCTCTCTCTCTCTCTCTCTCTCTCTCTCTCTCTCTCTCTCTCTCTCTCTCTCTCTCTCTCTCTCTCTCTCTCTCTCTCTCTCTCTCTCTCTCTCTCTCTCTCTCTCTCTCTCTCTCTCTCTCTCTCGACATGCATATACGTATCAAACAAATATGCTATTTAAATACGCAATTAAAAAATGATAATATTTTAATCAAACTTGAAGCAATATTTATACGGTTGGCTGCGTTACGTAATGCAATTAACGCATAAATGTTAAACGAGGTAATATATCGAGGAATATACAGAAAAGTGAATATCATGCAGAGACCTAGATAGATAAATAAATAACGTTTAATATCATCTCTTTGGCATTGTTGCGACCTATTTTTAAAGCAAACATATCAATGTCATATTTACGAGAGCTTACCTTCCTATTCGCGGATAAGCGATAGTCGAATGTGGGTCCTCCATAAATTGCACATCGTGATATTCGCCACCCGGTTGATAAAACGGATAGGGAAACTTCCGCTTTCTCGTGTAAGTTGACTCGTGTTGCTGAACTACCATAACACCGTTACTCTCCGGTCTCTTCACCTCGATCGCTGCCTCCTGCGACGTCGGCTGATAACCACTCTGACTCTGATCGGCGTAATAATTGACGGCGTACGGTGACCTCGAGGCGTCGTAGTAAATACCGGTCGATCGATGATCGGTCGTCGTTTTCCCGAATATCTCCTGCATCTCCGGCTTCGCGACGTTTTGGACGAACGTCTGATCGAACACGTGGCCAACGGTACCTTCCTCAAACTGCGATCTCGTACTCTCCGTAACGGTCTGCCGATCGTCGAAGGAATGACGGATGTTTGACGTTTGCACCGCGCCGTCGTCCTGGAACTTAATTCTGCTCGAACGCGTCACCTCGTCCAGCAGACTGGTGATACCTTGAGACGCGTCCTGAAGGATATTCTGAAACCGCTCGTGCCGCGCGTCCAGGTGAACATTGTTGTCGAATCTCACGGGCTGCACATTGTTGAAGGGATTTGTCCGGACAACTGGTTCTTCGATCTCGCCCAAATGCTTGCTAGGCTTAAAAACGTTGGAATTGTTCCGAGAGCGGGCTTCGGTCAGCGATGTTAATTCTTGATTAGAACTTTCGGTGACCGGTCTTAATAACGAAACGACGGCCGTCGTTGTTTCGTGAACGAATTGATTCGTCGTCGAGGAAGTCTCCTCGAAGATGACTTTTGTTTCGCGTATCTCTTCCGACGCTTTGAGAGTCCTCGAGAACGTAAGACCGACGATCAAAAAACGAAGCAGAAGGAAGCGACACATGGGGATCTTATGCAACCACATGTTTCTCGTTCGATTAAGTCGGCAATCAGTGCGAATGATGTTTATGCGTCTGCGATGACGAGCGGGTGCGGAGAACAGTTATTTCCATTGCGTGACGTTCGCCGTACTAAGTCATTTGGCAGGACGTCCTGCGACTTTAACTCGCGAAAAAAAAAGGCAAGAGCAACGATGGACGTATTTTAAAAAGCGTGAACGTGAGAACGATTTCTTAATCACCGCCACGCTTGTCGCCCGCACTCCAATTGTAGTTGACAAAGTGAGCGTTGCGACGTTTAGTTCAAGCAGCGCGTCATAAATGCATGACACGCCGCAACGAAGCAAGATCGTGTGTTTGAAAGCAATTTCACATAAAACTGAGATATTAATCAAATCGGTAACAATTAATCAAAGAGAAAGTAATCAATTTATTATCCTTCTTTCTCCTTTCGTCTCATCTTCGAGTTCGTTTTTTGTCTTTTCGTTCTTGCAACTGTAGTTTTCTAAAATGGTAGATTTATTACAATTGTGCAAGACACATGAAAGTTAATTTGTGAATCTTTGGTCTAATGTAGGAAAAATATAACTTGCAAATAAGCCGGAATTATATACCCTGGTAGAAATTTGTGCAATTTGACCGAACACCCAAGCAGTTACTATCTGGTATTTACTGATATATGGAAGAACTTGGACGTTATCGCTTTTCTGCATTTTTATTTCACACGACTTCGTGAAAGAAAATTCCGGAGAAATATTCAGCGGCACACACAGTAGAATGGAAACGAGCGAAACGTACCAGACTGCTAAATTGCATAAGTATAAGATACGAGACGTTACTTGCTCCAGCAGCGTTCGCGGAACATGAGTGTAATGAGCGGAAGGGGTGAAAAGACTTTCTAAGCCAAGTTTTATCGCCGAGCGGTGAGAGTCTGACCCTGTTTCGCGGCGAGGTCATATACCGATATGTTCTATATGCTCCGCGGTGATCTTAACATTTTCATATTTCACAATAGAGAAGTAACTTTACACAAGCTGTTTAAATTTCTTTCAAACAGCTTTGCCTCGTACAATTGGCTTCACATTTGTATGGACAATTTCTACTGATATTTTATTAAATTATCAACAAATATCGACAATTCATTAAAGATAGAAGCAAACAATTTACAAATCGAGCAAAGACAATTTATGAAACGTCAAATCGAGAATTTCGATATTTGATTATATACATATTATCTTTTATTTTCTATAATTTTTCTTAATAGATATTTTTATGTACATAAAGATACACAGTTTCAAATGTTTTTTGTGTACTTAGCGTACATTTTTTTACCTTTATAAGGTTCTTTTAAAGGTTTTTTTCTTTTTTTATATTTTTTAAACAAATGTATAAAACTGATTTAATTTGAAATATATATTCAAGAAACTATCTAACAATTATCTAATATTATTTGATACTAATCCACACAAATACTTTCCTTGAAACTTTCTATCATTGCGTGTCCGACATCTGGACTAGATCTCGGCGGTGATCTTTTCACCCCTTTCAGTTCGTCTCATATCGTTCTCGTTAATAACGCGACTCTCCCTCTAATACGACCGACAATGAAAGTAGACGTTTACTGCATACGCGGACTGTTCTACCCTTTCTTCAGCGTCGTCACAATTGTTTTCGCGGTTAGGTGTCTAGGCTGACCTAATTCCAGTTTCGAGTAAGCTTAGCTGACCGCCTCGTAACCGGAATTGGGAGTAAAAGAAATTCGTCTCACGTCTCTGTAATCCCGAAAACGTGCCAATTTATTTTTATATTTATAGTGAAAGAAAGAAGAACCTGTTTTACGTAATTATCCTGATTTCGCAAGGTAGCCAAAGATCGATCCGTTATACTATCAACCGACCAATTGGATAAACTCATACCCTGATGGCTTTCGAATATTTGAAAAGAAATGCTGGTAACTGAAATTTAACGCTCTAAGTTTACATTCAAGACTTTCCATGCAAATTCTTGAGCTATCGGCAATAAACTTCAGAAGATGAAGAATATACGATGACATAACGTGGACACGTCTGTTGATTTTGTTTGGGACGACGCGTAATGCGTTGCATACGCAGATATACGCGGAAATCGGTGGAAGAGCGTAGGCTGCTCGACGAAGACGAGAAAAGAAATCGTCCGTTTCTGGGTCGGCGCCAGGCAAAAAAATCCTAGATCGGTGAAAATCTGGCGGAAGAATCGGAAGCTGCTCGTAAAACGGAAACTGTTAAGAACGCGTTTCACTCGCGCGACGAGCAGGAATCACCATCGGCGACGTGAGAGGTAAAGGTATACGAGCAAAGGGGAAAAAAAGGAACGACGGAGGTTTCTGGGCCGCGAAAGCGCAAAAATCGGTAAACGGCCGATTCAACGATTTGTTCGCCGATCCGATTCCGTCTACTGTACGTCGAAGAAGGCCAAATCGGCGATTTGCCGAGCATGAAAATCAACGACGGCTTTCTTTGTCCTTCACGCCGGCATCGTGCCGGCGTGTCCTTAATTGTGCGGCCATTTAGCCAGAAACATCATTTTCTGTACTATCGCGATACGCATGCATTTGACTTGCAAATATATAATACAATATATCTATTAATATGATATAGTATAATATATTATTATAATACATATATATATATATAAATAAAGGAAAAAAAAAATAAATATAATATATTAAATAAATAGTTTCTCCTATATTTTTTAAAAAACAGTAATATTTACTTATGCCAAAAGAGATTATTGTATTATAATTATTTAATTATAATAATACTAACAAGTCTTAGTAAATTCGTATACTCCACTACAGAGAAAGAGAAAGGGAAGAAACTAGTAACTGAAACTAATTAATAATAATTTTATATATTTTAATTCTTTTATGGGCATATGTATATTATAATTAACTATAAACAGTACCAACATTTTACACCACGATAAAAGTAATCTATAAATAATTATTTAAATAAGCACCGTTATAAATCATGCAAATATCAATATTGACTATATTGTATATTCTATTTCGATGTGTTTCTGCAAGTAGAAGATAGATCATGAAACTAAAAAGAGAACTGTATGTTCTTTTGAATAAATTTTAGAATTTCTTTACAAACGTGTTTTACACCTCTATCGTAGGAATCGGCAACGGCAAACAAAGTAGGAAATCAGTCTCGAAAGGATTGAGATTCCTGATATTATAGATTCCCATATACGCGATCTCTCTGATGCTGCGCCGAAACTATACTCGCGGTGCCGCGCCTATAGAGGAGGCCGCGGCATAGAAGAGAGAGCAACTCCTTCGTGTCCCACGTCAGAACGTGAGTTCTACCGTGTGAACGGTGAAAGTAGCGATTTGACAAAAGGTAAAACTCACGTGAAAATGACACTGTCGATGGTCGGGGACGCGACACAGAATCGGGCGACAATGAGACGCCCGTCTTGTCGTCACCCTCATTGTCACGAGCGCCGCAATTAGCGCGTGACACGAACGGTCTGGGTCTGTTTCTCATTGTCGCGTTGTCTTCAACGTCGGCGAATACGACTCTCGCCGAAGCGAGGGAGGAGGACAATGCGAGTACAAGTAACGAGACGAGTACGGGAAATGATCGGAGATCGGCTACGCGCCACTTGAGTTTTCTCGGTCAATCACGGCAACGTCCTCGCTCGCTCGCTTCGCTATATCGCTATGCGGCATGAACAATCCCATCAAGAGTGGCAATTAAAATCGCCGCGGAGATCGAAGACAGGGCAATTAAAATCGCCGCAAGATTGAAGACAGGTTGCGTACGATCGTTTCGTTGCTCCTTCGTCCGGATGCGTTAGACGCGCGTCTCGAATTACTGTCCGGATTTTTGCAACGCTGTAAGTGTGTCTGATTAGAGATGCTGATAAGTGAGAAAGCGTATTGTAAATAACTCGTCGAAGTGATTGTTTTAACGTACAAGCGGATCGATCGAAGATTCGTTAACGGAGATCTCAGTAATCTCGACGAATAAAAATATAAGAATGTTTAGGAATTTTATTTATAACCGACAAATAAATTTTAATAGTGCAATATACATACGTAGTGTATTTGTGTCTAAGATCGTAGACTAATTAGGATATATTAATATCTAAACGTACCATAATATATATTTGCCATGCATGTAAACAGAATTAGAAAGACGTTTCAGCCTCATTTGAGAGAACTTTCCATCTCCATCGTTTTACTCTAGTCATCCAGCGCTCGTTATTCCTACAGAAATTCACGCGAAAGCGAGGCATTCTGAAATAAATAAACATATATCTGTCCAAGAATATGAAATGTTTCGTATCTCAACCATTCTAGGAGGCTGTTAGAAAAGCGAATGCCTTGGAAACCGCTAGACGTCTCGCGGTCCTACATAACGTACAAACAGTGTGTCTCGCGCAAAAATACAGACATCGCTCACTTGTCGGAGGCCAGAGTGATGGGCTCGATCTCATCGATCATCGATCGTGACCGGCATGACTGACCTCGCCTCCCATTGTTGTTTCATTGTATTCCAAGAACGATCGTTATCCAGGAGCGAAAGAGAAAAAATCCCCGTGGGGAACCGCCGGCGTGGGATGGAGCGGCTGGAGCGAGAAAGGAAGAAACCGCGAGATGGGAAGAGAGAAAGGGACACGCGCGGAAATCGCGGGCGAGAAGGAGAGACAATGTGGCGCCCGTTCTCCAGGTTGACCAAGCCAAGGAGGTAAGACGCGGAATAACACAACGGCCACGGGGAACGGAGGAAGATGCAAAATGGACCAAGCACCGACGAAGTGGGGATCTGGATTAAAAGCAAACGAGGGCAACGTCTCAGCAACAGAGCCATCTCGGACCTTGAGGAGTCGAGGTCGCCGACGTACTCCACTTCCGCATTCGTAACGTCGCTCTGTTGTCGTCGTCGTCGTCGTTGTTGTTACTGTTGTTGTTACTGTTGTTGCTGCTGCTGCTGCTGTTACTGTTACCACTGTCATTCCGTACCCCGACGCGCGCGTTGCGCGGCAGTTCCTGCTAACGGATCTCCGAGCGGCGACACACGGGCCTAGTTGTTCATGTAATTGAAGGCGACTCGGACGACTAATATCGACACGGTCAGTGCGACACGTAGTGCACGCGAATTGTTCGTTCTCCTTCGGCGCTCTATCGCGTTATAATCACATAGTAGAATTCCGTAGAATTAAGTAAACGACGCGTGCGAAGTCACGGGGCGGTTATCTGAGCCGGGTGCGATGACAGTGATCTCGACGAGAATAGTAATTCTCTAACTGTTTCTCTAAAACTCTAACTCCGACTAGTATACGACTTCATTGTGATTCCGCTGATTATTTATCAATTTTTATAGCCGTCGTTTCCCCTCGTTATATTTAATGCCATTTTCAGAATTATGTAGCTTTGACAGTTATGACAGTTATTAATACGCGATTTACTACTCTTCTTCTTCGCGTTAGAGATGAGGCTCCATAAAAGCATTTTTGAACAAATCTATTGTAATAATATTAAGTAACTAAAAGCGAGAATTCTGTTAACAAAATCCTAAGAGATGAGGTACGAAATAAGGTTCCTCGTGTTTCAGATGACGACAAGAGGAGCGGTATGCCTGCTCCTGACGATCTTGACGTCAGGAGGTTCGCTGGCTAGCACAAGGTACTTCGTGAAAATGCGAACGAACGCGTCCGAGATGTTTAGAACGAAGGCGGACAACTTGAGGATTCTTCAGGATCCGATAGCGATCACGCCGAATCCTCTGTACGATAACGCGGGGAACGAGCACCAAGCCGAGGACGGGAGAATGACCAAAGAGATATCGAGCGATCAGTATAATCGGAGAAATTCCTTTGTCGAATCTTCGACCTTCAATCCGGACGTGCTCAATAAGTTTCTCGAGGAATATGCGAACATAGTTAAAACCACTACCGAGAGGAATTTCAAATATCCCTTCAGAATCGTGAAACCACCCGCGGAACCTCTCGTTCTCGAAATCGACAGCGAGATCACCGAGACCACGACCAGCCACGAACAGGGCGAGAAATTTGATCAGATTTCAAATGCTACTTCAACGGATGATGCGGTAAGAACCATATATTTTAGATAAAATAATATTATCTTTCGTCTTTGGAATAATTGAATTTAAAAAAGCCAAGAAAGGATATTTTAATAATTTTAAATTCCGTGCTATTTATAATATTGTATAATTTGTTGTTAGATAATGAAGAATATGTTGGTTAATTTTTCATTATTTTTGCTGATTTAGTTAAGCGAGGCGTTGAACGATACCTTGAAGAGAAACAAGTACTACGGCACGAACAATTATGAAGATAACAGAAACGGCTGGGTGACGCTGGAAGCAATTCCGTGGTCTAAGAGCAAAATTTCCAAGTGGCAGGCCAATCCCAGCACGCAACGACCTTGGCCAGAGATAAAGCCATGGGATAAACCGAGCATGAAACCATGGGCCAGTGACTTTACCATCAGACCCACTTATGAAAACAACATACCGTGGTAACACAACCATTAATTTTCCTTTCATTACGCGGTCTTATGTACAATTTTTGAAAATAGGTTTCGTGGTTATTATGACGAGAGATTTTTATTGTTAGCGTCCAATTGAAACTTTCTTTCTTGCAAGCTGTTTACAAAGTTCAGCGATATACCTCATTTTACGCGATACTCTCTACATTAATATTAAGAAGTGTATAATCAGAAAGTCTCGTAGAAATTAATTCACTTCTTACTTAATCTTTATTCCTTTATTTGCATAACAAAGCCAATTTGTGCAAAAGATGCAAATGAATTTTCTTATTTCTTAACGTCTAAAGATCTCAAGACTTAATTTTTTTTTATTATCAAAAGAGTCTTCCAGACAATAATTGCGTTATATAACAGTCTATTAATTAGATATTTTTTTTTTTATCTTATATTATACGAAAGGTGTTTCTCGGCGAAATATCGGCTTTAAGCAAATGCAAAAATATACGATCGTATCCCAGGTACGACAAGCCAAAACCCAATTGGCCCGAGAGCAACGAGAAGCCGTGGCAGAAACCAATTTCACGTCCCCCATACCGCCCTGACGACGCGTCTAATCAGGCGCAGAAGTGGCCGCCGGAGAGACCGTCCTGGAACAAGTACGACCCTCATCGTCCCAACAGCGATATCATCACGGACGACAGACCGTCCAATTTCCCCAGCAGCACTTGGTCCAGACCGCAGACCGCCTCGTATCAATTTATCGATAGATATTCGGACAAGGACCAATCGGGTGACGGAAGCAATTGGCACGATTACCACCCGTCCAGATACGATCAGGCTCGACCTCGGCCCAGTGTGATTACCGAGAGGCCGAATTTCTCGCATTATCAGTACGTGGACAATCATCCGCCGAGTCATCCGGCGAGCGGCGACGGCCAGTGGGTCCTCTTATCGTCGAACCGGGGATATGCGAAATCGAGACAGAGATCGATCAAGTTCGACGCGATAAATTCAGCAGACCCGTTCAAGAGGGTCAACACGACAGGTCGCGGAAACGGAGGAAAACAAGATGAAGATCCTGCAATAGCTGTGATGACGTCGAAACGCCAGGTTAGGCTAGATGATCAAAGAGAGATCAAGTATTGATTGTAATTTAGCTAAAGTATGGCCCCTACCTCGCGTCAAGCAGTTTTTATTTTTTCAATTTGACGAATCTGACTTTATTTGAACAATAATTAAAATGTCATGGATGATTTAAATTCGCGAAGATAGTTATTGTTAGTGACGTGGAGATTTGTCAAAGGGGATATCGCTGACGGCCGCTTTATGAAAGATCGTTTACCTAGGTCAGATTGACGGTGTTGCCATCGATCAACGGCACGAACACGACGACGTCCCACGGAGGTCTTCTGGAAGTCGAGAAGACGTTCAAGAGCGTCGAACAGAGCCGCAAGGAGTACGAGATGGAGAAGCTGTCGACCGTACCGAATATCCTGAACAAAAGACCAATCAGGCAGCACACCCTAAGCACACAACCGTCGAGTTCGGCCGTTTTAGCAGCCGTCGGAGCAGGTACGGCTGTAACAAATCAACTTAAAATATACTTCAAAATAACTTAAAATGTACTATAAAATATATTAATTGCTTGTCCCTGACAAGATTTACATATCGAGTTAACGTAAAAAGAGATATACTGGCTTTAAATTCTTTTGACATTTAATGAGATTGATTACTTAAATATTCGGTTTAGTCAAAAAATAAAAAATCATTAATATGTAAATAACAATATATGTATACATAATTTCAACGTTTTTATTAAAATTTTCAATTACATATTGCAAAAGTGAATTTAATGTTATTTAAATTATTCCTACATTATTCACGTCAACAAAGAGCAACTTTTCGTGATAAAAGTACACTTAATCCAATGTGCGTAATATCTCGAGAATTTAAATTGCTGAATATTAGTATGTTTATTTAAATTAATTTTGTTAATTATCATACCATTTGTCCAACAACAGGTATGCTTCCGGCGACAATGGCGATGATGCTGCCGATAATGCTGGGTCGTCGAAAGAGAGATCTGAGACTGATGGAACACACCCTGAACAACGATCTCGAAGTGCATAAGCTCGCGAGGGAGTATAACGTTCAACTAAAGAGACCAGTAGGACCGTAGGAATTATGATAGCAGAATTCGCGTTCGAAGAACTCATTAGGAACGATAGAGTAAACGATAAGGAACGCACGACACGTGCGAATTACGTTGGGATGCAGGACAAAACATTGAGGGTCCAGAAACGGAAATGGTTCACCCGGAAATTGATTTCGCGTCGACTACGCATCTGTTCCGTGTCATTAAATTGAACGACCAAACGGTACATTATATATATATGGCATGGCAGTATTATTGGAACACTTATACGTTCTCGTATTTTTATAGGGTATATTTCTCAAGTCTATTGAAAATTAATTTCAATTCCGAATTATGAAGAGATAGAGCCTACATTTCGATCGCATGTTGGATCTAAAGTCGAGTGATGTATTTCGCAAACCATTTTCCAAGATATTGCATTATATATTAATCAGTTAGACTATAGACAGCGTATTAATACTGAATACGCTTCTGAATAACCAATGTATCCCTATTACAGGCGAGTGTATAAGCACGATCGATTTAGAATACCTGTTGCTGTTCTCGTAGTCACTGGGGTAAAGCGCGAAATTAGGGGTAAAAAAAGTTTATCGTAATCGCGGTTGAAAGGAAAAAAAAACAATTTCCGAGCGCCACTTTGCTAGTTCTTCGTTTTGGATTACCGCATTTAAATTGCCGTTGGCACAGCGCGATTGTATAAAAGGAAACGTAATACGTTCCGACTTTTATCGCCATCCGCATGAATATTTATCATCTCATATTTTACGCTTGATCGCGAACATCGTCGCGTCGGCGAATGTAAATTCCCGATTTATTCCGCGATGCGATAAGCGCTCTATCTGCAACAAATTAAATTGCGTCATAAATTGTCGAATTTGTGTTCGTTTATGATCCAACGGCATATCGGACGGTTCGGTATTTCTCCCAGATACGACTCGAAGTAATCGCGGCAACTTTCCGCTTCAAAGATCAATGTTACGAGAGAGACACAAGCGGTTCACATTCTCCAATATTTATTTACATAGCGCATATCAGGGTATTATACATAGAGAGTTTGCATACTTATCTATTTATTTATTTATTCGTTTAACTCGTTTTATTTATTTAGTTATATATAGCGTACTTTATACAGTATAAGCTGCCCAATAATCGGCTCCACCATATGTCTTCGCTCGCCCTCCAGCGAGAGGGTAAGAGAGCAGCGCGCATATATTATACCAAACAATTGTAGAGAAATTAAAAAGCGACTTTCAATAAAGATCCAATCGATCCCGTGTGTGGAAGAGAGAGAGAGAAAGGAAAAAATCTCTCGAAACCCCTCACCAATCCCGCGGCTATCTCGATCGTTCTGGTTTCGACAAAGTACCCCTAGAATGCATCTTATCACGCTGTATAGCGCGGGTCGAGGTACATTCCGTGCACGCTTACCAGGACCCGAAGACTAAAGTTAAGACACTTTGTGTTAATCGAATGAAGTTTTTTTGAACAATGATTGTGTGGAATAGACGTTGAGGCCATCACCGTCGATTGTCGATCCCTCGCGCGTCGAGCACCGAGAAAAATCCTAGAAGAAGATACATTTCGCGATACCTTGAAGAGGACGACGCCGCGCGTTCAGTGATCGTAACAGTAGTCTATGTTCCTCTTCGTCGTTTTAGCTTTCTAAGTGAAAGAACGATCGCGTATCGTATCGCATCGTTTACGGATGGACAAAAATGATTGTCCGTAAAATCGCGTCTTAAATCGACTGCGAAGAAGTCGGGGAGGGGGAGAGTCGCTTCTTCGCGTTCCCTCTGACTACCGTTACTAGGACTACGGTCGTCGTCACGCTACTATCCGGCGTTACACGGTGGACCCGCGTGTCCACCGTATTGCGCCGTGAAACTGGGAAACGCGTGTCGTCGTATGACGCGAGAACTTCCATCGCTGCTCCTCCGAGTTTTCCCTTCCCCTCATTCCTCGCCGTTGATCCTCTTCTGCACGTGACCTAGATACCGCGCGAAGCCCTCGCTGGCGTGCTTGAGAATCGTCAAACCCAGTCTGAACTTGATCTCGGCCACCTTCTTCACGAAATTTATGAGACTGAAGCCCTCCGAGGGTTTCGTCGTGGTCGAGCCGTCGAACCACTCGACGGTCGTCGCTTCGGGACTCTTCAGGTCCGTGGGACGCGTCGTACCCTTATCGGAGGAATTCTCCGGAGAGACACTGCTACCGTCTTCATTTATTTTTCCAATCGCGGGGGTCGCGGGGTCCTCCGTGTGTTCCACGCTGGTTTTCAAAGTGGACGCCTTCACGCGAGTGTTAGCTTCCTCCTCCTCCTTCCTTTTCTGCCCCTCGAGATCCTCCACTTCGTTGTTCTCGTTGCTGCCCCTCTTGTGCGGCATCCCGCCACCCGGCAGCGCCGAATCGATGATGTCCAGAATCTCGTTGCTCAGATCTTCTTCCTTCTCCGCCTCCTCGCGCTCCTCTTCCAGTTCGTGCTTCGACGGTATTATCTGTATTACCGAGTCCCTCTTCAACCTCGAACTTCGCCCTCGACCGCCCTCGGCCTCGTCAACGGCGGCGCGTTTGACTTTGAGGGATCGCGGCCCGTGCTCAACGGCCACCGCGGTCGGCGTTATCTCAATTTCCTCGTATCCGTCGTCTGGTCGGGCAGTCGATACTGCCAGATGCGCCTGGCCATAGCTGTGCAAGGCGGCCGCGTTCGGGAAATCGAAATCCTGCGCAACGTCCCTCTCGAACTGCGTCTGTCCGATCTCCGTAGACACGTAACCGACGCCATTCTTGTTGTCCACAGGCAAGTTCGACACTTTCACGTCGAACGGATATTCCTTGGGTACGTTGCCGACCACGAATTGCCGATTCGCCGCCGAGCCCGCGTTGACCTCCGCCGAACTTCCGAGATCCGGACGCTTGCGATCGTAGTAAACCGGAGTAGTTTGCGCCTCGGGATACCGGAACTCTGTGTTCCGATACTTCACCGCCGGCTTGGTGTTTTCCACTGTTTTGTAAACGGGAGAAGTAGACACCGGCGGATATCTCGAGTCGACCTTCTTCGTCGTTTGAGTGTCGTACGCGCCATCGTAATGCTGATATTGATAGTAGTTGCCGTTGTTGTAGCTGTCCTTCCCTCCCGAATATTTATTCTCGTAATTCGTCATACCCTGGAACACCTTGGACAACATCTCCTCCTCGCTCTGCCCGTAATTACCGCCGTATTCATCCATATTATACTTGTAGTTCGGCTCCACCTCATAGTTCCTACGGTTGATCGTACCGCCGAAGGGATACAGGAAATACGAGGCGAGACCGAGACCCAGGCCTACCAGCGACATGACGCCGAAGCTGGGCATCACTTCGCGACTGAGGAAGTTGTAGATCTGAGTGCCGATCGCCTTCTGCGGCTGCTTTTTCTTGGTCTTCGTCGAGTTCCCGACCTTTGTATCGGGCGCGATCTTCGATTCTTGGACCTCGTTATCCACGTAGGTGGAATCAGTAACGCTCTCGCTGGTCTCCATCTGGATAGGCACCATCGCGACTGTCGTCGAGGTTGGCATCGAGGTCGTGGGCCTGCGCCTGCGATTCTTGTTCTTCTTCCTCTTCGAGCTATGCCTCGGCCGCTTCGTGCTGGTCGACGCTGTCGTACTTGACGCCGATGTCGTCGCCACCTCCGTTTGTGTTTCCACATTAATCTTGGTCAGCTCGGGATTAAAGTCAAACTTTAGATCTATTCTGGAACTGTCAAGATCTTCCGTGTCCTTCAACACGATCTCATCCATTTTGTTCTTGTCGACCTTCTCGATCTTCAGGATCGGCGCGTTTACCTTGATCGGTTCTATCTCAATCTGCGTAGTCTCGTCCACGGGCTTCTTCAGCTGCACCTTCAGCACGTTGTTCCCCTTAGTGCCGATCGGCTTCGATCTCACTGGCACCTCCACAAGATCCGCGCTGAACAAAGTCGATTTCAACGTACTGGCGCTTAGGGTGGACGCGGTAGTAGCTGGGAGCAAAGTGATCGGAGTCTTCTGAGTGTCCATGAGCACCGACGCTTTTATCTTCGTAACGAACAACGGCTTCTCGGTATTCTCCTGCTTGTTCTGCGGGGTCGTGATGATCGGGACCGGTTTAAAGGTCACCTTTTCGATCTTACCCGTCGACGCGGAAGTCTCATTCTTCGCTGTTTCAGGCTTGATCGTGGTTTTCCTCGTTGGCTTCGGTCTGGCCGGTTTCGTCGTTGTCACCTTCGTTGTCGTCGGCTTAGAATGCGAGGTCGTTCTCGGCGTGGTGACTTTCGGCTTAGAAGTGGTTCTCGGCGGTGGACTCTTCTTCGTCGTGACGACAGTCGTCAACGTTCCGTCGCTCGTCGTCGAAGTGCTCGTTGTCGTGGTGTGAGTCATCTTCAAAGTCGTGCTCGACGAGGTTTCTACCTTTCCTGAATCTTGAGTAATTTTCTCCGGTCTCAAAGTAGTCGCGATCTTCTTCATCGTCGTCGCGGTCGGTTTCTTCGTGATCACGGTCACTTTCTCGGTGGTTATAACAGGCGTCAACTGTGGTGTGGTCTTCCCCATGATCTTTTCAGGGATCGTCTCCACTCTTTCGACCGACGAGCTCGGTCTCACCGTGAGTCGTACCTCCGTCTGGAACGGCTGCTGCGTCTTCGTCTTCTCGATCTCCACGCTCTTCACAGTCGTGGACGGCGGATTTAACAGAATCCAAGTGGAAATACCGCCGGTGGTCGTCGGGTAATTTTTGTAGGCGGTAATCAGCCTCGTCGTGCTCATCTCCCGCTCGAGCTCCTCTTCCGTCATCGCCATCGCTTGGCCCGGATGGCTGGTCTCGAAGTAGCTGAACTTGGAATTGATCGGCCTGCCGAAACTCACGGGCTCCAAATTGCTGGTCTCCGAACTAACGTCCCTTATCAACGAAGGGGTGTTCTTCTCCGAGGATTTCGGCGTAGTCGCGACACTAGGTTCGGCCTGGACGAGTTTCTCGTTATTTACCTTCATCACATCCTGTGGATTTGTAACGTTGAGGAGTTGAGTGGCGACGGTTCTCAGAGATTGATCCATATATTGCAGATCCTTCAAATCACGGTGGGTGTCGTTCAGTTGTTCGCTGAAATAAAATTTCACCATTAGATTTGTTGAGGAGCAATGAAATATAGATTCGCAGAGTATTTCCAATTTTCATACAATAATCATCGCGTTATTAACGCGATGTAGTATCAGATTATATATATATATATATAAAACTCGCGTGTTACATGTTATCATATCATATTGCGATAATTATTGTATGATGACATTCCATTTTGTTTTAAATCACGATTTTAATAATTTATAAAATAATAAGATAAATGCACACATATACACTCTCTCTTGCTCTCTTTTTTATCTGTTATAAATAATTTGTATGAATATCTTTTTTGTGAATAATTTTGATAAATATATTTTTGTAAATAATTTTTGCAAAAATCTATATGGCTGGATGAACCAAAAGATTAGCAAAAATGCCTAATGTTATTGAACATTATTCTTACCTTTTCTGTGCAATAATTAAGGCTTGATTCGCACAGTAAAAGACTGACACCACTGTCAAGCTCCATGAATATAATTAAATGTAAAATAAGAAAGCAATAGTGTAATAAAACAATGTAGTTTAGAATAAATTATTACACGTGTCTACAATATATGTATTTTACATAATAAATGAATTAAAAAGATTAACCCCTAAATTGAAACTTCTTTATTATTGGATTAAAGATAATTTTAAGTTGTTTTCTGTTATCAGAGATATCTATAAGCATTAATAGTTTTTAATTAATTGGCAACTAAAATTTAGAGATTTTCGTAAATCAAAAATTTTTGAAGAATAAGAAATAGATACCATAAAACTGTAATCTTTGGTTTATTTCCAATTTTAGTTTGAATAAACTTTAGTGCGTATATAGTCTCAAGCATATAATAAATGTTTTTAAGCTATAAAAAAAGGTAGCACAAGATTAAACTTGATAGAATAAAAGTTATTTCTGTTTTTGATGCTTAAGAAATTAAATGATTAAATAAAGTGTAAATGTAATCATCACAAATATCGCATAATTTTTTATTATAAGTTTAATTTTAATTAGCGTTCTCTTTATGATAAATGTTATTATATTTTTATGGTAATATATAATAGATCAGGATTTAGAGGGATGGTATAGGTACAAAAAGATAGGAACATATATTTTTATATATAACATACATAAAGGCGTAAAAAATTATATGATCGCCCAATGGAGTATTAATTTTTTGTTCTGAATGTTTTATTAACATTACATATTCGTTGGCACAAATACTGTTAATGCCCTGAAATACTGTAAAATTCAATTAAGTTAAAGTACCAATATAATAGGAAACGCTAATCATAACTCTTTGCAGTCTTATGTCGAGCTGGACATAATTTTGCGGTCTATAATATCACGGTAATTCTCTAAACATTCGAATCGATACACAATTATAATTAGCGAACTACATTTTTGCGACCTCCACAAATTTTTCTATAAATAATAAAAATTCTTTGATTTAAATTAGACTCGCCAGTGAGATGAAATTATGAACGAGATAATTGATCTTCGCTCATTTGCGAGAAATTTGGACCGCAAAGAGATAATATTAAATATTATAAACAGAGCATCTTTTTTTAATAGTATATATAGAATTTATAAATACTTAATACGATAAAATAAAAAGCGCAATACTCTCATTATTATACACATGATCATATTAGCGATAAATAAATAGTAATATAACATGAATTAATAATTATTAATAGTAACATAATAAAATAAAATATTAAGTTAATGAGATTGCATTGATTATCTTATCTCTGTAATTATAATAAATTAATTAATTAATTAAATAGCAAGTATTTTCTTGCCACGCTACTTTTAGCGTAAGAAAATAAAGCTATTGAACATACAAAAATATATTATTTTGCGATATAATCAATCTTAATTATTTTACATAAATTATATTATATTTATGAAGGACGGATGTGAGAACTGTTAATTATTATATTTATTTTAGTTATTATCTTATCCACTCCGGATAAAGTAAACTTCACCCTTAATGAAGGAAAATACCATACGATTATCCTGCATTATCATTATATGCGCTACATCAGCATATAATGTTTTAAAACAAACATAATCATCTACCTATTTTCTCTCTTTGCTTTTCCTACTAACCACGCATCATTTTCAATCCGTTACCGCACTATGCGAACGGTCATTACGGTATGTCTTGTAAATTTCATCCAATTTAAGGTAACTCTAAAAACGGGAGCGTACTTGCTTCATACAAGCTTTATGCCATGGCTCTCCTACTTATCCGAAGATCACCAAGAGCGTTACAAGATCAATCGAAGTGCGATTCATCTTATGCGCTTCCTACGTCTACTCTTCCACTCGTTCAGACGATCGTACTTGTGCACGGCTCGCCTGACGAACTCCTCGAGATTCGGTGCGAAACTGATCGTCTTGTGGGCGGAACGCCCGAAGTCGAGGACGCTCGGTATCGCCCACGGGAAGACGACCGCGGCTACGCCGAGCACGCCGGCTGCCATTGCGGCGAACGGCGCCGCGGCGAGACTAAAGAAGCCGTAACCCACCGGATTTAAGAAGGAAAAGTACGTGAAAACTGAAGCCATAGACTCCAGTACACTGCCTGGCGACAGTTCATCATCATCGTCGTCGTCGTCGTCGTCGTTGGACGACGATCCCGAAGAGCCTGAAGTCGACGACGAAGCCTGACTAGCAACGCTCGATAAAGCGGCGGGATTAACTGCGATACTAGGTCGACTGGGAAGACTCGGCAATTGCAAGGTACCTAGACCGCCACTGGCCTGACCTTTCACCGGACCAGGTTTCACTAAGTACACGGGCAAGTCCTGAGCGGGATTTTCGGAGTCGAGACTCCCGGCGACAGGTGGCCCGCTCGCGGAAACGTCGGGACCAGCAGCGGGACCGTCGACGGACGATCCGGCGGGGCTCGCCGTCGCTTCCGCGTCCGCTAACGGAACGCTCGAGCCGGACACGCTGATCTGAGTGCCCTGAAACACCTCGACGGTCGACAGTCCCGGGGACTGAACGGGATCGTTCCACTGGGCTGGGATCTCGCTGGGATCTTTCTGGGAATCGTAATAGTTATGTTGGCCCGGTCGCGGCGTCTCGAGCGGGCCGGGGTTGTACGTTCCAGTCGACGCGGTTACGTAACTGTTCAGAGAATCCTCATGGAAGAGATCGGTGAACGCTTCGGCGTATTTCTCGCTCTCGTCCGCGCCGCCGTAGCTCTGCGTCGCCAATGAGGTCTGCTGATCCCCCGCGATCGCCGGTGTACCACTTGGCGTGAACACGTTCGTATTCGAGACGTGCGAGTTGACAACTATGTTCAGATCGGTGCACCCTTCCTTGCTCTGAATCGTATTGTTCACTCGAGTGTAAGTGTTTATCATGATCGTCGGGCAGTTCGCGTTGTCGGTCGAAGGGAAAGTATTGTTCTCCTGCTTGGGAGGTCCCTTATCTTCGTCCTTCTGAGAAGTGAACGTTATGTGAACGTTGGGTCTTTGTGCCAGTCCCGAGGACCCCGAGGAAGATCCCGAAAAAGCCGCTTGATCGGCGGCCGCCGTGTCTGTTTCGGGCGTTTTCAATTGCGTCACGGTCACATTCGGCTTCTTCAAGCCGTCGTTCAGGATATGAACCACTGTATTCTGCGTCACGTGTGTCAGAGGGTTAAAAACAGTCTTGTTCCGCAGCGACGCCACGTCGGACCAAGAGGAAGGAACGAAAGTAGCGGAGGAATTCGAAGACCCTACGTATTGGGGACGAACGACTGAACTCGGGTTTGACCATTGGATCGGATAGTTCGCGTGAGAGTCTGTTTTATCGAGAGCTTGATTCGGCGGTGTATCCTGAAAAACGACGCTCTCATAATTGTCGACGTAATCGCTCAACGGACGATTAGGCTCCAAGTTTTCGTAGATCGATTCGAAGACCGGCTCGGTCGTTTTGTCGTCATTGTAATTCAAAAATGGTGTTGTACTGTTCGGAACGATCGCCGGTACCTTCAACCAGTGAATGATTTTCTTCACGCTGGAGTCGAGGATCGGGTCCGTGTCAAAGTAATTATTCGACGACAGGATCGGCGTTCCGTCAACGTCCGAAAGACCCGACTCGTGACTCGTGTCCTCCAAGGACGCGGTGTATTTCTCGTAATTGTATAAATCCTCCATGTCCTGAAGTGCCTCGTTCGGCCAGTTCTTCAAGTGCGCGCTGTATTGCACGGACGTACCGCCGTGCTCGTCCTTTATTTTGTTCCCACCATCGACTTCCTGACTCGGCGACTTCTGAACGGACGAGGAATGACCGTTCTTCGTCGGTTTGGGCGTCGCGCGATTGTTCGAACCGGGCTTCTTCGCAGCTGTTCTCGTTAAATGGCCCTTCGCTGGCTGTTTCAGTTCGATACCGGTAGAATCAGCGTCGTTGCCATTCCTCAACTTCGTATTCGACACAACGTCGCTGGCGTTCCGCCGACTCGAATTCAAGTACGGATGCCGGAGTTTAACGAAACTTCTGTGAGTAACTGCGTTTCCGTGAGGCAAACGACTGTGACCGACGACTTCAGATTTCGAATGTGGGACCAAGGACGTCTTCGTCCCGTGTGCCGATCTTTCTGAATTATTCAAACCGTTGCCGCCAAAGTGGCGGAGAGAATCAGTGATGACACCCGATTTTGAATTTTCGCGCGAAAGTACGACCGGGTCTGTATTTTTACGAATCGAATTGCGATTTTTATGAATAGAACGAGTAACGGCGTCTACCTGTTGAGAATTACTCGGAACGTTCGTCCTTCCTATTTGCAAGATAGATCTATTTACACCCCGCTCTGACGTCCAACGTGACGTCTCGCCTTCGATACCCTTATTCGCGAATGAATCGGACCTAATCGAGCTTGACTTCCGACGATTTCCTACCGCGACAGAGATATCGTCATCCGTCTTCTCGGAACCAGATGCACGAGTTGCCAAGAAATTGTTTCCTGTCGGGTACGAGTACCTCGTTCGAGCGACCACCGATTCGAGATTTTCATTCGCAGTCACTCCAGATTTCGATCTCTCTAAATTCCCATTATTCATCGTTCCGGAATAATTCGTTCGAACGACTCTTAAATCGGGACTAAATCCTGCCCAGCCTATTTTTTCGTTCTGAATTGTTTTAGAATTGCTCGAGGAAACGTGAAGCGAAGATCCTCGAAGAGCTGCCTCGCTCGAGTTTCGAACAGTGGCGATCCTCGCGATTTTACCTAACACATCCGTCCTTGAAAAATGTGGAGGAGCGATTATCGCTCTGGATTCAGGCATCGTCCAGATGTCGTCGAGCTTGGAACGACGAGCGCTAAACAATCGCGCCGCCGTCGCGCTCTGAGCGAAATCGCTCGCGTGTGAACCGACTGCGTTATGCTCGCGCGACGAATCAGCACTATCGCGGAAATATGTGATATACGACTTTCTATTACTTCCGGAAGTCCCTGTATACCTGCTATCGTCTCGAACAATGTCGTGTGACTTGCTCGAAACTTGGATGCCTCTCCATTCCGCGTCGCTCCTTTCTATCGTCGTCGTCGGTTGCAAATCCACGCCTAAAAGGTAAAAAAATAAGGGAAAAGTTATTATTTTGGATTTTGCACAGAAATTCTAATGACACGCAAACCTGCCGACACGCAACGTCGACAAAGCTCGCCAATAATGCGTTAATAATAACCAAACACGTAAAGTCACTATTCCGTTGCGACGCGAAGATTTCTCAATGCCTTAAATTCAAGCGACTGCCAAGTTAAACACTTCCGCCTTAAGAAATTCGATTTTGCAAGAAAAACGCGGATTGGTAACGTTAACGCACGACAAGCAGCGGCGTAATTGCGGCTCTACGAAGAAGACAGGTTGTTATCCGACACGCTACAAGAATTGATGCTATTGAGTAATTACGCGATTGATGCCTCATACATGCGTTTTCTCCATAATTGGAACATTGAGCACACAAATTCAATCCTTCGGAAGAGGAGATGAATAACTCGTTATTACATAGAAAGAGCGAGTAATGCAATTGTTACATACTTAAATACAAATCACTGCCGAGTGAATCACAAAGTCGCAGTCGGCGCGAACACTATATCGTATCTACTAATCACTAATCGCTATTTGATCATTCTCAGGCTGCCGCAATTAATAGCGTTTTTCACTGGCAGAGCCGGTGCGCACTCAGTGCACATTAAAGCCGTCGTACACAAACCAACGTAAAGTGTATGTTTAATATAATCGGGTTAAATCATGAAATCCTCAATATTCTTTATTGCACTATTTGGTAAAATATGTACTGAGTATTTTATCAGTCGAAATATTTGCATTTTACTTTAAATATTAGAGACTTAAATCAGTGTACAACGGCTTTAATGTGCACTGAGTGCGCACCAGTTCTGCCAGTGAAAAACGCTATAAGATATATTAAAAGATAACAGATCTGCAATTGAATAACCATGGTTCATTGGCTACGACAACTGCACCGCGAACAAAGCATCAATTTCGCGTTTATAGAAAATTCGCGTTTCCTGCTGCCAGCTTAATCGTCACGTTGCACGGTTTCATTGCTAAATCATCGTTTCATTGCACCGATCACTTCCGATCGCGTTATAACTCGAAATATACATTATCGTCGTATGATTCTCCGTGTGCAATGGGATACCCACCATTCTGAGGCCTGGCATCGCCCGATCCTGCCACCAGCAGGACCACCACGGTCTTCAGCAGCTGCATCCGCATTTTCGCACTGAAACAAAAGTCAAGGAAAAAATATTTTAAAATGAGATCTAAGAGACCCCGCGTCGAAAAATTTTGTTCAACTTCTTTACGAATTCTGGGAACTACATCGTTGAGGATGATGCGCGACGAATTATAAAAAGGCAAGATCGTCTATCTCGCGAATCTCGATTCGCGAGGCTATAGAGGCTGTCCTCGACACGATGACCTACACTCAAACGCCTGAACCTGATCTTGAGCAAACAATCTAGATCTCGGATGGATTTCTCGTTGCCCCGCGTCATCGAGAGAACCAGTCAACAGGAAGAGAAGCCACCGGTCGCAAAAAAAAAACGATCTTGCGTGATCGCCGAAAGGAGCGATTGCGAGGGAAGAAGCGACGGTCGGAAGCGGTGGAGCAAGCGCGCGGAAGTCGTAGGTTTTAATTTTATGACCGACAAAGATGCGACGCTTGCGTTAATATTCATGCGGACGGATACGCGTCAGTTATATATTGCAAAAATTCGTATCTGCGTATACTGTGTACTTATGTTTCAACAGTTGTTCTTACGATAATCCGATGACGATACAAGTGCTTTATAAAGTGTGCGAATAAATAATAACTGAATGTTATTCACTAATTTATTGTAGTATAATTTAATTCCCTTTCTTTCTCTTTCTTCGCTAATTTACCTCTTGTTATTTCACAAATAAAATCATGTACATAAACGGTGATGTAAGAAATAATTGTTCTCGTGTTATTTATATACATATATATAAGACGCATATTAATATTTGATATTAAACAACGTTAAAACTGACGTTGCACTGTCATGCTGACTCTGACAGAGATGGATATCCGAATCAAGTATTCTTTACAACCATTATACATATATGAATTTTCAGTGACCGTAGATATGAGAATACCCTCGAATACCAAGATGAGTTTTTCGTTATCGGGCAAAATAATCAAAAAACTCAAAATGCATGCGATCGTTAATGGTTACCACTGACGCAACTGTCGAGACGGTTGACTCTTGGCGAGTTTACACAGACTGCGTGACGTGAATTTCTGATCACTGATTTGTCAACTAAGGTCTCGATTGAAAGTATATTCGTATTCGATGCTCATTTCCGATTGTTCCAATCGTCTATGCACGCGGAATGCGAACAATAGCATTACTTTACCATTGACGTAAGTTAAGCATTTTATCTACGCAATTCTAAGTTTCTAAAAAAAACTTTTATCCGCGTTGCAGACGTCACGGCACGAAATTCGCGTATAACATTTTGTTCCATGACGTCTGCAACGCGGATAAAAATCTTTTTCAGAACCTTTTAAAACTCTAGTAATAATTGTGACAATTGTCCCCTAAATAAGAATTGTGTATAATCAAAAAATATAAATTAAATATTTATACAAATTAAATGCGAAAACTGCAATGTACATCATGCAAATAAGATTTTAAATATCGTCTGGTATATAGCGGTCGCGGACGCGTGACGACGCGCGGCAGGGGGCTGCACGATCATAAACGAACGGAACGTTCTTTCTCCCGCGTTGAAATCTCCACAACCGAAGGTTTTAACGAAGGCTTTCAACCTCGGCCTGTGAAGGAGCCCGACGCACTGTAAACCCTAACATTAACATCACGAATGGAATTCTCTAACGATCGCAGCTGATTGTCACGCGGTTGTTTCTTTTTTTTACCGTTGCATTTTTTTCATTTTTATATTCGTGTCCGCTAACGGTACCGAACGGGCGTCGATCTTCTTCGGGCGTCCATCGTATGTGACGCCAGCCGCCGCGTCGTGCATCTCGAGGGGAAGCGTGAGCGGTCGAAGTGTGCGAGAGGTCCGACAAGACATTATTCTATCGGCATAGAATAGCCGGTAGAATCCGACGCGCGAATTCTACGAGCAAAGGTATACCGTTAACCATTTGAATGTTTCTTCACGAACCAGAAAACCGCTCGCAGGCGATTCTGCCGAGTTACGAACAATCTTGTCAAGAGATTTATGATTCTGAACGAATTTATTGAGTGATATATTAATCAAGCATATATTATCAATTATTTCATTGTTAAGTATAAACATTAGAATTTTAAGCGTGTCGAGTTGGGTTTAATTTTCAAATATCATGAACTTTTCGGGGGTGTTGCGCAAAAATACATGATTTAAAATTAATAATTTAAAAAATGTTAAATAACGAGATTATTATTTGTCACGCTTATAATAACTTTATTATAGCGTGTGTAGTATAATTGCTATTTAAGATAATATCATCACGAGAATCGGACAAGAATTTTAATTTGGATATAATTATTTGAATACAATTGATAGTTTTATCTCTCTTTTTAATGAACAGAACCGTTGTACGCAACAATAGTTATTATTATTCATGCTCCTTTTATTTACGCACTGACTATTTTCGGTGGCGAGCACGCGTAGCAATTTTCCGAAACGTTCTACCGTAAATAGACGCAAATGCACTTACAGGGAACTACTCTCCCCTCCCTATAACCCATTCAACTCATTCAATAGTGAGCGGAATTTAATATTTAACAAGAAATAAATTAACAGATTATAACTAAAAAGGGAAATGGTAACGCAATATCTTGTAAACTCATTAAATGCATCAGCAAAATATTATTTCCTTAAAATCCGACGATTATCATAAATTTTATAGGAGATGTTCAAATGAAGAAACAGGAGTACTTCGAAACGTATCGATCTCCAAGCCGACGCGACGGTTTGATAGAGGGAATCGCCGAAGATTATTCGTGATATTCCCGAGATCGCTGAAAGAACCGAGATCCCCGTTTCCGGAACGCTGAACGCCAGCGGAAAAGATCGCGCGCGCAATAAAGACACGCTATTTATAACAAACTGATTTGCGCTCTGACGAGCGCCGAACATCCATCGCCGCTAGAATTAGATCACGGCGGATAAGAAACGAAACGAGACAAGGCATGAAGAATGGTATAAGAACGATCGGCTGAGAGGCACGTCTCTCGATCCGGGTCAGTAAAGCGCATTAATTTCAACGCGACCAGATCGGATCTCGTTCAGAGAGAGGTGTAGATAAGCGGCTGTGTTATGAAAATCAGATACGCCTCCACCGTGACCGTTTCGCGCAACGCACGGTTTTTTCACGCAAAAGTGCCTCTTATTAATCTTTAATTTAGCCTACATTAATAACGATAATATGCTTGCTGTTTCGTTATCGCGAAAGATGCAACGGCTATCTTTTCATCGGCATGAAGCTTTCATTATGAGAAACAGTTTCATTGAAGCGTGAAAGACTAAATAATTCAATGACAGAGAGATAAAGGAAGCGAAAGAGAACGAGCGAAAATTGAAAGTATTTATACGAAAGTATTTATAAGAGAAATGTAACTATTCACCCCCTTTTTTGTATATGAATATGAATATAATCTTTTGCCGGAACATTAATAATTTCAAAAAATGTGTTTAAGATAATAAAGTATTCTGCGATATACAGAAGTATATCCTTGGACCCAGTGCTAAAACAGCTTTAGCACATATATATAAAAACAAGAAAATATCTAATAAATATACATGAATGGTTTCGGAGTTATAAGGTATTGAAGTTGCTGTTGTAAGGACACAAATTAAAGTAAATATTGTTTAATGTTCTTCATTCTGTTTAAAGCTTTACAAAATGTGATGAAAAATTCCTCCGACTTCACACCACACTTTCTAGCACGAATTGTTTCGAACCTCTTGAAAAATGTTCAAAGTTTCACGGATGACAACGGCAGCATTAAGTTCAGTTGCCACAGTTCTGAATCGTGGATCTATGAAGTCGACGAAGGAATTTTTTAGCACTTTTTGTAAACCTAACTCCAAAACCGTTCGGATTTCAAAATGTGTTTATTAGATATTTTCGACTTCTTTTCATGTGCTAAAGCCGTATCAGTTTTAGCACTGGATCCAAGGATACTCATGTATTTAATGCGATTTTGTTGGAAATCGGATTGAGTTTGCATTAGCAAAAACACATTTCTATATTGATATTTTACAAATTATGATAACATGAAAGAAAATGTTTAAGAACTAATTAAACTTTGCAGATGTAAATACAGATAAATAAAATTTTAATTTTCTGGTTATTTTAAATTTATGGAAATTATATATAATTTGACGTTAAAAATCGACAAAAAACTTTAATGATAAAAAGATAATTCCAAACTTATTTTCAATAATCAACGTTCGATCCGATAGAAATAGGTCACGAGCATATTAAGATAATCTGTGCATTCATTTTCAGGCCTCTTTTGGAGCGTGGCGTATAAATTCCAAAAATGGTCCCATTACCTTTAATCACCCAATGAGACAATATAGTAAGACATCCGTGCAACACGATTCAACAAGTGTAACGCGTAACGTAATGATGCAAAAAAAAAAGGAGAAACGGGAAGGAGAGCAGCGTGCTCTTCACGAGGAAGTGACTGCGAGCTGTGGCGCAATGAAATAGATACAAGTGTAATTTATCAGCTATAACATATCTTGAATCCTGAGCCGTGCGATGCTTCTGTTCGTTTTTGTATCCTAACGTCGTTATAAATGTTATAATGTCTCTCATTTACATTTCTCGATAATCGGGATAATATCTTCGCGCATCCATTAAAATTCGCAACCGTTATATAATTATAAATGCGGAAATTCATTATTAATTATTTTGAACAAATTCCGTTATTTTTGTATCTGTTATCTTTAAAACGAACTTTTTATAATATCGTAATATCGCATTTAATAAGCGCAGATAATATTCGTTCAGGCGGTTGCATGTTGCAAAATGCAATTGATATTTTTTTCAAGAAAGGATATTTATGGACCAATGCACGAGCCGGCAAACGCAAACAAAATTCATTCAATTAATAATCAACATTCGATTGAGAAAAATTAAGAAAAACATCAATCGAGACACACTACCAGCAAAGATATTATATAAATATTAAATTACATTTTTGCTCATATTTTTGTTTGGATTTTTCTATTAAAAAAACCAATTATTATTTCATTTATGTGGTACATTTTAAAACAATTTTATTTATGTAGTACCTTTTAAAATAATTATATTCGTGTGAAATATTTACAAAAAAATTGACGATAAAAAGCAAATGTTTAAGCAAATTCGCATGATTCAATAAATCAAATATGCTATACTTAACAAAGCACATTTAATGATCGTCATAAATTATCAAGGTCTTACCTTGTCACAATCAGTTAATTTGATGGAGCATCGAATCACTTCAAACGCGATCGCTATACACACACCCGACGATCTCGCGGAGCGCCCGATCGCGAAAATAAACCGTGAAACGGCTTTTACCGCGTGCACCACCGAACCCGCCCGAATCCGCGCGTTAGCCCTTTGACGATCACCTGTTCGAAAGAAAAGGAAAAATACCACCGGAAGAAACTCGAAAGCTCAGAATAAACTCCGGAATCCGACCGGGTATCGCGATATTCGGAAAATTCGCGACGAGAAGAAGGAGAAGAACAGATCGCGCGATTGCGGACTGAAGCGAGGAAGAGTGTCGGAAGACGCGTGTCGACTACCCGGACGATCTTTCGACAATGGTGCACGGCTGACTGACTGTCCGACAAGTCGTACTCGCGCGTACCCAAGTTGGAGAAGGTTCGTATAGCGGGCCGAGGAGAAGAGGGTATATGTACGGTGCAAGCGCGCGCTCGCTCGCCTAGCCGTGAGGAGGCGAGCCGAACGAAGGTGGAGCGTGCCTGGCCGGCAGCGGGCCTTAGGACCCGTTATACCCGACGGTGCTACAAGATCCGCCCGAGTTGAACAACCTTCGCTCGTCGCCCGTTGTCGCGTTACCGCCGAGATATACAACGCGTATATGCTAAGCGCGCGAGCGAGAGGCTCGTTGCCGCTGCCGCTGCCGCTGCCGCCGACGACGATCGATGCCCGAAGTGGGTGAACTTGACGTACACGGTGGTCACGGTGCACACACGGGCCGGGCGGCGCGGCGATACGGTATATCTCTCGAATGCCTCGAGCGTTCCCGCGTATCCGCGGGGAGGGACGGAAGGGCACGAATTTAAATTCGATTTGTTTCCTGCGACAATGGAACCGGAGTGCACTTTGAAGATAAGTGCTCGACGAAGCACTCTGGGAGAGTGCAAATTCAGTCATGTTGAAACTTGCACGTAAAACGATTCTCCAGCATTTATACTTCATCGTCATTTTACTCGATTCAAAATGACATGATACAGCTCGATAGAAAGTTATATTTTCTATAAGTAGTAATTACGTTATAATAATTATGTATAATAAGTACGTAACGCGAACGCAAATTGAAAAAAAAAAAAACTTTGGAATCCCATTTGCATAAAATAGAGACTACAAACCGTAATAACATTGATGTTTCAAGGTTCGTAATTCTAGAAGAATAGAGGAAAAACCGGGCATAATTACAGGCAAAATGGCGACATCGAACTAGATCAGGAAGTCGACATTCGTATTAGATCAGGAATAAGAAAAGTGAATAGCCGAACTTTCACGAGTATGGATGCTGATATCAGTATCAGCATCTATGCGCGCCCGTGAAAGTTATAATATTCATTTCGTTGTTACGGTGCAATAAACACCGCGATGCTCCAGATCGAATTGATACGTAACAACGGCGAGCTGCGTGTTTTGTTGACTGAACAATTTTCGGCACAACGTTGGTCAAAAACGAGAATACGATTAGACTTTTCAGACTGAGAGCAAAATTTATATTTTTATGAAAAAATTAAATTATTTTCGAAAGTGCTGTTTCTATCTTTTCAGTATTTTACTTTTACATAAAAATATATTACGAGTAAAAAATTATAATGGTACAATAGTTTAATACAAAAAATATTGGAATATCTAAAAATTCTAAAAAATAAAGAAGCTTCTCTTTTCGTGCATCTAAACGGGATTTTCTTCTTTTCTATCCTTTTCATTATATCGAATTACCCAATGATAATTTACGAGGCAATTAAATAATAGTCTCACAGAAATGTGCGCAGAGTTCGGATTGGATAACGTTACCACGAAGAGGCGCGAGTCAGATAAAAATTACTGTTAGTTATAATGACGTCGAGCAACTTTGTTCCAGCCCATCCTTTAACATCCCGCACACATTCTGACAGCATGATGAAGGGTTCACGCTATCGGTGACGAGGCGATGCGTGATGCTAACCGATGGTTAATTCAGGAAGTAGTTTTTCCTGAACGCGTTGGAATGCGAGCGGGTGTCGCGCACGGAGAGGAGCGCATTCCGAGCGACAGCCAAAGCCGAAGAACACGATCGATGTGCCGCGACTTGGAACGGGATCCCAAAAAATCGGTGCGGGAGGAGAACCGACGCGCGAGATAGAACATCTCCCGGTCGACAAAGACGCCGTGGCTCTGTTCTAATAGCGCCAGAAGTTTCCGGTGCGTGCCAGTGATCCACTTGTCGCGTCGTAACGCATAATCAGACAATTCCTTGGTGTACGCGGGAAAAACATTTGCTTCCGTCTCGCCACGCGGACGCGATTCTAAAATCGTCGTAGTAACTTTATGAAAAAAAAAAAAAAAAAAATTCGCGTAACACTCTGCACTCGTATAATCACGTGTACGGGGGCTTTTTCATCGTAATAACGACAAAAAACGGCGAATGCGTTATCTCAGTGAGCAAGGATACGCTGAATTGCGAGTTAAGTGGTTCAACCACCATCTGCGGTCTTGAAGTAGAATAATAAGCAGAGAAAGGACAAGTCATGGCATTTAGTGGCAAAAGAGCTGCTCGTAAATCTTCTCTTATTTTTTTCACTTACTTCTAACACACTACTCTATGATTGTAGTTCCGAAAGTAATTTTTAATAGGAAAATGTCCATTGAACGCTTCGCGACTCTGCTAAATTGTCATTCCTCTCGCACGCGGTCAACACAAACTATATATATTTCAAATAAAGGAGAAAATTTAAATTAGATTAATCTCAAATTAAAAAGTGGAAATTAATTTCCGCAGGAGTTTTACCAAATCGATAAATAACAGACCAATTTTCAAAGCCAACTCATTAAAAAAAATCTGTACAAAATATCTATACGACTCGTCACACGGAAGCAATTTTATTCTTTTCATATAAGTCTATTTTCTTTTCTTAATAAGTAAAAATAAAAATATTGGAATTTACCGAGTTCGTTAAAGGTATCAGGTTTAAGAGCCGAAAAGAACCAACGGCAAGCCGGACCCGGAAGGTACGTAATAACCGAACGCGCCGGTCGGCTGTCCCAGAATCATCCTCCGCCGTCTCGGCTCTTATGTGGGACATAGCGGCACTTCTTGCGGGCTTAGATACCTTCGCCGGCTGACAGCAAGTGGAGTCGCATCGACGTCATCGCCATGGGGAACCATTTCTGAATTAATTCCTACGCGAGCGCGTCTCGGGCCTAGATTAATGCCCGAATGTCTCTCGCGATGTGGAAAAAAAAATGATCGAATCACCGGTCGGCGGTAGATGACGAATGCTAATATATGAATTGCAAATAGCGAGCAGTTTTAATTCATCGCTCGAGCGCTTGATAAATAAGATAACAGCTTTTGATGTGCAACAGAACGTTGGACGGCTGGCAAGGCGTTGAGGAACAGTGAAATAGTAACAATATGATAATTAGAATTTGTAATAAAGCGAACTCATATTGCCTTTAGATTTCTTCTTTCTTTTTTCATGACTCCCATATATTCTCATTATCAAGCCGGTGACTGCATTATCGCGCAATTAACAATTAATCACGATTGAAAGCAGGCTTCAAGTGATTGTGCGAACATCTGATATATTGACAATTTCCGTATTGCTTCCTAGTTCGTTGAAGAATAAATGGAAATAGATTATTCCTTTCTCGCTTTCCTTTCTCGCTTTAGAAAAGCATCTTATATACATTATCCAAATCACTACCTTTGATTACATTTTCCTCGTCGATATAGACTTGGAGGAATTGCTTCATGCTTTCCAATTTTCATCGAATACACATTCGTCATACGCCTACATAATTCAGATGTCCGATGGGCCTATATAAAAACAATGAATTATAGTGACGGTGAATTATAACGCGATCTCGTGGTTTGTTTTATATTTGCCGTGCCATCGCACAAAATCGCACGTAACACTTTAATAATGTCACTGTTTGACAGTCGGACGAGGCAGTGGTCATTTAAAATCATAGCTGTTGAATGCATCATTGTCTCAATTGTAATAACTACCTCTACTTATAAATTGCATTACTTTTAGATGTTTTTTTTACCACGCCTTCGATGCTCATTCTTGTGTTCTCTATAAGCTGGCTGAGTGAATGACTTCACTTCTCTTTGTTGTTCAAGTTTTGACCCCGTCATTTCTGTTTCAATTATACCACAAACTATGATTAGCCAAAATTTCACTTAGATATTCTCACGAAAAATTACACTATCTGTAGATCACCCAACCTAGGAAGTATTCACCTATTACTCGTCGGAGACGAAATTATTCTGATTTAACTGTTACCGCATCATTGATGAATTAAAGATTGTTATAACGTTAACTTACGCACTGTACCTTAACTTAATCGCGTTGTACTCTCCAAAGTCCAACTTTTACTTTGCTCGTTGACTTTAATAATAAATTCGAGAGATATAGAGATCGTAATAGTTACGATTATAAATAGTTATATTTGCAAAATAACGGTTGTCTTTGTCCCGTAATAAAAAAAAATAAAAATTATATAATTTCTTATTATGATTGACCTCTTTCGGATCTATACGTTCCGCAAACAAACAAAATTGCGTGATTCCAAGACGTTAAAAAAAAATCACCACGCTTTTCACGGCAAGTAAATTTTATTTTTTTCATTAATTAAAGAAAAAAGAAAAAATTCTTGATTTATTAGAAAATCGCGTACTCTTATTCCTCTTGGAACGTAAAAACTTAACATAAAGTAGGTAACAACGAATTATTTAACAAAAATACTCTCCCGATCTAAAAACAAAACGAAAAATGTAGTCCTGAAATAAATATGTTAGATTTGTAACGTGCGATAATCAGTCATTTATCGAAATTGATAAAAAAAAAACGGAATATATTCGATATTTATCGTACACGGCACGCGAAATATTTCATAGCGACAAGAAATCAGCTGGCGCGTACGGCCTTGGCGCTTTTTCGTGGCGTTATAGCCGACCGCACTCTGTACATACACAAGGTCATAGTGCTGCCATTCAAGCCGGTACGTAGCGGCGTTCGCTGCGTTCCGTGTATCATCGTGTTATTAGCCTTTCGAAAGGAAAGGGGATGCTGAATAGCTCAGTGGTAGATCGAGCGGTCGCCTGTCGAGCGAGAGTCTCCGCGTCCCCGCCCCCTGTGCTATCCCGCTATGTATAGTAAAGGGAATTTTTAGAGTGGAAATTTATTCCACCAATGTAATGAAACGAGAACCACACAAAATCCCAGTATAACTGAGTAATAACATCAATCTCACAAATTCATGGTACTTTGCATTATAGGGAACGGATTCCCCCGCAATAAAAGAGAAGGAGAACAAGAAAAACCCTTCCCGAGATGAAAAAGTTCGTCCCGTCTATGAAATCAGCAATTATCATTTTGCGCAATTAATTAAAACCCGTGATTAATGATTCGACATCGTAACAACAAACAATTTGTTTATCGAAGCAAATATTTCATGCGATTTATTATTTTATTTTAAGAAAGACTCGCGAAACACACGATATCAAATGGGGATTAATTATTTTATTTGATTTTCAATCGAGTGATTTAATTAATTAACGAAAAACCTAATCTTTTATTGATGATATGTAAACTGCGCGGTATATTTATACGTCCGAAATGCGTTACGCGTCGTGGATTTCGATTGTGTGTATATAGGTATATGTCCGGACGATCCGTCGCATCTTAATTAGCCGTTAACTCGACTTTATTAACCGCGTCGTATCGGACGGTATCAGAATGTTATTTTTAAATTTTACGCTTATTAACAGAACGATCGAGGATGCGGAACGAATCGGCGCTGAGTGTGGCAGCAATCGCGACGCGTTTAATTAGCAAGTATTGTCGCAATTAAGTCCATACTTTAATATCTGTCAGCATACAATCGGCATTTATATATCGGTGATTTGTTAAAATTCTTTGCTGTCCTAGATTTGTCCGGATTGCTGTATTACGAGACGTCGTGTGTGTGTATGTGTCGAGGAGATCGTGCTTAATGCGATCGTACTTTTTCAACATTACTCCTCTGTCACGATGTAGTAAAGTGCATATTGCGTGCGAGTAAGGTCGGAAATGCTACGTGTTAAGTATGGTACGATTATCGTGTTCTAATGATTAGTACGAACGATCGTAATTACCCGTGTTTTCACGTGTGAGTGTTGTGCGAGTACAGTGAGCAAAGAAACAGCAATAGAGAAGATGAAAGACATATAGGGCGACGATGGAACAAGAATGGAGTAAATAATATATTATTTATTATTTTCGTTTTCTATCCGTGAAATTAATCGTTTATGTATTCCAATTCATTGGAATAACTCATATAATAATTGATAATCATTTAGAGAAAAAATAACTGTTATCTACGAAATTTTATTACGAATTTTATTAAGAATTTGTACTTATATAAAAATCAATGTTTGTTTAAATTAGGTAATTATCTCTTATTAAATGTCTGCTTGAATAAAAAATGAATGAAAAATGTTATGCGCAATAATTATTTCTTAAAATATTGATTATTATGGACGCTGCTATAATTTGGATTTTATGTTTGTTTTTACAGGTCAATGTAATGTTACAACTCCGCGTTGCGTACAGATGAGTGTCAAATTATCTCTTTGTTAATTAAAGATAATGAATTTATGAATATCATGCACAGATAGATATAACATCTCTAAAATCAAGCTCATACAATATTGTTATATCAACATATCATTAGTAAGGTATATCGTTATTATTATAGTCAGTTTATATTCGTACATTTCACTTCGTAAGAACATTTTACGTTTTAAACAACAACGGAAATATATAGCTCCAATTAATTATTATTAGCGTCAATTACAAAACGCATAAATCACGTGAAGTAATTGTCGCGTAATTGATCTTGACACGAAGCTATAACAATCGCACTCAGAACTATCGACCGTGGATCATATTATCGCCACGTTGATCATCGTCGAACTAATAAGGGGTTGCTCGTCCCGGTGAGCAAAAAACAAGACCAAACGTAGAGCATCATCTATTCCGAAAGATGATATCGTCGGAATTTCTGATTACGATAAGCGTAATTCGTGGAACGTATAGATCGCAGATACAAATCGCGGACGTGATGCAAGATAAGATATAGCAGAAGCGCGAGGAACGATCAGAGGTACCGGTATTTGAGCAGAAGCGGTAATTGGCAGCACCTCGACTATTGCGTGTTGTTATCGTGTGCATGTATGTACACACATAGGATAAGGAAGAAATTCCGATCAGAAACTCTCCAAGTACGTCGAAGCATTTTGTAAAAATCGATGACAGAAGACGACCAGAAGCGAGCATCGTTTTGACATCGACATTGATGAGAGATGTGAATTGCGATGAATCTAACTTCTAACTTGTATACAAATGCTTTTGAAAAAAGCATTTTGAAATGAAGAATAGAGAAACCAATGCGGCTAGTATAATCTTTACTTATTAAATAATAATTATTACAACATTTTAGAAATTCCAACGTACTTATTTAAGTTAGCAAAATATCTTATAGATATATACATATTCGTAATGTAGTGTTGATAAGATCAAATAAAGAATCGAATTTATCATCAGTCATTAATCCTAAAGCGCAGAGTGAGTCGTGAAAGTGATCGTTAATTATCGAGTTTAATAGCTATTTAAATGGCTTGTTTGTAAACAGTCATCACAGCGTAGAGTCATCTAACAGTGATTTCCTTCATGAAATTCAAATCAAACGATCCACTTCGTTTCCTCTAACGGACTCTGTAGCATATCCTCAATCTTTCCTCCGTGTATTTCATTCTCCCACTACAATGCAGAAATTTATGCTACATCATCGACGTTTCATTTCTCACGTAGGATTATAAACTGCATGTAAATGCGCGGTATTACCGATTATTCAAAGGCATTTTGCGTTTGATCTTAGAAATAATATATGGGAATATATAGATGATACATTTGAGGTAATTACGTCAAATTGAGATAACTAAAATATCTAGCAACTACAAAATCTTTTTTTTTTTTCATTCTTATCTGAATGAATATATTGTCAAAAGCGTCGATATCATGTTGAAACCACAAACACGACCCAATGAAATTAAAAGCCATGAACGCCGTGAAACCACAAATATCGCAAAAAGTAAAACCACGAAGAACTAAGACCGCAAAAAATGAAATAACACAATATCAGGGCAATAAAATAAGCACGAAGCTTGATATAAACTCGATACAAAAACAACTTCAACGTCGATGAAACTTGTCAGTATCAGGTTATTCAGGTTGCTTCTCACTGATAAAATGAACTGAAATGTTCACGAAACGTCGGAATTAAATTGATAATTCACGTGGCTCCAACTCGGAGATCAAATTCAATTGTCGATGAACCTGCTCTGCATAAGTCACCATATTACGTAGAAGAATTTGTGCTGAATGTTTCAATAGTCAAGACATCTTCCCTATGTTTTTTTTTCTCACCGAAAATTCGATGATCTAAATGTATAATAATGTTTATTACACATTCAACTGAATGTGCTAATTGTCAAGTCCCTTTTTAGGTAAAAAATTTTGTCATTGTCTGCTGTGCAGATTTCTTTGTGCAGAGAGAGAGGAGATCGCAGAAAAACCATAAACCTACAGAAGAAAAGAATATATTTTAAAAATTAATATATTATACCTATACTAAAATTATTTAAAAAAACCCTAATTTTTATCAGATTTTCAAATCTTCATAAATCTTTTTTAAAGAAAAAATCCTGTTTGTAAAAAACCACCCAAAACACATTTCATTCAAGCGATCAATATTTTTTATCTTCAATTCTTATATTAATTATGATTAGCTTACCCCTTTCGTATAGTGCGAGTCATTAATTTTCACGATCAGCTCTTGCTGGTAATTTTTCGTTGTTCAGCGATTCTCGGGAATGCAGAAAAAAATCCTGTAACTTCATATCCCAGTTCTTTCCGCAGTCCGCGATCAGGTACGCTGATTCAGCTGGCGGGAAAACGATCGTACGATGATACGCTAGCAGCCAGGGTATTTCTCGTATTTCAACGGGACGTTTACATGGCCGGCAAATTTTTGTGAGGCGAGACATCCGATCTGAAAGGCAAGCCTGGCATGAAATATCAGATTGACGGGCGTTAACCTGGAATACACAAAAATGCCGGAAAATATTGACTGTTTCGCGAAATATTTGTAATTTTTATGTGACAAATTAGAATCGATCGTCATGTTAATTAGTTTTTCTTCATACGCAAATTACTGTATGTAATCGCGATAAACGTCATCTTCAAATAAAAAATTTGTATATACATATATGTGTGTATGTGTGATGCTTTATTTTATTATATATTATATTATACTATGTTTTATAATATTTTTTAAATGTAAGTTGAATATTTCGCAAGAGAAAATAGAGTGATAACAATAAATAACGAAAATAATACTATTAGATACAAAAAATTCACGTAACATATCTTAGCAACATTTAATTAAAAAATAACTTTGTTTTTAACGAGCGTTTATTCACGATTGATCTATTGTTGTGACATTAATATTACTAATGAATTTAAACATCGCGATCTAAGACTCGATATACTCCAATGTCATTTTCGAAATTCTTGTACCGCGAGCTCCACATCTTGGTTACAATTATGCAAATGTTTTGCGAGTACAATATACCTTCGAGCCCTCGATTTTTCCACCCTGTTTCTCGTTCGTTCGATCCAGGACGCGGAGCCTCCAGTTCTAAGCGAAAATATCCCGTTCCTCCTCCCCAATAAGATCCCAATCTCCTTCCTCCGCTTAAGCGTTATTCAGATGCGTGGAGTGGCGCATCGCGATTAACGTCAGGCTGATTTATCGCCGTCTCAGCGCGAAACCGTGCTACGTCCATCAACACTTCATTTAATAGTTCCTCTTGAATGACCGTTGTAGACACACAAGAACTTAATACCCGCGACAAACCGCTTCTCCACACCTGCCCACGGGTGTCCCAATAGATTTCACCATAACGCGCGTCCCGGCACTTTCTGTCCCGGGAAAAAAATCAGGATCGTTCGACGATCTGTGCGCGCCGTAGATTCATCCGATTCATCGTACGTTGTAACCCCCCCGTTGTAACCCGTTTCTCCTTTATCGCGCTCGTATAATACGGCGCCGACACGTTGACGAGCGAGAGACTCTCAACGCGTCATTCGCGCAATTTTATTCTCCAACCCGCCAGTCAATCGCGAGTGTCGAGTACCAATCAGGTTGATGCGCCTAAGATCTTAATATCAAGCTACCGCTTTTGCCAGATAATCGTACGTTCTATCAAGCGACACACGGCGGCAGATGCGGGACATGCTTGCGCCGATCTCGATTTTATTTTTACCGCGTCGCGTAATATAGAGCGATACGCTTATCGATCTCCTTTAGAGAGCTCTCTTTTATTCCTTTAACGTGATCCGAATTTCCTTCGTCTTTGTGTCCCGTCTACTCGCCCGGATTTCCCGTCAGGATTTTTTCTTCGAGCGATCGTATAATCGGACGCAGATCGCTGCATATCCCGTTCGATTTTAAATCGTAACGCCGATCCGGCGCGTCGAGATTAAAATGTACGCGCGATCGAAATATACGATAAGAGAATAAAGGCGATGAAGTTCCCTCGGCGTGATATACAATATCAACAGTTGCGGCAATTATTGTAACTGTTGTTGCGCCTTTGTCGTTTCACACGACTGGCATCGCGCTGTAGCACCGCTCTGTGAGAGGTCATTCGTTCCGTAAGTGTATTCCCATTCTTCTACGGAAATCTACCTGCTCTAATATATACCTGGCCTGGCCTTTCATCGAGCCGTCATTAGTCGCCGCCGCCGGGCCGCGCTCCATCGCGATCCGCGGCCCCGCGCTCTTTTTTCGTCCGCTTCGCCCCCTTCGAGCCGCTTTCACGAGTGGCGTTTCTTGCTCTTGCTCCGTCCACGCTTCAGTTCATCGTGTTTACGACGGCACTTCCGGCCCGGGGGATCCGCGCCGATCGCTCCAATTTTCCGCGTTAAGCGCGAATTTCGCGGATGCTCGTTATGCAAATCGAGATCCGTAAATCGAGTAACGAGCAGACGAATGATATTTCCCGCCTCTTGTGTCCACGAGCCGTAGAAATAAATTTCCGCGGGATACGCCCCTCTTTTCCAGCGATTTGTAACTCCTTATATCGGTATCCTCGCGATATCCGCGCGCCGGCTTTCTCCGGAGGTATCTTCGGGCGCCTCTTAATTTACATCGCGGCCGGGGCAATAGGCAATATTATTCTCGTGCCTAACGCGCTTTATACGAACGCGCGCCTCGCACGCTTTGTTAGGATAACGGAAATACCTTCGGGCGCGATTTACCTGTTGTTATATTCTCTCCCTCGACTTGTGCGGCACGCGCCGTTGAATCGCCGGTTATAGTTTCTCGTTGCGGTCTCTTCGCGTCTCGTTCAGGCGTCGCTCGACGATACCGCGCGGTATAGATATGTATAATCCCTCGTGAAAACCCGGCGGAAGATATATCTCAATCTGACAATGACGCGGACAATTCTCTATTTCTGTCTCTTTTTCTTCCTTCGTCTCGATTCTCGTTGTATTTTTACACGATAAAAACAGCGCGATGTTTTCTGAGCTCCTGAAACTCTTCCTCCGATCCGCGCCTAGCAATCGAACCGCTTACAGTTTCCCGTCTCCTTCGTTTAAAAAAAGAAGACCTCTCTTTAAGATCTCAGCCTTGGCGTCCGTTTTATTATTCGAGAAATCGTAGCGACGATTTCACGACTCGTCGTAAACACGATCTACGAGAGCTCTTATTACACCTGAAGCAGAACCACTTCGCGCCGCGGCCCGTCGGGGCAATATCTTATTCGATATCGCGAAGATTGCCTCTTCTTCGCGATACCTTCTCGCCGCATGCACGCGTCGCTATAATACCGCGCGTTAAATTCACCGCCGACGTCCTACGTACATTTTACAAAGTCCGCTCCAGACAATTTCTCTCCGGCTCCTTCTCTCTCCCTCTTCGCTTCTTCCTCTCATGAATTTACTAGACCCGGGACGTTTATCGCGCTCGCCGTGTCGACAACGTTCCCGGATCCTCCTCTTGCCTCGTGATGATATCCGATATCGGTTTCCCTTCGCGGTTTCACGTGATGGCTTAGCTCGCGGCGGTTACCGATACAACAATTCGACGCAGTCCCATGCGATCGATACCCGATACTCCTTACCGCGCCTCCCTCGCGTGCGCGCGCGCGCGCGCGTTCCCGATATCTCGTCTCTCGGTACGGTTTACTTCGGCCCTTTCTCCTTGCTCTTACCGGGTTATCCGCCTCCGCAACGCGCGACGATATATATCATCTGCGTCTCTTATTAAAAGCTTCCGCGCCGGCAAATCGCGCCGCACGTTTCGACCTCCGACCGCCCCCCGGTCACGAATCCTGTTCGCGGCGTTTCGCTTCGCCGCGGTGATGAAGCGTCGCTGTATTTCCCTCCGACAAGCAAACGTCTCTTCCCCTCATTGTCCTGCCGCTTACGGAGTTGTACGTTACCGTCGACGTGACGGGCGTAGCCTCATCAACGAAGTTACTCTTCCGCGTTTCTGCGTCCGTTCATATATTATACACCACGTCGAATGTGTTGTCGTTCCTGGGAACCCTTTACGCGCAGCTTCCCAGAGTGTCCCAGTGGGTTCAATTCAAGATCTGATTTTCATGCTTACCGGTAGCTTCGTGATCTTCAACCCCCGGCTTTGCAGCCTCGCGTCATGTTTCCGTTACTCTCGCCATCCAGTAATTCTCTCGGCAATTTACACGCGGATATAATTCACGAGCGGAGTTAAAGCTATATATTGTAATTCACACAGAGACGAAGTAATGTAACAAAGATATCATAAGATTAAACAATCGTTCACTTTCTGATAGAATTCTCTATGAAATTCTGAAATTCTTCCTGAATTCTCCTGAATCCTTATTATCGCGGCCTCGTAATCGTTCTTCTAACTTCGTATACGGCTGAGACTATAAGAGATCGATGAGTAATTGCACTCAAGTACTTCGTTCTTATTCCGCCGGTTTAAGGATCGATATTACTGTCCGCGAAGCGCGGAGCCTCTTGCCTTTTGTAACTACTGTCTAACTCGACGAACGCCGAGATACTACCGAGACGAGCCAGAGATTGCTTCTCTTTTGTGGTGCAGACAGGTGCTTAATTGTGAGAACGCGGCTCCCTTTTGCCTACATCATTCACGGCCTCGTTCGTTTAGTACTTATTCCTCCTCCGTGTCATTATGTCGACGCGGACACTTTCCGCATCCGATCTCTCTCTCTCTCTCTCTCTCTCTCTCTCTCTCTCTCTCTCTCTCTCTCTCTCTCTCTCTCTCTCTCTCGCTCTCGCTCTCGCTCGCTCCTACCTTCTCTCCCTTCGCACGATTCATTCAAGGAACAAAAGTCTCGTATTATACACTGGCCGTCTGAACAATTACGCGGAGTAATCCGCGGTTCCCAGAACTAAATGCGACTTTAATATTATACTTCTCCACGACGGTCTTGAAAATGCAATCCATATATACATTCTTCCCCGCCGCTTAATTACAGGCATGGAATAAATTAACTTTTTTTTGCGCTCGAATCGTAGCAAGAGCCGACATTACACGATCTTCAGTGTAGAGTGGTATTCAAACGAATTGGAACGAACTTTCTTCTTGCCATTTCTCAAAGCCGTCCACACCTATGGGACGAGATGTCTCCTTCACGCTATTCCGAACTACGCAAGGTCGAGGCACCAGGATGGTCGTTCTACGATGCAGGGATAAGCTTCTCCGTGCTTGAACCACCGTCGCGTGCCAACTTCATTAGCTTCCCTTTCGACTCGAGCTCTCCTCCGTCCGCGATGGGATCTCGAACTTTGTTCGGAACCCGGCGCTCGTTTCTCCCAGTACACTCTTCTCCAGTATCATCTAACAATCTAACTAAACTTCGCGGATGGTGGAATTACACTGAGGCTAGATGGTGTCGAGCCGCCCCCGATGTAGCTCCTTCTTGGCGTTCGCTGCACAGTCGGGCCATTTAATAGTGGGGATCCGGATCCCTTCTTTCGCGCTGGCCGGCGGACCTGCTTGCCTCCTCGTGTCCTTGCCCCAGCGCGATCGTAATCCTCGATATACCAGGCGTGTTTTCCTCCCTCCTTTATCCCTCTCATTCTCACGATCCTCGGCGCTACGCTCCGTTTCTGGCTTAAGTGCGAATCCGTGTCGGATGAAATTTTCACTAAATGCTATTAACGTTTATTTAAATGTCCCTCCACCAGTTTAGGACTTTCCCCGTGTATAATAACCAGGTTTCCTTTAACCTTATAAGAATTAAAAGATGTTCATTTCTACGTGTAAAACGACGCGAATCTGCAGAACAGCTAAATTCGTCGAAATTACATTTCGAGGTATTGCCATCGAAATAATTGCTTAACCGTATTAAAACTTGCATACCAAAAATTGACTAAATTTCCGAATATATTTGCATTGCCAAAAATTACATAATATATTTGTTAAATATCTAATATTAAAAGGTACTTACAAATATGTATTTAGAAAATAAATTCTAAATAAAAGTTAAACCAATTCCGTTTGCAGTCTGCATATAAATTAATGTAGAACTTTTCTGCTTAAAAAAATGTATCATGTAAAACAAACGCTACTGGCTGTTGCTCTCAAGTTTGCAAATTGTACGTCATCGAACGATCGATCCGCAATCGTGTACAATCTTATCCCAGCCATTTTCAGCCGTGTTATTCGGCCGCGCGTGGGAATTTCTCTTCCAGAGAAAATCACCGCGAAGGTCCCACCTGAAAAAGGGCGTTCTCACGCGAAGCGCGAGCTCGAGTGGTTGCTAACATTGGACATTTTCTAGAACGGCGACCTCGATCTCCGCATATGCCGCGTTCCGCTAGAGCGGAAGCGTTGTTTAATACGTACGAGATCGTTTCTGCGAAAATGTCCTACCGGGGGTGAGGCGACCCGGCGAGGGGCTAAACGGGCAATAGCTGTCACATGCTAAACGGTCAGTGTAATATGGTAATCCCGCGTGGTAATTCGCGAGGAAACAAGCAATTATATAGTGCCCGCAACACTGTTTGTTAATCGAGTTCCCGTTTTCTTTCGTATAGCTCATTCACTCGTGCAACGTTTATCACTCGAATCACCATAATTTCGCCATAAATAAACAGAATTATTTCAGTATCGTTGCATGCGATGGTCACCGAAAGTAGAAAGACGTAAACTCGCGGTGTATTTAAGAAAGGATCCAAATAACAGTGGTTTGTCAAGGTAAACATCTTAACGGACCGCGGTGGTGTAATTTTGGTGATTTACGAGGTATTTTAATACGGGATTCTCTCTCGATCTCGCCAAGCGAGAGAAGAGTCGGATAATTTAATCAACTGCACCGCCTTAATTACAGAAATTTTGAAGAAACGATAGAGAGGGATAATAATAATAATAATTTTAAGTCTCTTTAATCGATATAGCTCTTTAATCAGCTTGCTAACAAATTATCTATAGTCACTAGTCCAAAAGAAATAAAATCTATTTCTGGACATCACAGAAATACGTGTCTCATTCATCTATGTCTCTTTAATCGATGTAATTAGCTTACTAATAAGTTATCTAATAACGGTACTAAGTTAAACAGGATAAAGATAAAATCTTATTCGAAAAGACGCAAGAAATAGATAAAAATTGAGAGAACTAGACTATCTTTCGAACGCAACTTCCGCACTTGCATATTTGAATTATTCTGGTTTTTCCCCTTCACTTGCATAAATTGTGATTTTAATTATATGCACTTCCTATCCACACATAGATTTTTCATTCTTTATCAAAAGTCTAATAAAATTCTACGACACACGGTGAAAGCCGGTCCTCCGTTCCAATTCTAGTTATCAATTTATCATTGCTCTTTTATAATAAACATCAAGGTTATTGGGAATGAAAAGCGATTGATGGCCTGAATTTAAGTGTCCGCAAAGTAGGTCCGCGCTTTTCAACAAGCAAGATATTTGCCATTTGATCGTCACATATGTATACAGCTAATTACATTTTCCCTCTGTGCGTACTGCACACATGAAGAACGTAAGAGGAACAGAAGTAAAATTGTTTTATTAATTCCACACTCGACGATTATTTTTATTATCCCCCGTCAGAGTCTATAAATAATAAATCTTGGAATATCTTATAGATTTTTTTATGTTTCTGCAGCATCTAACAATGTTTCATCACTTCAATTTTCAAATACTCAGATCAATGATCGCTTGATGTTCTGACGTTGTAGTACTCTGCGACATAAAATTTATATATAAGCCAATTGCTGTTTGTGATTTTAGACAAGATTACCGTGTCTCACGCAAGATTGATTGCCGTGTCACGCACGCTTTAATAAGCGCGTCTTATAAACGCAGGACTTTTATATTAAATGAAAACCATTACATTTTTAGTTTATGACGTATGCTATATATAAGCTTAATAAATTTTACGGAGCAAGACGATTTCTTAAAAGTCATGCGGCTGTTGAAATTACGTAGACAGATATATGCGAAGAAGCTGCTCCAGATACGTCAAGAATAACGTTTGTATCGCGTAAATCGTTAAATATGATATTCTCCAGGAAATTAAGAAATTTCTAATGCAACGAGAAAGCGCTCTCTTTCCTGTCGTAAGAAAATATTCGCGAACGATATTGAACGCGCGTTGTAATAGCTTTATATTGCTTGCGCTCTTCGCGCAAATGGCGAAAATAAATATAATTAACCGAGGGATTAAACGTTAAATAATCCACTTGATGCAAAACGCTTATATCCGTAACGTAACGTATGCCGGAACGAGAAGATAAGAGGAGTAGACCCTCGGCAGCGCCCATCGCGCGTTCCGTAACGCGAGGTGATTCAGTCTTCAAACGATCTGATTAGAAGAGGAGCGCGTACGCATACTGGCCGCATGTATAATTAGGGTAACAATTATGATTACGGTAAACGCGCACGCGGTTGCCCCGAGTTAACGCGCCGCGTCGTTTAGCGTAACGACGCGACGTCTTTCCTTCGCGGAGTTTATACGACCGATTAAGTATAGATTAGCGTAAAATTTACGAGTCTCATAAATAATTAAAAAAAAAACACGTCCGTTTCGTACACTGTTAAATATGAAAGGATTAAATTTAAACCAATACCTTTAAGTTAAAATAACATTTTTTTATTTCTAACTACCATGTGAGGCAAAATTTATTATTTTAACACAAAACAATATTATTTTAACTCGATTGGTTTCGTTAAATTAACATTGTTTCAGTAAATGACATGTTGAATAAGAACAGTGGCGACCTATAGGAATGCTTAAAAATGACTCAAATTGAATATAATTTGACACTAAGAATTTAACAGTGCGTGATACACATAATAAGGCACGGTTTCTGCGAGGGTGTGATTCCGTGAAAAATCATATCAATTAAATTAAATTAATTTATTAAATAAATGTGCATTATAAACAAAAGATAAATTATTTAAATAAAAAATACTCTGACATTTTGCTACTTTTTTACAAGAAAAATATCCCGGATGTCGACACGCGCACCAGCGCGTTCATCACTGAATACTCGGAAATTAAATATATATTCCTGGCACGAATGTAGATGAGATTAGTTTTTTCCGCGCTCGAAAACAGAATCAACGTTACAAAAAAAAGAGGCTAAAATAAACTTGGAAATTATAACGCTTGAAAAATTATGACATCGTTTCTCCGCGAAAAACGTGAGAGAAACGGTTCCTTCCGAGATGATATTCCCGAGTTGAAAAACCCCGTTTCAACTATATCGCGTATGTCATAAATCATCTTGGACACTCTTATGATACCTTATGGTAGTGGTATACTGCCTGCTAATTTCACGGAATAGCCCATGCCATTGCCAATCAACGATGAAATGTAATGTGTATGAAATTGTGAAGAGGATATTATACGAAGCGTATAAGGACCGGAGTGGAAGATAGTATAATAAAAGTGAATATAGTTGAGCGGAAGGTAAACGATATCGCGGTATATCTCGTAGTGCCGGAATAATGGCCTCTAAATTTCCTTTTGTTTCATCGCGAGTCAAGTGCGGCCGAAGTTTATTGCGAAAGTTTAGTGCGCACGATTTAGAAGAGGGTTGCGTTTATTAATCGGAGCGCATCTCCCGCAAGGAAAAAGTCCAGTGTATTAGGATATTCAACCGGAGGCTTTTTATAATCTTAGGATATTTAACAAATTTATTTTAATTTCTTTTTCTATTATGTTGATTCTACTTATGCCTCAATTCTCGAAGCTTTCTTAGCAATATGTGTGCATCTTGACAAGCTTTGAGGTTTTTAAAAATTTCTCGTGTAACTCTGTTGGGCACATTACCTCAAAATATCATATCCTTTTACACACATAATTTTAAATGACAAAATATTTATATATAAATAACTTTATATACATATGTATACACATGGTTAATTCAGGACTGCAGTTACACCGTAATAATCGCTGACGAATGTAATCAGGCGTTGAAGATGCGGCCGCATTTGCATAACAAGAAGAATTACGTACGAGAACGACGAGAATTAAAGTGCGAAGAGGATGGTGTTAAATTTCCGGTTTCGTGCCGTTTGCTTAATGAGGTAACGGGTCACAAACTTCCAAATTGCCTTTTAAAAATGGTAACGGAAGTCTCTCACCGCCCTCGGACGAGATGGGCTTGTCACGAATAAACGAAACTATTATTTTTGCCGTTCTACTTTTGGACGTTTGAGACATGGCCCGGAACATCCGCTACATTATACCAGAATTCGTGAGTTTGACAGGATAATGAATGTGCTACTTTTTTTAAATATATATGCACTATCTATAATCAATATATAAAAAACATTAAATTAGATCGTTGATGAATAACCAAAAATTTGCAAATTTCTAACAAAATTAAAGTGGATTTTTCCATATAGCCAAAATGTTGAGCGTCAATGGTTTTTATAAGTTAAAATATTAAATGTTAAATATGTTCTGATAAAAAATTAAAACTAGAAAGTTTTCGTGAAATAAGCAGCAAAATAAGTTTTAACTATAAATAATAGGAAAACTAAGTAGCAAAATTAAAAATCATGTTGACAAAAATTATTAGTAAAAGAAGTAAATTAATGGATAATGTAATGTGCATGTCATCAAGTATATAAAAAATGCGAAGGTATCAAAGCAATTTATAAATAAAAACGAGAACATTTAAATGACAAATATTCTGTGACTTAAGTTTATTTATTTACACGTAAATATATTATATATGTATATATATTATATATCACTGTCTCTTGTCGCGTTATAACTTTTTTGACATTTACATGTAAATCAGCTATATATATTCTCTTCTATTCTCATCGCTCTCGCTAAAGCGGCCCATGAACAATATTATTACATAATATTTCCATATTATATAATAATATTGATTATTTGATATAAATGATATCAATGATATATTAATTATATCAATTATGTTGATATCATATGATGTCAATTATATCACTGTTATTGATACAATAAAATTGCATCAATATTTGATTGATTACGTATAAAAGCCGCGTAACACAGATTTAAAAACATGGACATTTTTTATTAGTATATTTTCTTCTCCAACATTTGACGACGTGTAGCAAAAAAAAAAGGGGGAAGAAGTAAACCGTTGGTGGGCCGAGAGCGTAATCGCGTCAAGTACCAGTAGGAGAAACCTTTCCTTTACAATTAATTCAACTCGTTCGGGAGGTCACTATTATGTCGTAGCTGACACAAAGGAAACGTGCCAAACCTCATTAATACTGTTAGCTTTTCATCGATCCGCCGTCGTTTCGCGCGTATACCCTGCATCACTTTCTTTTTCTGTCGTCAAAAAGAGCGAGATTTTCAGAAAAATCAGTATGCTATGCAACAGGATGTAAATGTGTGAATTACAATCTTGTTATCACGATTTATAGATTAATTCACAATTTCACAATGGCATAGAAATGCCGGCCGTTCAATCTGTTTAAAACGCGTTCGTCGACTCGGCATATTGACTCGAACAAAATGATCCGCTCAAAAATATATGAGTTTTTTAGAAACTCGTAGCACATCATACATTTTTTTTTCCCAGAGAAGAGAAGAGAGAAAAAAGACAATTAATTAAAAATACAATCAATCTTACGTCTAGACTCTTTGCAATAAAACAACTGCTCTCGTTTGTGTATATGTATGTCATGTACACAGCAAAAGATCCTGTCAAATCGATGGTTTCTTTTCGTCGTCGCGGCGCGTATGCATAGAGAATCTTAGACTATTCCGACATGAAAATATAACTGATCGCAGGATTTAACCATTAATGTCTTTTACGGATAATCCAACGGATTAAGCGGTGAAAGATCACACGCTTAAATATTTAAACATTATTTACATTTACAACAATCTGAAAGTTACGACGCATTCACTACCATTTTATTCGCACTGAGAACACCCGACGGTCGTTTCTTTTTGTTATTTTCTCATCGGCATCTTGTTGGTAAACCTCTCCTATCTTAACTAAAAACGTTCGATCTTGGTGAGAATAATCTATCATTTTTTAATTGTAAGATTAAAAAAAAGTAATCTACTTAATCGTACAAAGCACACAATTATTTGGCGAATTACTTTTTTTATGTGTACCTAAAGATAAAAAAAACCGTACTTAGCATTGTGTTCAAATCGCAATAATTATTGTAGCACACTTTTTACGAGGGTCAGATCACCCTTTCGCGAGTTTGAAACTCGCTTATAAAAACTTCTTTCAATCCCGCATCGCGGTCGATATAAAATTCTAATCGGGACGATCATAAAAAGTTGATCGAGACGATTATTCAAGCCGAAGAACTCGAATGAAACGTCATAGGAATCTATTCTATGAACAGACGATATTGATATACCTCTTGAATGCGGCATTAGAAGGAAGTGTTACTTTGGTCATGCACTTGCTATATGGAAAAAACTTATGGCCTCTGTGGGGTGTTTATTAAAACAGCTTTTTACCAAAAAGTTCGTGTCCCGAGTGCCGGTAACTCACTCTTTCGCATCAACAAATCTGAATACGGACTAAAAAAGTTTCTTCACACACATACAGGTCATATAAATATAATATTAAAAATGCAAATGTGTGTCACCTCGAAAGTCTCACAATCGATCCATAAAAAATATTTACTATATACAAACTGCCGTCGATTTCAACGATTGGCGTTTATCCTTTCACTATACGGTAATCATATTTCCAACCTACAGCCGTCCTGGACAAGTGTTCACACTCGAATTTGAGGTGCAATGGCCTTTCCAACTTCACGGCAGGCGGTTACTTCGAGCACTCGTTATGTATTGTACATGTATACCATATTTCTACAAACGTACTTAATGAACGACGCGAAAAGCTCTCGTGTAAGCGCTCTAAGCAGCCTGTTTATCGATCAATAGTCGTTAACTGCAACAGCACAAGTACGGTCACAGTTAAGTATTCAGTCTTGAGACGCTTTCATAAAAGCTTTTCCTTCCATTATAAAGCTTGATTTATATTCAAAATTATTATATTAATAGTGGGATAGGCACTTTATGCTTTTGAACACCTATGGTTTATGCCAAGAAAAAATATGCCTGATTATGCCCTCATTATGCGCGATTATGTGATTTCGACCTTTCACGTAATATGTAACAGCCCATGACAACTGTGAAATTGTATGAAAAATGGGAAATATAGGAATTGGGCTAGACCTGTATGTAAGACCGTGGTTACAAACATCCGTCGCCCTCAACCGTTCCCCTCTTCCTCCGCGAGACTTTTGAGATTCTCCAATCGAGAAATTTTTAGGCTGGCTTCCAACCCAGCTTCTGCGGCGGCAGAGCGGAGAAAGTGTACGATTTTGAAAAGTGTACGTCGTTTTTCCCCAAATCCGAGTGTTTTAAGTCCAAAAACGGACTTTTTTCGATAATTACGCGAGAACCACATTATGCTGCGCAGAGGTCTCATTATGTGTTATTATGCGACTAAAATCTGTCAGTACTAAGTGCGTACTATGCACAACTAATATCAAAATTAGAGCTTAAGAACAATTTTTGACATTATGCTATTATAATCAAAAGCATAAAATGCCTATCTCCATTAATAGTGTCTTGGCACATCGTCTTTCCTAGTACGTAAATATTCTGTTTATACACATATATATATGTATATATATATGGTATTCATGCAATTACGAGCGGTTCGTCATCTGAAAAGCCTCGAATTACCGGACTATCTTCTTCTTCTGTAAAAGAAAAAGAGGAGAAAGAGTCGTTAGTTTATTTTCATATTGTTTCATTCTTACCCCCCACGTTTTTCCCCACTTTTCAAATGCAAAGTAGCACTCACCTAAACCATCTGTCGTGCCTGGGAAAGTGGCTTGTCCCCGTCTCGTATCGTAGTGGCTATTGGCAAACTGCGTAAAGCTGTTAGATAGCCTCCTATGTCGAACGATGAAATATGCGAGCGCAGCACCGAGCGCTATAACGATCAAACAGATCGGTATAGCGAGGGATAATATGCTCGACGTGTTCATTATCACCGGCAGCTGCGATCCTGCGTTAAATAGAAGAAAGAAGAGATTATTATTATTAAAGCACGGCAGGGGCTCCTCACGTCGAAAAGAAATCTTAAAGACATCTCACCTGATATCTGCGTGCTCCAAGTTTCGCTCAATGGACTTTGGTAGCCTTCGTTTGTGACCAAACGCGCGGCGAAGGTGTAAATCGTATCCGTTTTGGCATCCTTGTAACGGTAAGGCGGATCTTTGGCCTGCAAGACTTTGGCGGTCGATTCGTTTATTGTTCTCGATCCCTCGGCCACCAAAATTTCATAGTACAGATTGGCATCCTTCCGGATGTTCTCCGGCAAATCCGGTTCTTGCCAATAAATCAAATATTCCGTATTATCGTGTAAGACGGTGAGTTGATGAGGCGGCTTGATTGGCGGCGCTACGTAGATAAACGGTTGCGTGGGTATGGCATTTTCGACATCTGTGGCTATTGTAATACTGTACTTCCCGCCGTACTTGATGGAATTGAACGTATGCTTCATAATGGTTTCGTTAGTCGGTGACAGTGTCACAGTCATCTGCTTGTTGAGAATCATTTCCGTAACGGAAATCTGTAATCGGAAAAAAGATACGAGATCGATAAATATTCTCGCTAAATTTTCAAATTTTTATCAATAAGAGGAAAGAAAAATTTTGGGAAAATTTCTCGTAAGTATAAATCTTTCTCAAAATCTCTCGCGATGTTATTTCCCCAGAGAAATGTTTCGTAGCATTATTGACTTACCGTGTAACTGATCGGTTCGTCAATCGTCGGACAACTCGCGCTCCACGAGACGATTATGCTATTGTTTTTATCCGGCGACGGCGTTACTCGCAATCTCTTCGGAGGTGCACGTTTGTTGAAGTGCGTCGTGACCGTAATCGGTTGATTTAAAGGTCCCGCTCCGTAATCCCCAATAACGCCAACGGCAAAGACGTACGATTCACACGCTTCCAGATCCTTGATCGTAGCCGTGAGATTAGTGGTGATGAGTTTATAAGCTGAAAACGGAAACAAACGATATTAAACGATATACAAACACATCGATTATATCACCCAAGATATAATCCTCGTGTGAAGAAAATGTAAATGACTTTTAAATACCTTTAAAGAACTCCAACATGTTGGTAGCGTAGTGAATAGCGTATTGCCACTTGATCTTCCTGTTGCTCTTCGGTGGATCCCAAGTAAGCTTGACGGTCGTTCTCTGAGACTTGACCAATTGCGCGTCGAAGTCAATTACCGTCGGGAGCACGGTGCCGTTCGTCGTGGCGGTCACCATGGCGATCCTACCGACGTACTTCTTCTTCATCGCGCCGACCTCGAAGGTGTATTTGGTACCCGGCGCCAATTTCTTAACCTCCATCAGATTTTCCATGGTCGAGACGGTTTGCAGGGCCGGATACGCTGGCGGTGCTCTGGGAGTGATGTGATACCCGTCCACGTCCTTCATCTTCTTCCACGTCAAAGTGACCGAGTGATTCGTCGTGGCCACCACACGGAGATCTTCGATGTCTTCGATGTTGGCCGAGCCGTCGAACATCAGCGTGACAACATCCGACGAGGCAGATTGATATTGCCGGTTCTTCGCCACGAGCCAAAAGGAATAATTCTTGCCCGCTTCGAAGTCCATGCTGTCGATGGCCGCGGAGGTTATCTTCTGCCAATTGAACTCCATCGGCGGTATCGGCGGCGTCATGTAGCCCTGATATCCGATGATGAGACCGTTGGGACGTACGGGCGGGTTCCAGGCGACCTCCACACGGGTGCCGTTCAGCTGCGTGACGTTCACGGACCACGGCTCGGACGGCACACCCTCGCCGGTCATCACCACCAGATACTTCGCCGGTGGGAATACGGTGGCCTGGCCCTTCACCTTCACGTAGACCGTCAGATTGTACTTGGTGTACGGCTCGAGTTTGTTGAACGGGTACTCCGTGTCCTCGATCCACTCGCTGGCGTTGGTCCACTTAGCCCCTGGTACCGCCCGCGCGATAGACGGCAGAAACTCAAACGTCACGTTCGACGGTATCGGCATCCACCAGAAGAGGAAGAAACTCGAATCGTTGACAGAGCGCTCGTCCACGCCCATCACTAACACCTGATACACGCGCGAGCCGTTCTTCTCGCAATTACTCTCGTCGAAGCCGTCTAGACAATCGTGTTTGCCGTCGCAGTAGGCCGCCAGCGGGAAGCAGCGGGTCTCGTCGCATGGGAAAAGGCCAACGTAGCAGGACGGCGTGGCAGGTGGGTTCACCTCGTGATCCGTGTGGCAACCAAGCTCGTCGCTGCCGTCCGGACACTCCTCGATGCCGTTGCAGATGCTCGAGAGCGGTACGCACGAGCCGTCTTGACGGCACATGAATTGATCGTTCTCGCGGCACGCGTGCGTCTGCTCGCAGTGTTGCTCGTCCTCGCCCGACGGACAGTCGTTGGAGCCGTCGCACACCCACGCGTTCTCAATGCAATCGCCGTTGTAGCACTGGAACTGATGCTCGCGACAGTTGCGCGGCTGTTGCGTCGTGTGAATCGGAGGCGTAGGATCCAGGCCGCCGTCCACGCCGCCGCCGCAGCCTATCTCGTCGGAATCGTCGCCGCAGTCGTCCACGCTGTCGCACTTCCACCAGTAGGGCACGCATTTCTTGTTGTTGCACATGAACATCCAGTCGTTGCAGGAGTTCATCGATATAGACGGGTTTATCGGTGGTGCGATAGTGGTGATGGTGCAATTTACCTCGTCGGAGCCGTCGACGCAGTCCTTGTCACCGTCGCATGCCCATGATTTATATATGCACCGATGTCCGTTCTCCTTAGTGTTGTTGCATGTAAACTGCCACGACTCGCACACCATGTTGTTGCAGTCCTTCTCGTCGGCGCCGTCCTCGCAGTCTGGCTCGCCGTCGCACTTCCAAGAGGTCGGTATGCACGAGTGATCCGCCTTGCAGACCATCTCGTCGGAGCGACACGTATTCGGTTGAACGTTCTTGGTGCAATTCTGCTCGTCCGAACCGTCGCGGCAGTCGTCCTCGCCGTCGCAGCGCCAACGATGAGATATACAGCGGCCGTTGTGGCACTTGAACTGCGTCTCGGTGCAATTGGTGTACGTGCAATTCACCTCATCCTTGCCGTCCTTGCAGTCACGATCCAGATCGCACACCCAGTATTTAGGTATGCATTTGTTATCGTCGCATTCGAAGTTATTCGGGCTGCACGTGGGGCGGTTGCAATGCACCTCGTCTGAGTTGTCGCCGCAGTCGTTGTCGCCGTCGCACTTCCAGAATTCGGGGATGCACACGTGGTTGTTGCAGGCAAACTGGTTGGACGAGCAGGTGCTGGCGACGCGCGGGCACGTCGAGTTGGTGTACGGCTTGACACCGTTCGGGCAGAAACACTTGCCGTCCGTCATCACCATACCGTCCGGGCAGAGACAAACGTAGCTGTTGCGCGGCGCGCCCAGGCAAATGTGCGAGCACGTGTTGTTCTTCGCGCACTCGTTCTCGCCGATCTGCACGCTGTGCGCGAAGATCTTGAGATCCATCAGACCCGCGATCTGGAAACCGACTACCGTGTTGATTCCGACCCCGTGATCCTTGTTGGCGATGAATATCATCGACTGCTTCCAATCGTCCCAATACACGTTGTCCTTGAACACAGCGACCGCGAATGGATGCGAGACACGCGCGTCGTTAGCGATGATCTTCTTGAACCTTTTACCATCGAAGTCGGAGGAAGCTATGTAATCCGCTCGAGCGTCCACCCAGTAGATACGTTCGGCGATATGATCGATCGTTATTCCGTTCGGCCATTCGACAGTGGGCTTAGTGAACAATCGTTTAACGTCCGTGCCGTCCAAGTTGGCTCGGGAGACCGAGGCATTGCCCGGTGCCCAATCGGTCCAGAACATATAGCCGTTCATAGGATGAACCGCGATACCTCGGGGCTTTTGCAGATTGTTCGGCCCTAATATCGTCCTGCGCATTCTGCCCATGGCAGGTACATCCGTTCGAATTATCTGTATCCTCATCTTAACACCGTCCACAAAATAGAGCACATTGGACACCCAATCGAAGGCCATTCCCTCGACAGAACTCAGATCGGTCTCGACGAGAATCTCGGGATAGCTAGCGCCATCCTTCAGACACTGTCTACCGATTGTGTCGTTTACAATATCTGCCCAGTACAGACAGTTATTTTTCATATCGAATTCGATTGCAATGACATTCTTTAGATCGTGCACAGGTAACGTCTCCATTTTATTCTCCACCAAGTCGATTCGCGTAATGTGTTCTCGTTGAGCGACCAATAAAAATTCCGGCCTCTCGTCCATCGGACATGGGATCTCGTCGGGCTCAAAGTTCCTCGCGAGGCCGTCGGTACAGTCATCATCGGATATCTTCACGTAGCCCTTTGTGCGATTATAAAACGCACCGGGCTGACACGTGATCGGCACGGCGTAAGGATCGTAATCGGCGACGCTGGATTTATTGCGAATGCAGTGATAGGGATTCCCGACGCGCACGAAACCGTAATCGCACTGATAATCGTTCGCGTCGCACTGACAGGTTTCCAGTCTCACTGCCCGATCGTAGTCCACGCCCTGGTAGCAATTGGAGCGCGGCGCGCGTCTCTGATACGTTTCCTTACGTCCTAACACGCAAGCCATGACCGGTTGGTCGGTGCTCGACGGAGACCAAAACTTGTAATCGTCCTCCGTGCATTCCCTCTCGAACACATTTCGTAGATCGACCTTGATGATAAGCCATTGATGCTGCCCGCTGTCCGATCCGAACATGGTGAACACCGTGGTGTTTTCTCCAGGCTCCGTCATGAGGCCGTAGACACGTAACATCTTCTCGTTGAACTCGTATGTCTCCCACGTCTCGCCCTCGTCTGTCGAGTACGAGATATCTCTGGTCTCCCCGCGCGATTTGAAATACTTAACCGCCACTAGTAAACCTCCGTGATCGCCCATGTTGAAGAAGTAATAATCCTTCAGTACTTGTTTCCACGTAAGACCGGCGTCTTTAGACACGTAGAGCGCAGGATGACCCTTCAAGCTAGATCCGATCACACCGGTGGCCATTATTATTCCGGGCGCCGATTTCGAGCTCATGATAGTGACGGATCTTGTCACCGGATATAATTGACTGAATCTCTGACTCAAATGTAACGAGCAGTCTTTTGTGCAGTGAATGTAAAATCCTTCGTGATTCGTCGATGGTGCCTTAATACTGTTCCAACTAACGCCATGATCGAAAGTGATTAATGACTCCAAGTGTTCCGGCCCGATCGAGCTTGATTTCGGGTTACCTTTGACCCGCGACGCTATGTATATACCTCGAAGACCTTCGACCTTATACAGATCCGTGAATGCCTCGTCAGCCACGTCACTACGCAAATAATACAAGGGCGTATAAATACACGGATGAGTCAAGAAAATTTAAAGAGAAAATTAACGAGGAGCTGTCTTATAATCTTATTATCTAAAATTTATAATCTTATTTTCACGAGTTTCACAGCTTTCATAGTAATTATAAGTTCGCAAAAACTTGTAATTTTATTTTTATAAAATAATTATCCGTTATATTTTGTTACTTACTTCAACCAACTGTCCTTCCAAGTACTGTTGGGAAAAAATGTGAGGATGCTCTCCAGAGACAATGTAAATATAGCTTTCTCGTGGTCTATAACTTGCGACACGTAAAGATTGATCATAGTGTCGCTGTGCGACACAGCGATGAAGACTCGATTGTACGACACGTCTACAATATGATAATCTTTGCAATCCAATTCCGTGTTAAAATGCGCCGGGACAAACGTTTGATTCTTATAGGAGACGTACAGATCCAGATGCTCCGACGTTCCATTCTGTTAAAAAGAATTCAAGCAACGATCAATGAAAACAGGTAAATTCTGAATCTTATATGAGAAATTTTACATATAGCATCGTAACACTTACCTTCGAGTTTTTCATAGTGGCGAACATGTAGTCACCTCTGATCTGGAAATTCTCAATGTTTTGAATAACCACGATAAATTCCTTTCGTATAGACATTCTAACTCGCAACGCATTGTTCGCTCTTTGATACCAGGGCAAATTTCGCAGATCCAGCTTCAAAACCGTATTTAGTCCAGTAGGCTCCGTGCGTTCAACCAATAGAACGCGATCCGAAGACCAAAAGAATGCCTTTACGAATTGGTGAATCGGTACCCAGGATGTTCCACGATCGGTCGACAGCCACAACTGAAATTGAAGTATTCCAAAGTCAGAAAGAATAATTTTCGACACTATCTTATATTCTTTAAAATAAAATAGGAACGGTATAAATTCAGAATTTAAATAATTGCTAACAATATTATACCTTCCGCGCTGGATCAACTTTGTCCAGTGCGATGAGCACCCGTGGGTCTAATTCGTAAAACGAGACTTCGCTCGGATGAAACGGCACCGTGACCCTCTGGATCGTTAGACCGTTATTATATGTTATAAAGATTAAACTATTCTGACTGTCCACGAAGACGCACTGCAAAAGAAGAAAAGTCTCGAGAAACGCTCTTCGAACAGCAGAATTGGAAATATGCCTAAGAAATATACGAGCCATTTATTTCGTAGGAAACGCTCTTGTAAAGCGGAACTCACGTGTTGGTAGTACTTAGGATGATTGGTGAATTTGTCCACAACCGCATAATGAGCATTGGGGTCGGACGAAACCCTGAACAGTTCAGTCTTATTCTCGAACGTCTCGCCGTAATCGTAACTGATGTACACAGCGCTAGGATGAGTCGGGGAGGAGAATTTACCACCTCCTTGATAGCGTACCACGGGCGTGCTATCCCTCGCTAGACATATTATTACGTTGGAGCCCTCCCCGACCCAATGTACCATCAATTGCTGATGCGAATCATTTAAAGCATTGACCTGTAACGACAAAGAAACAACATTTTTATCGAAAGGCATCAAGTATCCATAGAAAAACTTATATAACGTAAAAATAAAATAATATTTATCCTACGTGAAGTCGCACGAGGCGGCATGACGAATAATGATCGGAGATAAGAGATAACAGATAAGGGGTTCCGATAAAATAAAATTTAAAAAAAAAAACCAGAGAATAGAGAAAAAATAAACACGCAAAACACAATCTCCGCAGCCAGTCGGATGTGAGCCAAGATTTATTAGCGGTTGGACACGAGATGCACGTGCGTGTAACTCGACATCTTCAATAAGTGTAATTGTAGACGGATAGATATATGTATAGCGGGAGATGAATCATTGGGTATAACCATTCGCGGAAAAAATCTTGCTATCTCAATCAGCTCACATCCCGTCGGTGTCCGATATCACGTTGCTTTGTTCAATATTCAATGTCACGCGAAATGTCGTGCAAATTCTGAAATGAAAAGAATTAAGCAGCGAATATAATTCAGGACGCCGTTGCGCGTAATCCAGAAATGCAAATTGAATGGGCAAAAAAATTACAGAATCGGCTTTAAAAATCGCACGCGGGGAAAAAAATTCCACGATTTGAAGGTCGATCGTAGTAACGTCAAAAGTGAAAGTTAAGAGCTGTGTCCGGTTCCTTCGTTTTTTAATGCAATTAAGGTAGACGAACGACGGCACAAGGATGAAACGTATCGCGTTCGAATGAAAAGCTATTTAATTATATTAATCGAGAAGTTGTATCTGATAAAATATAAACCGCTCGTAATATACAATGAGCTTGCAAAAACAAGATAGTCCATTCTAATTACGTCGTGGTACAATTAACTATTGAATAAAAATTAAAATATGCTCACTGCTTATATGAATAAGTCGGAGATGAGATGGTGAACGTTAAATAAGAGATAATAAATCTAGCGTGCAAACGATAAGTTCGGAATAATAAAAATATGAGAAACGAAGAAGCGCGATAGATAATATTGTGATTGTTCGAATAAATCGGAGGTGAGAGAGTAAACGTTAAAATAAGAGATAATAAATATAACGTGCACGATGAATTCGGAATAATAAAAATAAGTAAAACGTAGATAATATGTGATTGTTGCTCACTGATTATGCTTATCGAATAAATCGAAGGTGAGAGAGAGAGTAAAAAAACGTTAAAATAAGAGATAATAAATATAACGCGTACAATAAACTCGGATCAATAAAAATAAGGAAAACGGAAATAAATAGAAACAATAACTTCCTCCGCCAGTGATTAAAACCAAAATGTTTTGACGATTAGATCGCACTTGAGAAGGGCTCAAACCGCGAGCCGAAACGTAGTGCATACTTTTTTTATTTTGTGCCAGTTAGTCGAGAAATAAAATAATATTTTGAAACATATAGTATTGAAAACATAATATTGATACATTATATGGCCGACCGAGATTAACGCTTGTCAAATAAATCGGAGATGAGACAACGAACGTTAACCAAGAGCTATAAATAAATATAAGGTGGTGCGATAAGCTCAAGGAATAATAAAAAAAAAAAGGGAAACGAAGAAACACACATAATACTTTGCGATACATTTGTAGCCGACTGAAACTCGTGGCGACAACGTAAAACGCTATTCTTTTAGGTGGCTCTTATCTCCTCGGCCAAATGACGAACTGCGCTTTTTTTGTTATCACGAAAATAAGTGCTCGCAACGCATGCATTATCCTCGTGCGTGTTCAAACGTGACTAAGCCCGCGACGACGACGTGGCGTAAGGCGTAAGGGGGAGACCGGGAGACGTATGTACAACGTACTACGCAGGAAAAATAAACCAGAAATCGCGGCGAGTATACTCATTCCCCCAAAAACGGCGACCTTCGGTAAAGAGAAAAAAAAGGAAAGTCCACGCCGTCCAAATAATGACGGCGCGATGCTTAAAATAATAACGGCGCGTGTACATACGTCCCGACGACGAGCGTCGGCGGGGGCGTGCTGTTTACGAAGTCCCCCGGACGGCGCGGAAAACTCGGGAAAAGCAATAAGGAAGAAAGAAAAATGATACGAAGAATGATATACGAGAAGATATGCGGGACGGTTAGTGACCCCTTGGCGTGTCAATAACGTAGCGGACCCGCGACGCTCCGTTTCTCCGTCTCTCTCTCTCTCTCTCTCTCTCTCTCTCTCTCTCTCTCTCTCTGTCTCTCTCTTTCTCTCGTCCGAGATTGATTTAATTTACTCCGGAAGAGAGAGATAATACGGCAATTATTGCCCCGGCTTATTCGCGCGCCGCGCACAAAGGACGGCGTTGTGCGCCGCCTATCTCTCTCTCTCTCTCTCTCTCTCTCTCTCTCTCCCGACGCGACGCGACGGTCCATTGGGAAAAATTCCGCAGGACGACACGCAGCAGCCAGCGGAGGCCGGAGGGCGAGGGAGGCGGAGAAGGGTGGGTGTGTGCGTGCGCGTCGCGCGCGCGCGCGCATACGTGTAGGTACGCGTCGCGTGTATGCGTCCACATATGTGTGTGTATTCGTGCGGAGCGTCTATTTGCGCGAATGTGTCGGAAGACCCGGAGGTCGTGCGACGTTTCTTCCGGTCGTTCTCGTACGCGACGCGAAAACAATCGTCGTCGTCGTCGTAGCCGTCTTCGCCGCCGCGCCGCGCCGGTCGAATTGCGACGCAACGGCGCGGCGGCGGCGGGGGCGACCTTCGGACGATCGAGCGGTTAGGTTAACTACTCGTATTGCACGTACGTACCTTCGTCGTGATGTTTGGATTATTGTTCGGGTGCTCCGGCAACGGTGCGGGCGCGGGCGCGGGCGCGGGCGCGTCTCGGCGCGTACGCGCGAATGACGTTTCCCCGTCGTCATGCTCCTGGCCGCGCGGATCCGCGTTCCGTCTGTCGACAATAAGCGGCTTCCGATACCGCGGATCGCTTGACTCCGCGACGTGCAGCCGCTTCGCCCTGTCACCGTACCGCGCTCCGTAATTGCATTCCGTTAGCAGGACCAGATGGAGGATAAACGCAAGGTAGTAATAGTGGGCCGCGCTCGACCGACCGGCCATCTTGCCCAAGACTGACTCCGCTCGCCGCGGGAGCGGCTGTATTAAATGCCTTGAGTCGCGAACTATGCGCATGCGCCTCACGCCAGACGCGCATACGTCGTCGACGGCCGCGCGCGCGCGCGCGCGCGCGCAGGTGGCGCGACGAATCCGTTCGAAACTATATTTCGAAAAATATCAATGAGGGAAGCACTTGTTTACATATATATGTTAAAATTTAATCCAATTTATGTATTGGAGATAATTATTTAAAAAAATTACATTGTCTGCACTGTCGAGAAAACGTAAGGGGCGGATTTTGTACTCGTGCCATATGTAATATATTATTCTTCAAATAAAGAAAAAAATATATCGCAATTCCTTTTTGACACTGCAGAACGCGTTAGAATTATTATACAATTTTCACTACGCAATAGAATTATATATCGATAATCTATTGATTGTTAAACGCACGAAATTTTTTTTGCGAAGAAAATTTTCCGAGGAAAAAGAAATAGAGAATCAATCGAAGAAAAAGAAACTTAAATTAACGTGACGTGATTCTTGTTTCTATCCGCGTTCCATATTTAACGCTAAATATACGTGTTTGTGAGATTCTACGGACGATATTTAATATTTTCCCATGCAAATTGTAATATACAATTTTTATTGGATAATATATAAAGAATTGTCGATTAAATATTGCGCGACAGTTCCGTAAGGAGAACCGGTCGCGAAAAAAGAAACAACGTTGCGACTCTCTTTCCCATTCCATATTCCGTGTTTGGCGCAAAATACGCTCCGTTTTCGATTCTGCAATGCGATTCGAGAAATGCATTTATCCCTCTAATTTTTCTGTATATAAGAAGATAGAATCGTCGAGAATTGAATTATTACGCGCAATTTGCGTTCCGAAAGGGAAAGAAAAGGAGAATTTGTTGTAAATATGAATCACATACGAAACGCACGCCATGATTGATCGAGATTATCGCTTTGCGATTGATTTCAGAGATTTGCTGTTATACCTTAATTATTTGGGCTTCTGCGGGTCACCTGCATGAATCAACTATTGTGAAAATAAATGCAATTGAGATAAAAGAACAAGTAAAAAAAAATTGCGAGTAATTCCATTTACTGCGCAATGAAATATGACTAACATAAGATGTATTGCGCACGTTGTAGATAAAAATAAACTTCCACCGACCCTCATTATTCGTACGTGAAATGAAAAGTGACATCACCCAATATTTTCCATTTAAACGGTTCAATTTATCATGAATTTAATGTATGTTTACCGTTAGAGCGAGAACCAATTAAGGATCATCTCCTATATATATCCTACACACACGCACACAATCCTATTCTCCCTTTTACGAGTAGGACGGGTGTTATTCGACAGAAGGGTGTGTCAAATTATTGAACGCGACCACCCGCGATCGATAAAATATGGAAAAATAACGGAAAGGAAATTTCCCGACGGGCGACGGATCGGGCCGGATTGAGGGGACGATGAGTGCTTCTATAACGGCGGCGCGCAGATGCGACAATAAAAGTATATTAGATAATAACATTCGTTCTCTCCCTCTCTCCTTTCTCGCTACACTCTTATTTCCTAGTTGGAACGTTGTTCCGCGTCGTAGAGTCGTGGTTACTCGCGCGACGTGGCCCCGGAATCTGAAAATGCCATCAGCTGAAAGCCAAATTTTCATTCAAGCTTCGACCGTGTGCGTTCAACTATATATTATATATCTGATATATATCACACATATCCGACGGTCGATTTACGATAGCTTGTTCAGCGGCTTGACTGATCGACACTGAAGACTTCCTCACCTTCGTCGCATGAAAAGACCGTTAAACTCCGTTATGGACATCAAGGATGTCCCTTATTTTGGATTATGAGATATTACACGTCGTTTATTCTGAAAACGTACGAGTAACTTGATAAATATTCCGAAGATTCTGCTTGCGCGACTCAACGTATAGAACGACAGTTTTGAATTGTAATAAGATCCAATTCGAATCTTTTAGAAATATATAGGACACGTGTAAATCGAATCGTACGATCGTTTATTGACCAAATATATATAGAAATATAGCAACTCTGTAAATGAGACGCTACAGCATTTCGTTTTCGAAGCGAATATGGCTTTTTTGAATAATGTACAAGTGATTTATATGGAGTATTTATATGGACATCCCGGAAAAAATTTATATATTATAATTATATACAAAATATATATATATATCCATGTTTTCTTTCTCTTGTATACAATCTCTATTTCACATATACAAAAACATATTAACGAGAAAAATTAGAAAATAATTGAAAGTACATATTTTCTAATTATTTTTCAAGTAAATCTTATCATTTTTCTTATATATACGAACAGAGAAAGAAAACATATATGGACATATTTTATACGTAATCGTGTACGAAAAAATATTTTCCGTAATAAATATAATAAATAATAAACGAGTATACTCTCTATTCTTTTAAATAAAAAACTATCTCTTTTCTTCTTCTCTTTAAAAGTTTATTTGTCCTCGTTGTTCCATTCGACTGAAGAGGACCTTTAATAAAAGCCAAAATTAGTTTCAACTGAGGAGTGATTGAAATGCACAGGAAACTCAATTGGAAGGTATTAAAAGCGCATAAAAAGTATATAATTGTATTGTCGAACGGACATCAGCGTCCATATTGGCCTTAATTTAATCTTCTATATGGTTTCTTTCTCTCTTAAAAGATGCAGGGTGTACAAAAAATACCACACTAATACGGAGCAAATGATCGACTATCTATATCGGTAAGAAGTCACAGTTATTACATAATATTAGTAATTAGACGATTGAGCGAGACGGTGTGTCTCGAAAGTTTCGATGCCACGATTTTATTACTGTTTATTACCATTATACAGCACTGTATATGATATTTTGACGATTTTTGAAACCTTCTAACATGGAGCATATATTGATAATTGGTATTAATGATTTACGAGAGCAAATTTCAATCAAACGTATAAAAATGAATAAGACGCATAAAATATTTTGCGCATTTAAATAAAACTCAAAAATTGATTTTGCCGCAAACTTTTTTCTTATTTTCCATTGTCTATATAAATGTACGTCAATTTTTATGAACTAGCAGAAGTTTCGATTTCAGAGCTGGTTGATTAAAGTTTAAAATCTTTAAAATCTCAATCCGCAAGGAACAATGAATAATCCATTTCTTCGGAATACATGTATAGTTGCAAAAATGCCAGACGGAGATGCTCAAAATTAAATGTATCGCTTATCGTGTTCGGAGTGCAGGACACATCGATGTAATTAAAATGATTTATTTTGCAATTCGCACACTAATCAATGAGTGAATGTTGAGCTAAACGCGATTATAGCGCGCGTCGATATGCGATAATCGGAGCGAGCTGATCGATCACTGATAGTCGTAAGACGAGAGAACAAAAATGCAAAAATAGCCTTGCCATTTATCTTTCATACCGCGAATCTATTTCGGAAGCTTTTTGTCCTAAAAATGCGAAGAACCCCAGCGAGAAATGACCCGTCGACGTCTAATTAGACGTCTATAGACGTCGATAAACGTCGATTCGACGGGTCATTTCTCGCTGGGACAACACGAGGCAAACCCGCTATAGACATGATATTCACATCAGATTTGATAGAAATCTGACGCGTTAGTTTTCTCGATGTGTTTTGTGTGTGTGCGCTTTAATATATATTTTACATATTTGTTACAACGACGTAACTCAAAAATTGCAGAGAATAGTGAAAATTCAATGCACAGCTGAATAAATAGCTAATATATAGCTAGATATTTCTATTCCTCCACAATGTAATTCATTATGCTAAAATCGCATTTAAAATATTACTTAAAATTTTAATAATTTATAACATTCAAAATTCAAATTTATTTTCTACAAAAACTTTAATTTTTTTCGAGTTATATATTTTACTATTGCAACAAATGATATGTGCGTATTCTAATTCTTCAGTTTCTTTTCGTATATTACACGGTACATAATATTATAAATAGGACTCTATCCTGAAATTCGACAGGAATTGTAGGATCTAAAATCGGCGATTCTTTTATAAATAGCTCCTTTTATAAACGTTTGCTAAAAAGTGACACTAGAATATATATGTAATAAAGATCAACGTTTACTTTGCAGATTTATCTTTATTGATATAACGACAATGTAAACTTCGACCGCAACGCGAATAATTTTGCATCTCGCCTAACTTTAAATGTAGCGATCTTTAAAAGTCTGACTTTCCGATTCGTCATTAATGAAGAGGAGATTTCCCAACAGTGGGGGGCCGAAACATTCAACGTGACTAAAGCGTATTACCAAATCACTTCTCTATCATATATTTGCATATCGCTTGCGCATCGATATCGCGCGTGTTGGCTTATTGCTCCGATCGCCTTTATCTCGTCGACAGTGAAAGGTAATACTCTTCTGTAACAATTCCACATCCATTGTCTAGAAGGTTGTCGCTGGGCAACAAGAATCTCTCGTCCAGTTGCGTTAAAATGCTACAGAGGCGTGTATTTCGTGCTTTCAAAACGAAGACCGATCTCCTTTCTGAAATATGATTCCCTTATTATATGCGAGGCGTGTCTGTTCAAGAACGACATCTTACCTTGCTCAGCCCGAGAGAAATAATAAATCGATTGTACGAGGAACAGCGGACGGGGCGTTATCGCGCCACGGACGATTACGTTGTCAGTCTCTTTGCTTTCGTGTGTGGACGATCTAAAATTCGCGCGCGTTTTGCCCGCATCTCTCCTCTCTCGAAATAAATCGACGGAGTCCGTACGGAGATTTTCGCGCGCGCGCCCATTCATCCCCGATAATTCGATAATTCGCGGTGGACGTAACTGGGGCGAGAGTTATCGCGGCGTAGTTTCCTTTTTTTTTTTTTTTTTTTAAGCCCCCGCTCGACTTCGCACGCCGCGCGGAAATCGATACCGTTAAAAATAGACGGCTATGTGCTGTTTGCGTTTTGCGCCGTCACGTGCCAACACGTGCTCCCGCGTGCGTTCGGCATTTAAACGCGGACCAATTTCGCAAACGCAACTTTGTGCTCGCAGTTGTCGCGCGTTGGCTATTGTAATCGCGTAACTTGGCGAACCGCGCTCGCGCGAAGAGCGGGATCGAGGTCGAGCGAGCGCGAACGAGCGCGAACGAACAGCCTGCCTCAACGAGCGCGAATGATATTTATTGGGATATTTATTGAGACAAATTGCTCGTTCGCGCGCACATTTATTCGTTTCAGCTCGACTGTTATATATGACTTAAACGATCGTCTCGCGATAAATAGAAAAGAATCGAAAGGAGAAAACGGATCGAGACGACTGCGATGTCTCATTTTCTCGTATTTCCACGAGCTCGTTTGCTCGTGCCCGTTCGAGTTGTTGCTACACGGTCTTTCCGCTGGCACCAATCACGCTTGATAGTTGATCGCATTTTATTTCTCAACGAAGCTGTAAAAAGGCACATTAAAAAATTACACGTTGACCTTAACGAAGTTTGAGGGTAAAGTAATCGGCGCGTACCTATACAATTACATTTTCGTGTCTCGCACGATGACAATGATTAGGAATGAAGCGAGAGATTATCAAATCCGTTTTACAAGCGAAGACGGAATTCAATAGAGCCAATAATATGATGTATAGCGTTAGATATAAAGAAAAACGAGTACTTTTTCTTTTCGCTTAGAGAAAGATACTGTGCCGCAAATGCGTTCTAACGTATCGAGGATAACAATTTGAAATATACAACCAAACGTTTAATTTAAGCGAGTATTTAATGATGCATATTGCAAATTCTTTTCGTATTAAAGCGACCCCATCGAGTAAATGCTCGAGGAAATTTTCATTTAATGTTGCTGATAATCACTGATAATACATCTCGAGAACGCCGCCCAGACGTTTTCCTTATTGAAAACATACGGGGAAGACCGTTTTAAAACGAAAAGAATCACCATGTCAAAAATTTGACAATTATTATATATATATATATTATCTATAATAATAATAATTTTTATTTCTTATAATTTAATACTCTTCATCGTTCTGTATTTATATATTTATAGATATATTTATATATAAAACACATAGCTATGACATACCAAATGTTGTGTTTATTTAGCAATGCGACTCTGATATTCAATTCAATGTCCTTCGCTAAATGCACATGCACGAAATTATAAAAGCGGGTGTACGATCGATTTTGATTAGAATTATTCTCGCGGACATAACGTGTATGTATGCGTGTATATAGCTCCGTATATACAAGTCTCGTAATAAGCTTAGCTGACAATACAATTTTTCTATACGAACTTAAATATCCCAAATATTTGATGTGGAGTCGCAGAATTAAGGAGACTATCGCAGAGAGATTATGTTTCGAATAAACAAAGTACACACCGGATCGAGTCGCATCGAGATAAAAAACAAATAAAACGTAACATTTCCTCGCGCATTATCAAAAAAGCCATTACAGTTCTTCCAAAGTGTACACTAAACTAAAAATTGTTTCCGAAGCGAAGGAGCTCTTAGAACGTCTCAATAGAAAATCTCTGTACTCTAGAAAGGAAAAGATAAACGTGATAAATATTAAAAAAAAAAGAAAGTTAACAATTACAAAAGAGTAATGTATAGTCCGCGTGTCACGCCAAATGTCGAGTTGGAATCAAGTGAGATACAATTGATTCGCAACAGTGATATAATACGGCTATAATAATTTACCGTAAGCCCTCACTTAATACAAACTGTATCATTTGCGCGAGTCCAGAGGTTTTTAAATACTCTTGCAATTCTGCAGAATTATGTGATATAAGGGGAGCGTGTAAAGAGGAAAGGAGAATGGGAGGTGGGGAAACTCTCTCTCTCTTTCTCTCTCTCTCTCTCTCTCTCTCTCTCTCTCTCTCTCTCTCTCTCTCTCTTGTTAGTTATTACATTTTTTTTTATAATTCTTCAATGCGGTATTTCCTTAGGGCGCTGCATATTTAACAATTTGTTAAAAGCTAGTTTATATAATATTATGTCCCAAGTTAGTGTGGCTCTTAAAATATATGGCAGTCATCCGAACGCAAACAGACACGTTTGCAGGAAAAAAAGTCAAGTAAAATACTGCGGTGCGATAATATGATAATGAAAGCGACATATCCTAAGCGATCAACACGGCTGGAATCGTTCTCGCCCTTCATTCAGTATTGTCGGAGATTATATCTGCTCTGTGTAACACGAGAACTCGCGTGAAATGCAATCAAATGCATTGAAAAAAACGTTAAAATTCTGAACTCATCGTGAAGAATAATTATAAAAATCATCATAAATCGTGACTAAGATATATCTCCTCCAAACCTTCTTTGCGGACTCAACAAGATCGTCTTCTTAACGTTCTTTAAAAAAAAAAAAAAAAAAAAAAAAAAAACCCCATTGCTGAAGTATAAAAACATCGCAGCAACTTATAAAATACTTTGTACCACGAAGAAGACGTCATTCGTTTCATTGACAAGGAAATGATCGTGCATCTTAATGCGTGATAATACATACGTAAAATGTAATGGAATTAAATCCCGTGTCAAAAGTCTGATCACGCTAACGTGGGACATCGAAAATGTCGCTTGTTCAACTAGCAAATATTGCAAAGTGTCCAAAATTCATTGAAGAACTAAATTTAATTAGACTTTCAATAGCCTACACTTGTAAATATCAACATATAACCGTTTAAATATCTCCGTTCTTCGAAAGTAGGCGTTTTCAAAGACCCGTTCAATCCGTCCTTCAATTCATTTCATAACACCGTGTGGCCATGTCTTCTAATTTTATATTAGCGTTGCTTTAACCATGTAGAGCGACGAAACATTTTTCATAAACATGATGTTGTGCAGACGCATTACGAGCGGCTTACACCGTACTTCACTGCTCCAGTTTAGCTGAAAATTAGTAAACGTGAAAGGTGTGATAATTATTTTATCAGGACAACCAATAATTGTCACTTCCAATTACTGCTTTTGTCTTACAATTTAGTAATCATATGTACATACGATGGCGAGGTTACAAGAGAAAGGATATAACTATGTAGAAAATCAAAATCCTTGTAAATCATTAAAATGCATTTTACGATTTCTCAAGGTATTTAATCAGTTGCGTCAAATAAAATTTTATATTAGCAAAATTTAAATTAAGATAATCACAATAATTGGCAATAAATCATCGCTCAAAGTTCCTCGCAAGGAAGTTCGTTATACTTGTTCTACTTTCAATTATTGCAACTTATGCATTTATACACTATTATTATTTATGAAATACATATGTTACACAAAAAAGATGCTACCATATAAAAATTTCAACGCATCGCGTAAATAATTATACATTACTTATAACTAATATGTAAAAAATAGCAAGTATATTCCGTCTTTAAGGAGCCACATATTGTGTAATATGTGTCTCGCACGCGTCTGAAAGTAGACGCGCGCGGACGATCGGTTACCTCTACGATAAAAGTTCCTGGGAATATTCTGATAGCAGAAAAAGCAATGAGAAGAATAAATGACGATGTCAGAAGCGGGTGATTGAACATAGCTACAATATAGAATTTGACAATAATGCACAATAATCTGATTATCTACGTAACACACTATATCTTATGCAAAATGAAAAAAGTATTCAAAATGAAAGCGAATAGCTATGTATATGCGTATTAAAAAGCATCTATTTACGTCGAACAATGTGATGTAGAGAATAATTGCGTTTCACATATCCGTCGTTACTGCACGAGAATCTTATTGTTAAAGACAGTAGTAGATTCTCTGCAGAAATTTACATCGATGTGGAATCTCTCCAACTATGTTATTCCTGTGGCGTATCACTCAAGCATTTTTCTCGTGAGATATTCCGGCTAAACATTTGTTTGGCGAAACACAGAAAGCTCTACACACATCCAAACCCTCTCGTTTCAGAGATTTTTACGTAATCATTCCGCATTCACAATTGGAAGAACATTCCTGTTGTATTTTCCCAGAAGCTAATCATAACGAAAGACCAAATAAAAAAAAGAAAAACAATTGGAATGATGATCGATTAATAATCGTGCAATAGTGTACGACGGCAGAATGATCTAGAGGATTGTGTGTGCGACTCACCGCATTTCTAAATGTTGTTCCAATTGTGTACTGTTTCATACGTTCATTGGTATCGCTTTCTACTTTTTGGCTTTTCTAAAATATGATAAATGCAATATGATCGAATGCGATAGGAAACGACGCGAATGGATTTCGTATGATGTTGGAGTGAGGGCGCGTATCTTTTTCGATTCATTGGCTTATGCTTTACGAGACGATCGTCCGTCACTCGTGAATGACAATGACGATGAATAATGTTTTCTACGATAACCAAATAAAACGTTGGCTATCGTATCGTCTAATGATTAATTGAAATGATATTTCAAACTGAAGAGAGCTGAAGAGAAAAAAATCAAGAAAGATCATTTCGAAAGAAGAAAAATTAGTGTCGTAATATGGAATACGAAGAGTGTTGTTAAAAGGGAAGTAAAGTGATGGAAAATGATAAACGCGTATTTTTTTTATTGCTAACAGAATATTCTCTGTCAATTTCATCGGGACGTGTTCGAAAGGATGAAGCAAGATAACAACTAAGTAACACAGGCACCTTATATACAAGAATACACGTCTTGACTTGAAACGCTGCAAAACTTAGTGATTCATACAATTCGTGATATAAATATTCGCAACATTGTCAGATATTGTAAAAATGTAGATTTAGAATTTTATTACGACGTAAGAGAGAATATTTTATTGGTCAACAGAATAGTTTATTTGTAAAATTTTTTTACACAATTTATTCGGTTTCGCTTGAAACTTGCGCTCAGTCAAATGTCCATATTATCTTAAAATTCTTGTGTACGATATTGCAATAGCAAAATTTCTTAATCAACACTTACTTTTTCTTGAGAGTGAAGAAACTACGCCGCTTAGTTTCGGCTTGTGTCGGGGCTGGCAAGGTGTGAGCCCTGGATGTGCTTGCACCTGATGTTCCCTGTGCCGCTTGATTTAACGCAGACACCCAATCATTCATTTCGGTATCGTCTTTGGCCTGGAACAGGAAGTCGGATCCGCTTTGCGACCTGTAAAGATAAAAACAAGTTTACGGCGATATCTATACATCGCAGAATGCGTATAATTATATAACATCGAGTACACTGACTTGACTCGGAAGACATGTTTCTTCTTAGTGTAATCACTCGCTACGGTAATAGTCGCGCCTCGTAAGTCAAGAGGAGCCTCTCCTTTGTACGGTTGATCGGGTGAAGCTTTGTACGACTTCTGATCTTTATATACACATAAGCTCTGCCCGCGTACGACCATGTAAACCTTGTCCCAGGAGCGATTGGACGCCTTCTTCGTCGTACTCTCCCACTCGTGCTTCCGCTGCAACGGCCCCTCGAACTCGTCGTCGCTCGGACTTCGTTGCTCTGGAAAAGGTAACAGGTTTTAACTATCTATTACGCGATAAGGAGCAATTTGCTAAAACATTTCGATAAGTCGCATCATGAATTATTTATACGAGAGAAAAACGCCACAGTCTGCGTCCCTCGCTTATCGGATGGACGATAAAGCTGCAAATAATCAATGACATATTATTTTAATCATAACAACGCATTCGGTGGAACACACCGCCCAGTTATAACACATTTCCCAGTTCCCTATTATTCTAATTTAGAGACCGCATTTGCTTAACGTTTGAGCTTCCCAACGAGCCAACATACACTGCATATTTATATTTATGACACTTGGAACAAAAACAAGCCCCGATTACTCATTCCTTTATTTGTTAGGCGTAATGCATAAGTGATAGGATATAATTTAGTTTCAGTAATGTCTTCCCATTATGTAACATATAATCATAGCAGCTGTCTTCTTGAATACACGGCAAATGATGAAATAATTGTTAAAAACCTACATAATTGAAATATGATCGATTAGTAAAGAGATTAGATGCCAGATTCCACCTGAATAACATTTCGATATAGTGTAATTTAGAATTCCGCGAGTTAAAACCACACTAATAGATATCATATTCCCGATTTCCTCGAGCAGTGACATCATTTATTTTCAGCCAAGCTGGACCACCCGTTTTCATACTTTGTGCTGTAAATATACTTCTTATATAAAGCAAAGTTGAAGTGTAATCGCGCGAGCGACTAACAAAAATGTGTAAAAAAAAAAAGTAGAAAAAAAAAGGATATTTGACGTTCAACGAACGAACGTGTAAGTGTAATTATTGCATAATTACTGCCTCGATCGTGTAAGTCTCTTTTCTCATTCACTTACCAGAAATACTGTGCTCATCATCACTCACGCCACTGCGATCTAAACTCGGCGACTTGGCGGACTTTCTCCAGCGGAAGCTCCTGAATGGTGACTTGCTGCGGCTCCGTTCCTTACGTCTTGAAGCCTCGGAGCCACTTCCTTTCGGAGCTTTACGACGTACGCAACACACATAACGTTCATTAGCTTACTTACGGTCGTACCCTAGCTTGTAGCAGAGATTTGTGTCAGGTAAACAATTTGCCGCTAATAGTCCTCATATCCACACGTGTTACGCGTTATTTTTTTTTCCATGCTTTCTAACTACATACAAAGAACATACGAGAATACACACATGCAACATGCTCATGCTTAAGATGCCAAATGAGCAATGCATGCTCGTCAAACTGTATGTAACAAGTAGGAAGTACTTTTCGCGTTTATCGCATTATAAATAATAGCTACGTTAATTTAGAAATATATATGTAACATATCTAAATATTTTTATTTCTAAATATATTTTATATATATATATATATATATATATATATATATATAGCTATACCTTTGTCTCGAGGAAATGATTTTCTAATTGGAAAGATACGTATATCACGTATACCTTTTTGACATAACTTTTAATATTATGTATATAAGAAATAAATAATCAAAAAATAATAAGAAAGAACTGAATTTGAAAAATCTATTGTTTAGTCTTTCTAATTTGTTTACTGTTAACTCTCGTTTTAATTGTAAAAAGCTAAATAAGCCTCCATACGACTGGGGTGATTATAAGCGAATTTGCTAAAGGATAAAAACCGCCGTAGACGTACGACAATCGTCGTCAAATGAAGCTCCATGAGATTTACTCACTTTCTATATATGGCTTTCGTTCTCTCCTTAAAAAATTTCCATCGTGAAAGTCATAGCATCGCGAAATTTCACAACGCGAGCGATTATTATAGAATAGTTCGTATGAGAGAGAGAGAGAGAAAGAAGTGAGCGTATGTTAATTAAGATGACGATATCTACAACGAGATGCAGAAAATAAATCAACAAACGACACGCTGTATGGAAGTAACTCGGTAATCGTGTCTTCGTTTATTATTCCTTTAATCGTTTTCACTTTTTCTTTTTCTTCAATTCGTATAACTTCTTATTATAGAAATTAGAGAATGGTAATTCACACATTCTACATATATAATATATCTGTAATGCTTTTTTAATTTAGACGTATATATGATCGAATTTGTAGTTTTACCCCGATTCTCTGAATGACATATTAAAGGGATTTTCTTAGAGAATAGAAGAAAATTTTTCTATTGTCGGTTGGCCACTGACTATTGGGAATCGTTTACATATGAGATTAACGGTTTTTTTTTATCGCTTAGAAATGCAGTTTATTTCATTACATTACAGAAATACCCGAGAATTTTTTTAGATGTCTGGCGATAGGCATTGACAGTTTTGAAAACAGTAAAATTGGAAATTTAATTTTAATTTTAATTTAATTTTCGCAGATAAAGCTATAAAATGTTACGCTTTATTTAATACACTATACAGAATTCCGGATTTCGTTTTAACATGATTTTTTAACTCCGGGGACAGAGTTGAAAAATGCTTAAGTATTTAATATTGACAATTTTGAAGAAATTGTGCTAGTGTTGTAACCGCACGTGAGATTCAAAACGATTCCGTTTCATTACCGTTAAAAAAAGTTGTCGAATAAGCTGACCTGATGCCGTGTAACAGCTAGTGATCGAAAACACTTTCTTGCATTCCCCTGTAAGCGTTATCGCTTATCGCGGCGATTCCGCGCGGAGGGATCGGGCGCGGCTCTCGCTTTACAAGAAGCGAGAACCGTGCGGTCTTGTATTTCACGTGCTATATCGTATATCTCGTACCGCGAGTCGCCAGCATTCGTGCTTGAAAATCTGCCGATTCGCCCGTCGCTCGTCCGCGTGAACAGTTTGAGAAACGAAATGTTGCGGAAAGCGTTATACGTTTTACTTTTCCTTTGCGCGCTGATAATTCTCGACAGTAAGTGCACGCTACATTATTTTACCCCTTCATTTGTCGAAAGAGATCCCTTCTTTCTTTGTCACACTCCTGCTTTCTTTCTTCTCTCTCTCTCTCTCTCTCTCTCTCTCTCTCTCTCTCTCTCTCTCTCTCTCTCTCTCTCTGCCACGATGTGTATTATTTTTCGATAACAATTAAAATGAAGTTGCTGGCTTCATATATTATATGTCAACAGTCACTTCAATTCGTGGCTTTCGTGACTGTCGCGAGTGATAGAAAAGTTATTGCAGTTTTCTTGCAATCGAGAGAGAAAGAGATTGATTGATTGCAAGAAAACTGCAATAACTTTTCTATCACTCGCGACAGTCACGAAAGCCACGAATTGAAGTGACTGTTGACATATAATATGTGAAGCCAGCAACTTCATTTTAATTGTTATCGAAAAATAATACACATCGTGGCAATTAAACCCATCCTCAAAAAATTAATAAAATTTTTCAACCGGTTTTAAGTAATTAAATAATAAGTAATTAATTTATTTAAAGGTTTTAAAAGCTTTTTTTTAACGAGAAGTCAGCGTGTGCTCGTAATACTTGCCACTGAATGGTAATAAAAATTACTTTTTATTTTCTACGACGATACGTCTCGTGTCTTGAACGGTGAAGTCTGACGATGAATGAAAAATAAAGTCGATCGTAAAAAGTTACCACGTATCCGCGACGATTGGCGACGTAGAAACATGGAATATGCAATATCTGATCTCGAGGGACTGATGTATCGGCTCATGTCGGGCGTAAAAAAATAAGGGATGAATACTTGTTGTGCAGAAAGGTCAAAGACGCCGCACTCACCGCCGGTGCAATTAATACCAGCGGTGTCACGACCCGCGCCACCCTGGTCGGCTGCCGCGATAATCGATCTAAAGATGCAGGAACTGTCGTCGCAGCATTTCGCGGGGAAATACCTGGTGCTTCTCTTCTACCCGTACGACTTCTCGTTCGTCTGCCCCTACGAACTTATCCAATTTAGCGACCGCATCGCCGAATTCCGAGATCTTGGTACGAAGTTACACATTTTTCTTCCCCCGTTATCGTTGTTAATGACGTTACAAATACGATTTTTCAGCAACAAAGTCGACGAAGAGTACTTGTAAAAAAGAAAGATTCGTCAAACAAACGTTTGGAAAACAGACTTAATTATTTTATATTAAATTTGGTTGTTCTTTATCCCGAGTTTTTATACTTATGACAATGTTTCCTCTTCTATTTTATCAGTGCTAATCAATTCTCGCATTTTGCACTAGGCTCGGAGGTAGTAGCGATCTCAACGGATTCCAAATTCTCGCACTTTGCGTGGGTGACGACTCCGCGAAAGCAGGGAGGCTTGGGCGAGATGAAGATTCCGCTGCTCTCCGACAAGAGTCGTCAGATAACGCGCGACTACGGTGTGTTGAACGAGAAACAAGGATACGCGTACAGAGCTCTATTCGTTATAGATAGACAGCAGATCATACGCCATGTGACGATCAACGACGAAGATCTACCACGATCGGTGGACGAGGTATTACGAGTTGTCAAGGATTGTTGTTTCGTGGATAAAAATGGCAATATATGTCCTTACGGGCCGCTGCCGACGAAGAACGCCTTCGGAGAAGAACCAGACTATTTCAGCACGAATTGATCTCGATCGTGTGTGAATCGCATTTCTATATACTGGGATTCCTCAACTATGAATATAATTGTTCGTTAATTATATGGTTTGCGTCAAAATCAACGATTGTACAAGATTTGAATTGATCTTGAGCAATCACTCACGGTAATATCGTGGCAGCTAAGTGGCGAAAAATATTAATAAATGACCTTTCGGCACACATAGTTTGAAATTTGAGTATTTGCGAACACTTACTTGTCGGCGTGCGGATACCTTGCGGCGGAGCTTTCACAGATGTCGGCGTGACAGGCGAGGTCCCATCTCCATCCCGGAAGGACAGCTGTCTAGGTCTTTGTGCATGCACTACACCACACCAATCACAAAATCATGCTATGTATTACTCTTATGATACATCGTTTGTTAAATGCGTCTCGCGTATATATTCATCACGGTTATACCAATTACAACGCGATCGCTGTGATTAATAGCGTGAAGGCGTGACTCTCGACGTTAATCTACAAGTTCAATGATTGATTCTTCACAGTGGTATGACCGTACGAATATTCGAGTAAATTCTATATGCAACACGTATATACGAATGATAGAACCCAATTTCGTGCTTTCGTAGATCTAGAGTGACGAATGACGATTTCATGAGTGTGCTTACCTTCCAACAAGGCATTATATTTCAACGTAATTGTGCGATAGACGGGAATGAAGTATAGTATAGTTAACAAAGGTGTACCTACCAGGTGAATGAAATGGAATTGGCAACAGATTAGTATGATCGAAAATTGAGACTATAATTAGAATTTCGCTCGATATTTCATGTCAAGTTGTTATATGTGATTTCACACGTGTGCGGTACCAAGTATCTAAAATGTTCGATAAATCGTGATAAATCGTGCTTTCTCGTGACATAACTGAACTGCCAGACGACAGAAGGAACATCTCGGGCAGAATAACGGGCCATCACCTGCTAGAGAAAAAGTTAATAGAAGCAAATAGTGATTTATGCGGGCGAGAGCGATAGGTGCGACGTGGCTATGAGTAGGTATGCTGAAAGATACAAGATTATTGCGACGTATGTGACTTAACGCTAACGTGAAATCTGAAGAACAAAGCTATCGTTAAGTACTGCTACGAAGACGTGATCTGATCATCCATCCATCACCAGTTTGTGAAATTATGGGATACCTATATACATATAGGATATGATTCACTCGAGACTACAGTTTCGAAGGAGTTGCGGAGAAATTAGAAAGATGTACTCAGATGCAGAGACGTCTCACGCTTTGACAAGTTTCATACCTATCGCGTAACACTCACCTTCCTTGGGCTTGTCTTGAGGCTGTGGTGTACGTGTAGAAGCCTTGCGATGTGCCGCTGTAGTTCGTGCATTCCGTGCCGCATTAGGGTGCATTTCGAGTGGGTAAAATGAGATGACGTGGACGACGGATTTAATACGGATCGGAATAAGTTTCGGCGTGGGTGGGGAAAAGGCAAAAATAAACGTGCTGTTAGCGATGTCACACATGCTTATCCAGACAAACCGTATTCGTAATACTATAAGTCGTCAAAGTTGAATTTTACGTCAAAAGCAAGATTTCTCGATGCATTCGCGATTATTAGTCAGAAGGAATGAAACGTTACTTTTGTTCCGCTTTTTCTCTTTCGGTTCACAATATTACTCTACCAATTGCAATCATTACCACGCCAAGTCAATAAAGAATTATACAAACATGAAAATACAATCCTATTAGGAAAAAGCACTCGACATTATATTCTAAAATAATGTGCATGTGTTATATACCGGTTATTCTATATCAGCATCTTCAAACAGAATGCAAAACCGTAGACAGAATTAGAAGATGCGGTAAGTACCGAGAAAAGTCACAGTTTCGATTAGTAAAACCCAAAACATATCCATTATGTGTAATTATATTACCGTGTCCTTCGTCCTCTCCGCGTTCTCCACTTGTTGCCCCATCAGTCTCAGCTCTACAATAAAGAAAATTCATTCATGAATTCATTCACGATATATAACGCAGTTGGCATAGATTGCGCGAAAAATATTTATGCATTACCTTTCGCTAGGTGGTTCATCTGGACTAGTAACGGGTGTCGCTTTGGCCAAACGTGCAGCCTCCGCCGCTGCCGCTTCCTCCTTCTTGCGTCTTTCTTCTTCCTCTCTTTCTTGTTCTCGTCGTTTTAGTTCTTTCAATTCGAACTGCAGTAAAAAACAAAAACTTTATTTCTATACACTCGTGATACACGAGGGAGACAGAAATATACGTTTTATCGCAGAAAATGTACGAGTTTAAACGATATATGACACAATAAAAAGTATTTCAGTATTTTACGAGCTTTTCGATTACAATGTTATTCAGTCATATATTTCCTGTGAAACTACTTACAGTAGTAAGTCGGTGCAAGGCACTAAACCTTTCTTCTTGTGCAGCTGCCGATTTTTCGAAAGCCTCGTGTTTCTTGATTAAATTCTCAACTTCGTCGATAGTATGCTGTGGAAAATGGTAAATTTTTCAAACAAGATTCGATTACATAAATTCGTATTTGCGCTCCAATGTAACTACTTACACCAAGCTCCTGGCTCATAAGATACGGCTCTTGAGCGATTAACCATGCTTCAGCAACTGCCGCATCTCGGGCAAACTGATAAACTTCCAAAACTGCAAACACAAGCAAAGCAAGTATTAAATACAATATAATCATACAAGTATGCGAGATTACAAATTCGAACAGCAAGTGCAACTTACTGAGTTGCAAGTTCTCCCAACGTTCCTCCCATCGGTGTAACAGTGCATTCCTGTGATCGGTCAACGCCGCTAATTTCTCCTTTATCTGCGCGCTGGCGTAATGATTCCTAGCTAATAGATCCTTTCCGAGATTAATGCACGCCATTAGATTATCCTCCCTGGCATCGATCTCCGCCTTCAAGCTCTGATGGTTGTTCATCAGCAATTCGACGCCGGCGACGTCGCGTGGTTTCTCGGACGTGTTCATCTGGCGCACAACGTCGTCCATCCAGATCATCAGGGTCCTGACCATGTTGAAGAATCGGAAGAGATCGCCGGTGTCCTCCAACTTGGCTCGTCTACCCTCGCACAACGATTGCAAATTGTTCCACGCCGCTACGACCTCGGCCTCGCGATTCGTGATCTCTCGCGCTTTGTCGCCCGCGTAGCTCGCCTGCAGTTTGGCGGACTCCTCCTCGATCTGCGTCACCTGATTCTGCAACGTGGACAGGTCCTGAATAAAGTTGGCGTGTTTACGTTGGAGAGCGGACACTGAGCCAGCGTCGCGACCCAATTCGTCAGACATGGCATTTTGTTTCTCCAGGATTCTGCCGAGAACGTCCTTGCAGTCGTGGAAGAATTTGTGTAACTCGCGACTGGCCACCAGCATCTGCGTGCGCGTCTCGATCAGTTCGAGCAGATCCTGCCAGACCTCGTTCAAACCGTCCTTCCACTCGGCGATCGTCGCTGCATCGGAATGACCGGTGGCGATGAGAGAATCGGCGATTTCATTCACGGCGTTCACTCGCTCGGTACCGATCGCCGCGGTGTCGCGCGCGAACTCCTTGAATCTCTCCCACAGTAGCGTCACGTGATCGTAATCCTGGCCCAACTCATGGCTACCGGCAACTAATTCTCTCTCCTGGATCCATTGCTCGAGATCGTCGACTTCTCGGTTCAGCATGAACAATTGGAGTGCCTCTTCCAGTTTGGCGCGTCGCTCGCCCGCCAGATCCTTCAGGCCGGCATACAACTTGTCCACCTGCGACTGTTTCACGGCGATCTGATCGGCCAACGGATGCTGATCGTTTATTAGCTGCCTAGCGGTCTCGCCTAGCTGACGAATCGTCTCCGCGTAATCCTCGACCGCGTGCTCAAGCGACTCGTGCTTCTTCATCAGATTCTGTGCAGAGATCTCGTCCTTACCGCGATCCTCGACCATCATGTACAGTTCCTGTTCGCTCATCCATGATTCGGCCTCGGTAGCGTCGAAGAAGTATTGCTGCGCTTTCTCGTTCTGCAGTAAATGTTTGTTTCTATCGTCAACCGCATCCTTCAGCTCGCGCCACTTCTCCGTTAACTCGGATATCAATTTCCGGAACTCGGGACTGTCCTCGTGTCCCTCGTCAATCAACTTTTGCCCGTTATTACACACTAAGTTGATCCTTGGCTCGTGATTCTCGATTTCCGTGCGCAACGACTGATTCTTCTTCTTCAACATGTGAACGTTAAATAGCGAAGTTCCATACTCGTTGCTAGTTGCCTGCGGCATCTTCTCCGCGATCCACAGTTTCTCATCCTCGACGTCGCGTCGAAATTGGAAGGCCTCTTTCTTCTTCTCAAGATGCCGTTGACGATCGATGAGCGGCGCCTTGAGCTGAGCAAATCTCTGAGCGACTTTCTCCTTCTTGAACTTGATCTCCTCCATTTTATCATCGGGTACTGTGCGTTGCAAATGTTCCGCCTGTTTGTCCAGCTCGGTAACTTGTTTCGCTTTCACCGCCATTTGAGTCTCGATCATCTGTTGCTTCTGCATCAGTATGTTCACGGATGCCAGATCGGAACCGGTATCGGTGCTTTCTATTTGCTTCTCTAATTCGTTCATCCAGGAATCAATGTCGTCACAAGTCTGGTGTATCAAAACCTCGCGGTTCGAGTCAAACAATCGTTCGCCCTTATCGTGAGTCATGGTCTCCAGATCGACGAATTGTTCCGCCAATTCGGCTACCTTCGGTTTGATAATTTCGGCCAGATCCGGTTTTTGTTGAATCAACTCGTCCGCGGCTTGCTGCAACTGCTGCAGGCGGTCTTTGTTGCTGGCGATTTCTGCTTCGAACGCCTGGTGACGCGTCCATTTGCTGTGAATGGTCTTTGCGCTTCTGTATGTCTCGTCCTGAGCAGTGATATGTTTCTCCTGCACCCATTCGCCGAGTTCCTCGCAATCTTGCAGGAACATCTGCAATTGAAGCTGGTCCTTGAGTTTCTCCATAAGTAGATTGGCCTTCTCGCGATTGATCCGCCGACGCTCGTTGATGTTCTCGGCCTTCTTCTTCACCTTATCAGACGCGAAGTGTCCCTCATCGACCAAACGTCCGGCAAACTGCACGACCGAATTGATTTTCTCGTCGTTGGCGTCCATGGTGGTCATAAAGGCCTCGTGTCGCTTGATCATGTGTTCCGCTTGTTCAAAGTTCGCCGGCGTCTCGTCTTTGGTGAGAATGTGTTCTTGCTGCGATAAAAGTACCTCCGCTTGACGCGCGTCTCGATCAAACACCTGTAGATTCAAGGAGTTGGATAGCAAGTTCTGACGATTCACCCACATCTGATGCAACTCTTCCCAGCCCATCTTCAGCGCATTCAGTCTCTCGCGCAGGAACATATATTGGGTGTCGCCATCGCCGGCCTCCGCTGTCAGCCGCTCGCCATACTCCATCATCTTCTGGTAATCGTCGGTGTAATTGTCGATCTCCTCCTTTATGTTCTGATGCTGCGTAAGCAGCTTCTCGGCATCGGCGAGACTGGTCGGAGTGTCCTCGCTGGCAACGTCGGTCTGCGTTTTCGTGAGCCATGCCTGGAAGTGATCGAGGTCGCGCAGGAATCGGTGCAGATCTCCAGCCTCCTCGAGCTTGGCATCGCGCTCTTTCAGCATCTGCGTCAACTGCTCCCAAATCAAATGAATCTGTGAGATTCTCTCGCGTATAACCGCAGCCTCTTCCGGATGTTCCTTCTGTATGATTTCCGCCTCCTTCTCCAGAGCGTCTAATTTGGCCTGAATAGCCGCCAAATCGCGTTCCATGCCGCTCAATCTGCGCTGCAGCGTCATCACGCCGGTCAAATCCATCTCCAAGCTGTCGGTCTGCTGTAGAATTCGCTTTTTGTCCTCGATCCAGGACACGGTCTCGCGACACTCGATGTGGAACGTCTGCACGCCGTGCGCAGAGTTCAATTCCTCGCGCTTGCCCTCCGCTTTCTCGCGCAGCTCGGCCCACTTCTGGTTCAGCTCGTTCTGTCGCGCGATTATCTGTTCCGAATTCGGATGTTCGACGTGCAGCAACTGCCTGGCCAGCTGATTAACCACGGCGACGCGAGATGCGTTCGCATTCATCTCCTTCTCGAAACCGTTGTAGCGGTGCTTCATGATCTCGACGTCCTCGATATCCTTGGCGGGCACCATCGTGTCCAGCATCCTGTTCTTCTCGCCGATCCATTGTTCGACTCCGTCGGTCTCGCTGAATACCTTGTACAACGACAGCGCATCCAGCAGTCTTTGCTTACGCAATTTGGCCAGCTCGAGGAGCTCCTTGTACCTGTTGTCTATCGAGGTCAGTCTCTCCAGAACCTCCGGCGATTTGGCGTCCTGCTCGCCCAATGTGGATGCCTGTTGATGAAGTTGGTCAATAGTCGTGGCATAATTCTTAAGCTCGTCCGTTACGTCTTTGTGCTTCTTCAACAACGACTGCACATTTGCCTCGTCTCTGCCGACATCCTCCGACGAGACGAGTCGCAAAGTGTCCAACATCCAAATGTCTATGTCATCCGCGTCTGCGAAAAGCTGATGATAGTCTACCGCTTCTACGAGACGCTTTCTCCTGAAAGCCGCCAAATCGAGCAGATGATTCCACATAGCGAGAATCTCCTGAAGTCTCTCCTGAATACGATCGGAGCCGAAGTGTTGTTGCCGGACTAGCTCGTCGCCGACCGCTGCGACCGACATCAACTGCGGCTCGTGCGACTGTATCTCGTTCTCCAATGCTTTGTGCTTGGACAGCAGTAGGTTGATGGTGGTCAAGTCATGACCGATGTCGCCCGTGGATACGATCTGTTCCTTCTCCTTTATCCAATTCTCCTCGTCGGCCATGTCCCAATAGAATTGCCAGAGTTTCCGAGATTCCTCGAGCCTGGTACGACGCTCGATCGCTAACCGCACCAACTCGGCGTACGCGTTCTCCAATTGTTGCACGCGCTCGACGATGATGGCCGGATCACACGGTCGATAGCCTTCTCCATGCTCTAGGAATCTCTGGCTCTGCTGAACGACGGCCTTGACTCTTTCGCCAAGCACATTGATATCTGCTTCGACGAGAGAGTGCTTTTGCAACAGATCCTCCACGCCCATCAGATGTTTGCCATAATCATCCGTCAACAGTCGCAGCTTGATCTCCTCCATGCTGTCCAATATGTATAACATTTCCTGGAAGTTCTGCTGCAGCTGCAAGGAGAGTTCCAGCCGCATCCGCCTAGCGCGTAACAATTCCAGAAGATAGTTCCACAGTCGCAGCACGTTGTCCTTGCGAGCGTTGATACGCTCAATGTCGTGATAGTTCTCCGCCTCAAGCTCCTGCGAGACCGCCATGACGGCCTGCACACGTTCCTCGTAGGCAAAGATATCAGTCTCTATAGCTTCGTGCTTCTTCGCGGCGGCTTCTACGGCAGCGAGATCGAAACCGAAGTTATCCTGCGATACCAATCGCTGATTCTCTGACAACCATGTCTCGCGCATGCTAGCCTTCCGGTTAAATCTGGCTGCTAACTGCTCCAACTTCTCTTGTCGAATCAGTTCTTCGCGCAGGGCCAATTCCCGTTCGTGTTCAGCCTTCTCCAGTCTCTCCCATGCCTTGTTGATGTCCGATATCATTTTGCCCTCTTTGGGCGTATAGGGCTTCTGATTATTTGCGCGCATCTTCGATTGTAGAGTAAACAATAACACCTCGAGATTACCTTTTTCCACAAACTTGGGCGGTTTTTCTACCGTGCGATAATTCGAGAACTGCGAAAGTTGCGATTGAACGCCTACCAGGGAATTCGCGAACCTGCGATCACCGAGGGCCTCTATCGTGGCTTCAATCCAGCGCAACAGATCGCTGGTGAGACTCTCGTATTCGTGTATCATACGGTCGTTCTCCATCGCGATACCGACTACTTTGCCGATCCTTTTACCTTGCACGGTTTCTTGTTTCATCTTCGAGAAATAGTGATAATACGTGACAACGTACGTTATGATGGACTTTTCATCCGGATGATCGACAAAGATATCCTCGGCATCCAGTAGCTTCGTGAGCCCAAGCTTGTCCTCCGCGACGTTAAAGGCATTGTTGAGATTGTAGATCGCGTTCGACTTGGAAAGCTTGTCGAACTGAATCAGATCCGGACGGTGCTTATGTATGATCGCGTTGAACGCCAAACCGTCCCGCCACGACGTCGTGAAATTTCTTACGTTCACGTTGTGATAACCCGCGGTCTTCATCTGACACCACAATAATAACGCGTCCTTGGCGGATTTGGTCTCCTGATTGTCGGTCTCTTCAATCGTGATGTCCTGAATCTGGAATCGTAGGATTATCGTCCAGATGAGACCCAGGCTAAGACGCGGATTTCCGTCGACGATATCGTGGGACCCCATGTTCTCCAGGTGTACCCTTTGCTCGCGCAAAAACTGCAGCGCCTTCTCCACGTTTTCCAGGCAGTGGATGCGCATCTTGCCCTTGGTCGGGCGCGGTAGACGCTCACCCGACAAAATCTCCAACAGCCTTATCAACATCTTGCCGTCTCGCAGATCGACGTACAGATCGCCGATTCGGCACGAACATCGGACTAAGTGGGAGTTGACCCATTTCTGGAAAGTCTTCTTTTGGACTAATTCACGCTCACCTGGTGAAAAAGATCACAAAACGTGCTAACTTTAAAACTGATTTTAGATATAGCTAAATTGTCTAGTATATCATTCAATAATAACTAAATTAAAAATTAAGAGATAAGTTTTAAATAATTAACGTAGAGTTTCTTTACCTCGAAGATCGAGCACGACTTTATCGTAACTCATTCTTAAAGTTAACGATCTGCGATTCTGATATTTATTTCTCACTTACACAAATAATCAACATTATTCTATTCAATTATGCTTAGTAAGTTTAATTTTCTATAATGTTCAATATACGTTCAACGTTAGCTATACATCTCGACCACTTTCAATCTAATCTGAGAAGCAACTGCTAAAAACTCATGAAGTTATCGAATTTTTAAAACGATTATCAAAAGGATGTGGTTGTTTGATAATCCCAACCGTAATTCTCTAAAAGCAATGCAATGTCCCACTATCACCATTCGTCATTATTACAGAATGTTATGACGAAGCCGAGCTTTAATGCACTCATTATAGAATCAATGAAAACAAATCGCACTATCGTCTTTCGCAAAAAAAGAATGATAATTGTAAAAGACATGAAAGATAATTGTGATAAAGTATACATGAATGAAGCAATTGAAGAAGAAAATCGACAGTTTCGTACCAGCTAGTGCCTTGATACGTGAGCGTTCGAAGAGTCTCGAACTCGAGTTTCCCCCGTCGTATTCGTACTCGTCGACAATCTCTTGTTGTAGCGTGGGGTCCCAACCCCCGCGCACCACCGAGATGTCGGTCGTCATTTTGTCAATCAGACCAACAGCTCACTTCTGCCGAACCCTTAAAAAGGGTGCACCTGAAAACAATTACCATAAATTCATTAACGCGAGGAACTTGTAAAAACAATTTATATATTTTTCCTCTTTCTTTTCGTCTCATAATACGTAAATAAAAAATATATTTTATAAATTTATTTTTAAATATATAGAGGGGTAAAAGCCATAGGGTGTAAGCCAATATCTTAAAAAATTTGACTTACACCACTGTAGCTTTTTTACCCCTCCATATAATATTTATAAATCTTTATAAAATCACGTCTCCATTCGTTTCGTACGCGGTACCACGTTTCCCAAACCCTTGTTCCAAATGCTAAAATATATTTTCCGCGATTCTTTATACATATTCTTTATACTTTAGATGTAAAGAATATTAAGCGCTGAAGAATATCTAAGACCTGCACGCCTAGGAAGCGCAAACCACGCATAAAATGCAAACGGGGACGTGCATGGTAATAATCATAAGAATTTCTTCCTTTTGCTGCCCACGCGGTGTAATGGCAAACAACGCGATGCCACGGTACGTTTCTTGGCAAGCTAGTCAGCGCGCTGTCACGTCAAGTCAATCTTCGTACAGATAAGAATTGCAGAGTAATCTTATCTTCTTGCACGGCGGGTCTAACGATTAATAATTGGATAAATAGTAGGGACTTCGAGGGTGATTAATGTTACGCAACACTATTCTATCGATAATAGTGCACGATTGCGCACACACGCCCATGCACGCGTAATGTAGGTCTTTCATTTATCTTCTTTTTCTTCCAATGCGCTTCGCTGGTCTCTGAGACACCTCTCGTACACGTTGCTTTTCTTCAACACTCGGCGTTACAGCTCGACCCGTGCAACGTACAACGTATATAGATATTTGGTTTTCACGTCATAAAAATTTGTATCTTTGGTATCTGAAGGTAAATACTGATAAGTCGGTTTTGAGAAGCGCTCTGCAATAAATAAACTTCAGCGCCTGTACTATATGGATTAATCGTAGTAAATCTGATTCTCCGCGTCAGGTCTATTGTTAGAGCATTTAATAAGTCATATATTTCCTTAAATCGACACCCACGGGTCGCGTTATATACAGGGTGTCCCGCGATAACCGAGTGTCTATGTTACTTCTATATATATTTTCCGTTTATTTTATATTTACATATATCGAGAATCAGCTCCTTTCTAATCGTATTGTTTATTGCGAGACACTAATTAAAATTCTATACGCTCAACATGGTATATAAAAAAAAGTTTGTAAAGAACGTATTGTATCGCAATCGTCGGTTTCTAGCGAAAATTCATCTCTCTTTTCTTTCCACTTTTATTACTCGTATGCTCGCGTTTCTGAAATCAGTCTCTCTCGCCAGCTAATTACATCGCTCTAATCGCCGAGTTTGCTATCGGAGTCGCCGGATATCAAGACGATGGCAACGTTCTGTTAACGCCCGCGGAGTACATGTCTCTAAGTATACGTGCGTTCATTTAATAGATAGCGTTGCCGCACTCGTCTCCGCGTGGGAGACGCGGCCGCCTCGCTCGCCGCGCCGACGATTACATCACGCGAATGATGTCACACACGCGAAATACACATCGCCGGCAACGGCGTCGCACCGGGCCCCGCAGGAGGGTGACTTAACGGGAAGGTAGACGCTCGCGCCGCGGCATTGGCGTAACGTCGACCTGCGACGCGGAAACTTGCATATACGGGATAAACTTGATGGAGCAAGTGCCAAGCAGACTTTAAACGTCTTACATTTACTTAGATATAAAGAAACGAAGGTCGATAAAAAAACGGATTCAATCATTTGTCTTTATACTTCTTCTTTATGTCATTGAAAAGGTTTGCATAGAGTATCCAAAGTCTGGAAATGTTAGATTTACACTAAAGTGGTAAATATATTAAATAATCTATCTGAATAGCCTAATATCACCGTAGAAAAATTATGTAAAATGACACGGATAATAGGTACAAAGCGATTTATAACTAAAGTGTGTATATGTTCATTATAAGTCACACGACGTTTACTCCTTCTGTCCGCATAATTCTGCATGCTATTTTTACAACATTGCAGAATGAAATATGCGAAATACAGTAGCACGTGTCCGATAATTCAAAATTTAAATGCATGCTAAGTTTTTGTGGCAGAAAGAGAAAATTATTTCTAGATCTATAATTAAAGGTATCAGATCAAAAAATGTTTTCTGCATCTCCTTTCATATTATAATTAATATGTATATATGTTAATGAAAAAGAGGAAGTAAAAATATATAAGCAAAAACGAATACTCTGTGTAAATAAGCATTAATCGCGTTCTTCCTAAACTCGCGCAAATGAGCAGCATCGCCAACATGATTCAACGTTAAAAGAGAACGTCATAACGAAGAATGACGCCTGATTAACCGCGTTGTCTAATTTACGACGATCCGTCGCGAACGATGTGTACCAATTAGTTCCGATAACGCGGCAGACAGTTGCATCTGCAGCTGCACGAGCGAGCGCGATATCGGCTTTTCTGTTTTTCTTTGACGAACCAAATGTCACAGGTAAGTAATACGCGGCAGGTCGCGGACGTTCGGGCGCGCGAGAAGCTCAAGGAAAACCGAAGTAAACAGATATGGGTGTCTAATGATGAAAACGACAAACTGAGAAGAGTAGCTTCGCCGAGAGCTTCGCGGCAAAACGCATCGGACGCAAACACGATTACGTCACCCTACTGGAATTAAAGACGCGCTGTGTTCACGAAATTACACGACAAGTGTGTAAAAATTCATACGGCTCATACTTGGATACATCTTACATTCTTACACGTTTTTTTCTTACAGCGTCGCAATTTTTATTACATCCATTACGTAACTGTACGTAACTGTTTGGCATTTTCAATCAACGAGAGCGTCCTCGAGGCGTTATCGTCGCGCATATAAAAACGCAAATGAAATTTATATCGCTTGCTGTCACGACGTTATTACATCTCTGCCGAATTGCATTACATCGATTATTACATCTGAAGAAGGAAAGAAAGAAATAGAGACAAAAGCGATGCAAGTCTTTTCGCACGTCTAATCCTTTCTCGAATTCGTTAATAATGCCGATGCGAAGCGAGATCGATCGCTCCGCGACGAAATCGACGCGTTCACCACGAGCGACGATGTTGAAAGCCTGGAGAACGCGGGTATGAATGGCATTCTTAAATGTCTGGACAGTCATTTACGTTGAATTAAGAGCAATTACGCGAGTGCCGTCATACTTAACGGCCGGCGTAGTGGGAACGTACGTACAGATTAATGCCTTTCGTATCCAGTGGGCGGGGTTGAGATGAATCACAAAGTGAATGACACGATAATAGAGGAAGGTTAAGTTTACTGGCACTTTCTAACACTTCTTCGGAAGAGGCAGTATGGGGGACGTAATCCCGAAACCTCCTTTTTCTGAAAGAGTTTATATACACACACATCACGGACAATTTTTAAATATTTTTTTATTCTTATGATAAAAATAAGTAATTGATTAGTTCATTAATTAATTTTAATCAAACTTAATTTAATTTATAATAAATCAATTAATAATTAAATAATTATTAAACAATTTAAAATTAATTAATTGAAATAAATTAATATATCAAATATAATACATGCAAACCTGCAGGCGCTTGAGAAACAATTTCTATTTAAAATAAAAAATAATAAAATAACAGTACCCTTCCTCACCAAGTTTTTTAACAAACGTAGACTTTACATGCTGCAGCGACTATTTATTGTACCGTAAATTTACCCGTTAGCAATTACGGTAACATTAGTATTTTTAATAACGCGGGCAATATGTCTAAAAGTGCTTTCTTTTTTTCTAAAAGAATCTCTCCTTTGAAGTTGTATATCATAAATTGAGATAGAAAGTGCAAAGATTAATAGCGTTTTTTCTAACAATTTCGTCTAGTGCGTGTATGCGCCATCGCGAAGAGCTCTCTGTTGAAGTCGATAAAGTACGGTAAAGTAAGAAGCGAAAATGGAAAACAAGAAGCTCATTGTGCGCCGAGACGAGAACAGCGCCGGTCTTTATATGCACTCTATATGCGAGTTCCCCCGCATTGCTTCGGGTGCCTCGTAAAAGCAGGATCCTGTTGTTTAAATACATTCAGCACGCTTTAAAGCTTTCTCTCATGCAAGCAGAAAGTTGTCTTCAATTCTCTCGATAACGGATACGTATATGGCCTAAATTTGTCACGTATACATTGTCTCTCGAAATCTCTCGGCTTGTCGTTTTTTTCGAGAAACTCTTGAAAAACGAATTAGACCACATATAATCACCCATAGTTTAAATTCATTCTTGCGAAGAGGTCAAATGCCTCGCCTAAATATTCATTTGTAAAACAGCGTAGACGTGTAATCCTTAATATATACCACGAAAACACAAAATCGATAGCGTCCACGCAGCAGCGTTTGACTGTTTATAATTAGCTATATTCTCGTTCCAAATCTACATAGGCATCCTAAAATTCACATCTCTAATACACGGAGAATTTTTTGTTATATTTTACCTTTAAATTCACTACAACTTGGCAACCAAGGAATTTTTTAAATATACAAGACATTTTACAAACAACGTGATAAAAATTACCAAGCAGATTGGTAAATTTTGAAAAATTATTGAAATTTCCTAGATGTATTTTAGTAAAATTAATCAAACATATTTTATATTTTAAATGTAATATATAGATATATATTAATATTTTTTATTATGGTAGATATTAATCAGAATAGCTCGCACATAAAATTCTTGGTGGTACATGTTGTCCCACAACCACCATATGATTTCAGGGCAAATTTTAACATAAAATTCTTCGTGTATTCATCATCTCTATCGTCAAATTAGCTTATGTGTAAAATTACCAACTGGAGTTTACAAAGAATTTATTTACGCAGTGTCGCGACCTCAACGATTATATTTTGTCGTGGCATGGCGAAATCGCGTATACAGATAAGCGTAACGTCGACCTCTTCGCCGTCAGTTGGTCTATCTTTAGGCCGCGCCAAGACGAGAGGATACACGGCGGGGCGGCGCGGCGCGGCGTTTCGTCGATTCGTCATTTAATGCGGATCAAATCGCGCTTTTGTGGCCCGGGGTTCGACGCGCCTTCTCTCCACCGCAAAAGGATCCGATATATAGCGAACCACCGCACCGCACCGTCTCGTCGCAACGCCGAAGGTAAGATGAACGCACGGAGCGCACGCACGCACACACCCAGGCACACGCGGGGGACATACAGAGCCAGGATTATTGATTTTCCACCGGAGTCACCGTGGCGCCGGTGTCCGCGGCGTACACACGCCGTCGAGAGCACCTGCATAAGGTGGAGAGGGCAGGTGATACCCCTGCGTTTTGCGAATCATTAACCCTTAAGTGTGCAACTTTGCATATATGCAAATACTTTTCGATGCTCCGTGTACCTACTCTTCTTTATTAGTTCGAACTGAAAACGCGCGCGGCTTTGCACATCTGTAAAGAGTCTCTGGCCCTTCTTTTTCAGCTGAATGAGAAGGCTCAGAACATTATTTATTTTAGAAATACCTATTTATTTAAGAAATATATTAATATATATATTTGTATTTGTATTTATATATTTATTTGTTTGTTTGTTTGTTTATAAGGGTTAACCCTGGAACTTCTATCCTGAGCTGCTCGAAATCATATTTCCTCTAGCTCGCTCCGACCGCGACAATTTATCACTCCGAACGCGAGATTTCCCCCACGTCTCTCGAGAGGGAGCCAAGCTTTAATCGTCAATGATACTGCATTCAGGGTGAAATGAGAGAGTAAGTGCCACTCTCAATATCCTTTGAGTTATCCGACCTACGTCCCGTATGTCGTGCGAAGAGAAGCCACCGCGATCGTGCAATATCAGTAACGGTATTTTATATATTAGCAGAATTTGTTCAAGTTTTAATTATAACAGATATAACTCGTAATAACGATAGTAACGCGCACAAGCATGAGAAATATAAATAACGAATGCATTGTGGGAACGCGCGTCATTATTTACCGCTCGCATCCAAATACATAATTCTTAACAATTACAATTAGAACACCGAGAAAAATCATTACTGCAGAAACAAATCGACGTCGTGCCTCACATTATAACCAGCGAGATTAATTTGATTCACATATATGATTTACAGGTTTAGTTTGATTTCTTCCAGCCGGATCTCTCCCAAGAAGGTTTCTCCGTCTATATCAGCTTGAAGACCATTTTAAAAAATCGACGAAATGTGCGATAGCAAGTTTAACAGCCACTTGGGCAATTACTCCCAGTCGCTTCAATGCGCTCGAAATCGTTCGGACGTTTATCGCCCGACGAACTCGCGCCATCGTGGGTCGGGTCTTGGGGAACTAAAATCACGGTTGTGTATATAGACGACGTATAGGAGTCACAATCGCGAGGAATCGCCGTTACACAGCGATTTGAGCGATTGTACTCTTCAAAACGATTCCCTGATTCCCTGCCGCAATAGGCAGCCAGCCTTTTATCAGCACCGGGGAGAGAAGAATCGCGGAGAGGTGTGAAGCGGGTAAACGCCCTTACGATGACCCAGTTTTCCCGGCAACGTGCTCCCCCCTCTGCCCCGAAGCTGCGAGCTCCCATCCCGTTAACGAGATTTCGAGAGTCGATGCTCTTGATTTGAACTTTACGGACCGTCACATCCGACGTGATGTCCGATTCGTTCCAGCCTCACGCGATTGGCCCTTACTATGCCTTTGACAGATTAACGTACGTTTTTTTTTTTTTTTTTTTTACATTTAATTGTTACACACATGCGTTTTGGAAGAAAGTCTAATTATTAATATTACTGTTTCGTGCTGTTAAATTCTCAAGAAAGCGGTGTAAATCGCGTGTAAATCAAATTAATTTAGCTTTAGTGTAAGATTAATGTAATGCAGCAATGATTTGTCTCGGTGTTCTTTACTTATAATTGTTAGGAGTTACAACGATAGCGGTAAATGCATTCGTTACTTATATTTCTCACGTTATATTAATCGTTCAGAGCTAAAAGTAACTTGCACACAGTGCAATTTTGAATTCACTCCTATACCGCGGCTACGAAGTATCCGAAAATAACACACACACAAAGCATTCTTCTTATTTTAACTGCGTCTATATATAATTTCGATAAACTTTGCACGCCGTGCTTTGGTAAAATCAATCCGCACATTCGCTTTCAATGAATCGAACATCTGATCATCTGCTTAACCAGATACGTATTTACGGCCCTAATTCGAGCAAAAAAAAAATAAAGAAATATAAAAAAAAGTGTGATTGCTCTAGAGAGTAACTGCTCGGAGAATAAAATTAACGGGGCGGGGATTCAGAGGAACCGCCCGGGGTGAATGTCCTTACGATGACCCGATTTGCTCCTCCTTCGGCCGGCGGAGAATCGTCGTTCGTCGTCAGTGGTAAAGAACGCGACTTGACTTTATGTTAATTAAGTCAAAACTGTTGACACATGTCGCGGCTTTCCCCAGAATAATCTCGCGAGCGATCGCGGCATTCCGTCGCGTGTCATCACCCAAGACCCCCCCCCCCCCCCCCCGAGAAGCGCGCTGACTCACCGAACCCCTCGTTGTTCTTATTACAGACCCGTTATTGAACAAAAGAATCGCCGCTTTGGACGTTATAAATATCCGCGAACGCGTGAGACGGACAGATACAAGAGCAGAATAGAAATTCCGCATTCCGAGTACTTGGAGCTAGCATCGATGTGCCACTGCGAATTAATTTGTCAATTGCGAATGAAATCGCCTTCTGTACCAGCGCTAACCTCACCACCTAATTACTCATCTCCCTGATTAGTTTAAAGTTTAAGCGTATAAGACGGTTCATATTAAAAAACTGTTGTTCTCAGCAGAAATAAATAAATATTCAGGAAAGCGATTAACAATCGATGTAAAAAGTGAAATAGATAAAAATTCTGTTTGTTGTCAGCGAAAATAAATAAATATTCAAAAAATAAATATTAACAATCGATGTAAAAAGTGAAACGGTTCAAAAGCAGCCCCGAAGGCTTAATCACACGCTGTATCTTCGACGATACGTATACAATAGATTATTATAAATAGCACACGTTGCTGCATTAGACGAATAATATCAACGAGGGAGATTGCGTACTGTCAAAGGCATTCAGCATGGCGCTCGCCAAGCGGCCAAGCGGCTGACAAATAATGTAACATCTCAACGACATGCACGTCTCGCTCTGTACTCAAGTCCCATTATTCACATCTCGACATTTTTCCAGCATTCTGAAGATTTTCGCATCAGATTAAATTGCAATTCGTCACGGTTTCATACATAAGGGCTTCACACGTCGGTAGTTACTCGCAGAAATCTGAGCAAATCTTCGCCTCAGCTGTTGCATTACGTAACGATTAAGTCGCGGAAATGGAGCGGCGAATCGGGTCGAATCGCGGATATATCGTCCTCGAGCACAATTCCTGTCCGTGGCGCACGGAACTTGCGGCCGAGCGACGTCAGCGCAATTTTCAGTAATTCGTACGTTCCGTTTCGTCGTCCGCGCTCGTGCCGACAAGCGATCAACAAATCGTGTTACGTCAACAAGATCCAATTGATCTAAGGAAATCGATCCTTACGCCTATTTAAACACAATAGCTCGTATAAGCGACGATTGAGGAACTTGGTACTCAGTCGCGTATTAATTAGCGCAATTTGCACGATGCAGAAAAACAAGCTGGTTAAAGTCGGCTAATTAGTAACGTTCTCGGTTTGATTACTCGTTTTGGATTCAAAAGTTCGATTCAAAGTTTACTTTTACTGATTTCTTTGCGCGTAAAAGTGATCAATTTTAAAATTGTCATGCACCTTATACCGATAAATTTTGAAGTCTTTATAAAAAGACAATAACAATAGAACACACAATACATTAAAAAACATATAAGTCTGGAACAGATTACATGCAATTAACAGTTGAGTTCTTTTTACGTGCCAATTGATTAAAAATATAAATTACGTGAAAGAAACCTCTCAACTGCTGTCTCACTTTTTCATAATTTTATATCTCTCGTAACGCAATAATTCTAATGAAATGTAAAGCAATTTCAAGACACCAAACTCAATATTTGACGGTTTAATATTTTGTGAGACCAGATTCGCTTTGCAAATCACGTTGATAAAACTCCAAAAAATTAATAATTTCTAATATATGCGTGCGATGACAAATATCACCGTGCAAACTACGCAAAAAAAAAACGATATTTCAACTGGAATTATACGAAGAGACGTTGGCTGAAAGTCCCTATTTCTAGACGGAGAGCCGACGGTTGTTACTGTACACGGGACTACGTCACATCCGCATTTGCGCTAATCTGCCCGTCGGGCAACTTGTTCGAAACGTTTTAAATACGTGGACGGAATGTCGCTTTAGAGTTTAGAGTCCCGAGATGCAAACTCTAACGCTATTCACTCTGTCGCACCAGTCGTTATTAACATGTTCGACAGCCTTAACATCCTTAACGAGAGGGGAATCTTCACAAATCCGGCACAAACTCCGTAATCCGTCTGATGATGATTCTGATGTGCACGGACGTGTCCAGTCAACAACAAAAGATTCGTAACGGTATCTCGATCGACGTTTCTGGTTATTACCGGACAATCGAAACTGTAAAACGCCTGGCGCGATTGCGCAATCCTGGGAAGTGGAATGACGTTCGTGGAAAAGTAAGAAGGTACAGTTAGGCTGGCGCCTGGATGATGATTTACTATCGTGCGTCGACGCACCCGCGAAAAAATGAGCCCCTAGTGATGACTTAGGTATGCCAAAACAATAATCAATCCTGTTTAACGCAGCACTTAACAAGTTCTACATAGGTGTAATTATAACGGCAAAAAGGAGAGAATGATTGTTTACTATCTGTCGCGTGCTTTAAAAAAATGATTTCGACATTCTCTTACATAAGATATTTTCTTCCTTAAATTTAAATAAATAACTCACCCTTCCATTCTAAATAGTTACAAATGTAATTACCATTATTCATAGTACAATTTACAATTCATATTATAATATGATTCTTAAGTCTACGAATAGCGATAACGCGGGGCGATTTACAGTAAACTATAAAGCTTTAAGAATAGATCTCTCTTGTTTAAATTTAAAACAAAAAATGTCGCTGCAATATCAATAACGTCTTCTTAAATAGATAGAAGAATTAACGCTCAAAAGCTTATAAAATAGTAGAATTAATGTTTTCTACGCGTTAGGTTTCAAGCATACAATAAAATAATAAAAATGTAACTTTCTCCGCTTAAATATTTGCATTGTTCCCTGCTCTATACGAAATACTCAATAACACATAAGCGAGTTGACAATCCGAAGCTCATCCCTCTTTCTCTCGTAGGAAGGATGCAAGCCGAGCGTCATCGATTATCTAACATTTCGCGTTTACGTTTCGCACTCCGCATGATGATGTATTGTACTCCGTCGTCTCGCGAACGAGGCTGCGCGTAATCTGGCTGCGGTAATCTGGAAACTAGGTTGCGTCGAACCCCCTTTCCGTAAACGGAAGCGCGCGGCTTATTAAAGTAATCGATATCAGAGACACAGGTATATCTCTCCCTCGCGAGTTGACAAAGCGAACGCTTCCTTCTTCTCCTCCTCCTCCTCCGCCCCTCATCTATAAAAAGAAAGATACGAGTGCACGCACGATACGTATATAAGTACGGCACGCACACACGGAAAGAGAAGAAGAGCGTAACTAGGTTTAAGTACATCGCGAGTTTAACGTGATCTCTTCCGAGGCGTCGGTCTCGCGGCATTTTCCGCTCTGAAAGTAAAGCGAGAGAGATTAGATTATTCGCGTTCGATAATTTTCCTCGAAAGCGCGGTTTACGCCTCGCGGGATCGACCCGTGTAGTGTAAACAAGAGAAGAAAGCATCGATCGCGACGATCACACCGCGATATAAAGAAAAAAAGAAGAATCGCGCTAACTTTCTCGCTAGTATACATCATGATATAACGGCGTCATGGATTATTTTTATTTATAACCAACATCATATTGCAATATTATATTTTCCTACTTTTAATTAGTATTTTTGCTGTATAAAGATGCATAAAGTTCATCTTTCGTCACACATTCATTACACATTTTTCTCATTTTCGTAACGCCGAAGTGTATTATTTTTATTTCTAATCAATATTACATCGCAATATTATAATTTTCCTACTTTTAAATTAGCATTTTTTCCGTATAAAAATGCATAAAAATTCATCTTTCGTTACTCATTCATTTACACATTATTCTCATTTTTATTATAAAAATCAAAGGAACGAGCCGATAAAAAGCGTAACATAAGTTTCACGTGATTGTTTCCCGATACCTTATCTTCCTAAAACGCGTGAATTTGTTTTGACAAAGACAGGTGCGTTTGTTTCAGCGACGCTCAAAATAATTCCAGAAGTAGAATACCAGAAGAATAAAGAAATCGCTGCTCCCTTTAATTGATCCCCAGGGCACCCGCGTAGCGTATTATTTCGTCGGGCTCGCACATCACGCAACTCGCTTCTTCATTTTACGAGGCACGTATATATTATATTATATATATGCACGTGTTTCACATAGGACCCAGAAAAGGGTATCGGGTATCTACGTTAGGAATCACGTTCGACCTCGCTATAGCGCTCGCGAGTTAACATTAATGTATATCGCGTTGCCTTGATCTCTTTCATTCGTGTTCCGCACAACTGTACGTATCGTATGCAAAACATTTTATTGCGCTTCTATTTTCATGCCACGCTCGACGCGACGTCACACAGAAGTAAAAAGTTAAACTGTCTAATTAACGGCATATTACGACGCGTCGTCCATCGGCTCGATTAAGTTACTCGCTCTTAATTCGGGAGGATGTACTGATATTCGCGCGCGCGCGCGCGCGCGAGACGCAACGAACTTCTCGGAAACTTCGGCTAAATATACTATTTTGTATGGCCTGCCTTCTTCCCGTGCCCCCGTATATTTCTCGTATCGCTATATTCGCTTCGGGGGAAAACGTTCATCCAGCTCAATTTCTCACGAGCGTGACATTTTCTATTCACGTTATGCGGACGAATCGTCCAGCCGAGAGAGAGAACTCCAAGCTTTCTTCCCATAGCTTTGTATATTTTAATGCTGCGCATGATTGTTACTAATATCCGACGCACGTATTTTAATGTAACGGGGATTCGAATTAGATCGGTGTACCGCGTGTATGTCTTAAACGTAACTGAATCTCCGCCGAAGTAAATTCGCGAATGAATTGGAGATGTAATTCCTATAGTCTTCGTATTGCGAGCGAGTTTTGACGTTCGGCAAGATAAGATCCTAACGATTAGTAGTACAAACAGAAATATCTGATTCGTAACCGTGAGCAAGCTTACGAGGGCACCGAGAGAGCGAAAGAGGCAGCAATTCGATTATGTGTGCGGACGACAATATTATTTTCAAAAGATATCAAAGTGAGAATACACACGTTGTATACAAGTGTTAAAGAAAGAAAATATGACAAACGTTTCAAAAGATTAAAATAAAAAAATATTAAATGCAAAAAAACTTGGCGTTGTGCTAGATCTTGGAATATAAGATGATAAAAAAAAATGTTTTTAATTCAGACCCTGAACATGACACACGTGTATCGTACACGCTTATCATATTTATTCATTTATTTCAGCCGCAGGTCTAGCAACGCCAAGTTTTTGCATTAAATATTTTATTTCAATTAAATATTTAAATATCTTCTCTGTTAGTGCTTGGTCAACAACTTTGCTTTAAAGGATATTTAAGCTCTAAGCCGTAAGAAATTTACCATTCACAATGGAATGTGAGGAGAATATTCGATTGTGATTGGTCAATTTCTTACGGCTTAGAGCTCAAATACTCTTTAAAGCAAAAGTTGTAGACCAGCACTTATGTTGGCGGTTTAAAAATGTTTAATTTTTTAATATATATATAAGAAGCTCGGATTTATTTTTCTTTCTTTCTCTTTTTGAGAAAAGTTTTTAATAAAATTTGTGACGTAATGGTTCAGCATTTCTGACAGTTTCCTCTTGCTGTATATCAATCACAATTAGAAATTAAGTATGCCCTCGATTATACCGCGAATGAACGAGAAGAAAAGAATAAAACAGGAAATTCGGATTACGTGTCGCTTGACCGGCGTGCAAGTGTCACGGTGAAGTAACTTTCGCGTTCAAGCGTGAACAGACACGCGTTATTATATCGGTTGGCTCTCAGAAACCACACAAACCGATCAACTTCTTCTCTACACAAAAAACAGAGGAAATTGACAAACAGAAAATCATATGTATTTGTTTCGCCGATAATTAATAAACGAGAAAGACTATTCGACCATTGGTTTTGGTCAGATTAATCGTCAAGACTTTTTCGACCATGGGTTTTGGTCTTTTTAAACCGAAGCAATCTTTGATACTTATATTTAAGCATCTCATTTAATTAAATTTAAATAATTAAATCTATTGCGAAAAATATTACTTCGGCCAGGGTTCGAACCTGGAACCTCCCTCATTCCGTGTATTTAAGGTCGAAAAAGTCTTGACGATTAATCTGACCAAAACCAATGATCAAATTGTCACGACATTAGCCAAAAACGTTGTCGAATATAAAAATAGAAATTGACAAAGACTAATAGACTAATCTTGTGCCAAAATTGGGCTCCAATATTAAAGTTCATCAGAAATTTGTGAAAAATGCAGTTTGTGAACGGGTTGGCTTCTGAGAGTATAGTAGCTCGTATCTCGAGGCGCGCGCACTCTGCCGATTATATCTGGATAATAACCATCATATACGCACAAGGTAACCGCTGAGGTAAGCGCAAATATGTTACAGGACTTGAGCGTGTAATTATTGTCATTCTCGCCGTACAGCCTTCGCGCCGCTCTGACTGAACATGCGTTATGCCGTCAGTCGCGTACGGTTCGGCTTGTCGGAAAAACAGACTTGGAGCATCTTCAATTTGAATAGATAATATCCATTGCGCAAGGCCGTATTAGTTCTTTCTTTTTCTTTATCGACAAAGTGCAACAGTTAAATCACGTTGAAAAGCGACGTTTCTCTCGCGGCGGCTAATTTGAAGAAATATTGTGAAATACGTTTTTTTTTTTTTTTTTCAAAAACAATATTAGTTGTCAATGACTTTCCAATCGCGAATTAAGTATCTAAACACAAGCGATGATCATCTTTTGGAAAAGCCACTAAAAATTCTTCGGGACATCAGAATATCGATGCCATCAAAATGTATTGAGATGAATCTTGAGCAAATCGCCAATTCTCCACAAAAATCGCGATTCTTCCTACTTAAATTAAAATGCCTGGAACGCACACAAGCGCGTCTATAGAAAAGATTAATCCTAAGCACCGATATCGGTTAAAGATTGCAAATTGCGATCGAAATATTATTCGGAATGCTAAAAGAGTGTCATAGCTGGGGCGTGTTAAACAACGATAACATGTCGTATTAAGTTCTCAATGCGACGGACTATCAACCATTAATTTATTAATATATGCCGGAGACACACGTATGCTCGACGCTGGCATACGCCGTGACGTAACTGTAAACACCGCACGCTTGGTTGAATTGATCGGAATCACTTGCGATCGAGGGCGTCGACGGGACCACGGTGCTTTAAATGCAAAGGTCAGTGATACGATGGATCGTCGATTATTCACGGCCAGATCGGTTCTCCCATAGAAATCCCATACAATTGGCTGGATACGAAAAATATGATCTACAAATCCGCTCCGCTCGACGTCCTCTCATCCTTCTTCTCATCCTTTTTCTCACGTAAATAGATATTATAGATAACAGACGCGGAATCACGCGCACATGTCTCTAAAATTAACCACAGCAAACGACACGCGACACTCGCGAGTCGTAGTCTCCCATAGGGAAAAAAGAAAATTAGCGTTGTTTCCGCGAAAAATTAACGACCGTTGTGCACGGGAAGGACGGGGGGCCGAAACGGAAGTTCAATTTTCCGGGGTTATTCCCCTCGCCCATCTGTTTCGTGCACCCGCCGACGTTCATATCGAACGAACTCGCGTTGCACACTCCGCGACCGCGAAGCTTATTCGCCGACCTCAACATTTTTCGATTCGCGATTTAAGTGACTCGGCTCTGGATTCGGCGCCGGTGACGAAACCGCTCGCGATTCAAGAGGCGGCGCAGAGACGATTGGTAAGCTTCTGTGCGTAAAGCACGATCGAAAAATATTAAGCGAGGAAGATGGATCGCGTATGAAACTTTCTCGGAGTAGAGAAGGGGAGGGAGAGCTCTGCCTCTCGCGAGAGAGGAGCTCGCTCTCTGCCTGCCTTCCCTCGACAGATTAACGTCGTTGCGTGTGCTCCCGAAATAGCGCATACCGCGTAAACGACACGAGTGTGTACACTTCTTCCTCCTCCTCCCGCGCATTCGCGAGCGAGGGGCCAGGGAACGAACGAACGAACGAACGAACGAACGAACGAACGAACGAACGCACGCGCGCACTTCCGTCGAGCACGACGCGGCGGAAGAGGATGCGCTGTTGGACGCGGAAGCGGCCGTAGATTGTGATCGGTCAGCTTCGCGAGATCGTATTAGAGTTGACATCGCGATTGTCGGCATTCATTCGCGAGTTTATTCCGGGTTAACGACGGAAGGAACCGCTATTCTCTCTTTTTTCTTTTCCAAACCGGAGCGGAGTGGAAGTTGAAGCAGCGTGCTACGTGTAGCAGGAATGACGCTCGAAGATGAGATATTTTGAATCGCTCGTCACCTAGAGCAACGCTGTTGAATTCGTGGCGTCAAGTTGTACACTTAATTTGAGTCATTTTTAACCAAAAGAATATGTCGTTAATTTAACTAAAACAATGGAGTTTAAATAACGCTGTTTTGCGTTAAAATAATAAATTTCGACACACGCGTGCTAGTTAAAAATAACAAAATGTTATTTAACTCAACGTATTGGTTTAAATTTAATCCTTTAATATTTAACGGTGAGAAGTGCCGTATGCAGAAGAGAGAGCTTGTTGCTGCAAGATTTGAAACTTGGATGTAAAAATATTGTTCGTTGGAAGCTTACTTACACCCGTTAAATTCGTAGAGTCGAATTTATATTCAAGTTGAATCACTTTTAACCATTTCTGTAGGGGCCGTCATACTATTCCTACTCGATATGTCGTTAATTTAACTGAACTAATGGAGTTAAAATAATACTGTATTGTGTCAAAATAATAAATTTCAACTCACATGGCAGTTAAAAATAACTCAAAGTATTGATTTCATTTTATAATTTTTAACGTGTAGCTTTTCACTGGCCGGAGGCATTTTCCTCGAGAACCCATATAGGGTTTTACAATCGGCCCAATACTGGGCCGGTATAACTAATACTGGCCCAGTATTGGGCCGGTATAACTAATACTGGCCCAGTATTGGGCCGATTGTAAAATCCTATATGGGAATGCGGAAAGAATGTTTTTTATTGAGTCTAAAGAACGGCCAATTTTCATATCATTCACAACACTCGACTGATTTTCAGCTTCCGCTCTCCGACGGTCAGATCTCGCCAAGTTTCGACGAGGCTTCGGGACACGCGTTCAACTCTCGATCCTTGAATTTTATCTGCGCGAGACACGGTAATGGTTTCTGATAATTCTTACATAACAGCCTACCTCAATAGGAAGTAGGGATAAAACGCGACAACGCTGCGCATCGATATATCAAGGAGAATCGAAAAGAGGTTTACTCCGTTAAACTCAACTTCCGCTTTAACCCCGTTCAAAACCTAATCTCGCCCTCGAGATGCACGCGAGTTTTCGAGAGACTCTCTCCAGACGTTTATATTTGCTCGCGCCGCGCCGCCGCGATCGAGTTGCGAGCAAGCAGGCAGGTACAAGGACAGGTTTATCTCGAGCGATCGTCGCGCGGGATCGCTTTATTTGCCCTTCCACGCCCATTGACATCAATTTAAAGCCAAGCTGACATGACGCGCTGGCGGCCCCGAGGGGGGCCGCGATTACTTCGCTCCAGGGCACTCGCGTCGCCGCGCGGCACGGATTATTAAAAAAAAAAGAAAAAGAAAAAGAAAAAAAAAACCCAGAAGACACGACACGTACCACCGTCCGTTTCCCCGTCGCGTATACGAGCGACAACGTTAACACTCGCGCGCGGGCGTGCGGAGTTACGTTCGATTCCGCTCCTCGGCGCTCGGCGCGTTCAATGGAAGCGCCGGGAAATTGGGTCACCGGCAGATAGGTCGTCTTGACAGGTGAACAAAACCGTCGGCGGCGGGGAGGGAGGGACGAACTAACGGACGGACGGACGGACGGACGGCGGGGAGGGGACGGCCCTCGATACCGCGGCGGAAATTAAAGTCGACCGACGGCGAACCACGTCGGGAAAGAAAGAGAGAGAGAGAGAGAGAGAGAGATACGGGCGAGAGAAAAAACCCGCCGACCGGCCGCCGATCGAAACCAATCGAGCGAGGATCGGGGCGTCGCGCGCGGCGCGGGGGAAGGGTTAAACGACGAGCACCGCTGACCGCGGGAGAAATCGGGAAAAGGGGGGGAGCGAAAAGGGCGGCTGCGGACGACGCCGCGATTCAATAGAGACAAGCACGGCGGGGGCCACGTTCTTCGTCAACGACGACGGCAATCAATGCCGGTAGAGCCCTACAGCCTCCGTGGGCGACACGACGCGATAACGACGCCGCGCCGCCGTCGCCACCGCCGCCGCTGCCGTCGCGACGCGATCTCCACGGATGGGACGCGATCGTTATTGACAGCGCGACTCACCGTCGCGACGCACCGGCACCGACGGGCCGTAGTACTATATATATCCAGTATACTACTATTACTACTATGTATGGAGAAAGAGAGCGGAGTGGAGAGAGAGAGAGAGAGAGAAGCCGAGACGGCGCACGCCATTTTTATCCCGACACCGATATCCACCCGTCACCGAGTCGAGGCGGCGACTCGGATACGCGCACCGTCCGGCGTTTCCGCCGTAAACGCCGGCGGAAGGTGAGACTGAGCAAACAAGTCGGGCTTATTACTTACCCTCGCGTAAGAACACCCCGCGGACACCGTCCCGCCTCGCAACTCGCATAAAAGTCCCGGCCCGGTAACACCAAAATACCACACCAAATAACGCGATCCAACAACACCGATCCGCCCGTCCACACACTCGACCGGCGCGCAACCGACTGAGCGGCGCGCGCCTACGCCGCCGCAGCCTAGTCCCTTCGCGCAAAAAGCGCCGCGCCGCGCCGCGCCGGCGCCGCCCGCTCGAGCGCGGAAAATTGAAAAAATGTTAAAGAAGGCGCGCGCGCGCGATTTTGGGCGTCGAAAAGGAAAAAAGAAAGGATCGAGGAGTTCGGTTCCAGGAGCAAGACCTTTTGCAATACTGTGTCGATCGAATAAAACTCCGAACTCCGATACCTGTGATTTCGAAAACAAATAATAACGAGCGAAGAGCACGACCGTTCTATGATATGTACGATCAATTAGAGAGAATCATTAGTCTTAATTCAAGTTCTCACAATCAATTAGTCTCTCTAATTGATTTAGAGAACGTTGCGAGATTGCAACATTATTTTCAACAAACAAAAGACGTTTCTTTGAAAAAAAAAGAAAACTTTTTTGAGGATTGTGCATGTATACGTATTTTGGTTCTACAGACTCATCGTTAGCGCATTGTAACTTACGTGTGTAATGTCGAGATAAAATCTAAAACTGACTTCGAAAGTATGAGACACTCGTCTGTATAAACTATACATTCGCAGATAAACGTTAAATTTGTACTATGTATACGTAAGCAAAACTTTGCGCGACGAAGAACATCTCGGAGGGAATGAATAAAAGATCGTCAAGATAAGGAAAAAATAATTACGGAGAGACTACTGTAGTTGCGAAAAAAGTACACAAAACTATAATAAATATTACCAGTAATTGTTATAGTTTTGTTTTTTTCGCAACTATACAGATTTCATAAGGAATCAACATTTTCAGGAATTTTGAGATAAAATATCGCTCCGATTATTTTTTTTAATAAATAAAGATGTGTGGATAAAATAATGTAAACAAGATTATCGACTACACGTGTAAAGGGAGAGAATGTAAATCAACGTGGCGTCGCCGTCGCTCCTCGGACAATCGCGAGCATTCTCATCTAGTCTCTCGGCCGTCTTACGCCGGCCGGCGTAGGAATACACGATCGCTTATGACATCATCAATCCGTATTCCGGACCGCGGTCACGCCCCATCGTCCGTGTCGCGCTCGTTAGGAGTCTCGACTCTTTCTTTTTCCCTCCCTGTTATTATGCAGATGCGTGGGCCCCCCGCCCCCGCCCGCTCTCCGCGTCGCTCGCGCGGGAAAAGGGCCCGCGTGGTCACCCTCGCCGGAGCAACCGCACCGGTTTCCGGTCCCGCAAACCTTCGATTTCGAATGTCACGCGGGGGCGATTATGCAGCCAATCGCGCCTCGGCGCACGAAACGCTTTGCGCGAAGGAATTCAAATCGCGCCGAGAACGCGACTGTGTTAAAATTTCTTTTTTTCTTTCTTTCGAATTTTACTTTACGCTTTACGCCTCAACTGCTTCGATCTCGTTATCGCAAAGATTTTGATCGATAAAATACTTCTTGCGTATTCTGTTTTTTTTTTGCACTCATCTTTTGTGTGGGATATAAAAAGCATGCTATGGAAAAAGAAACTGCAGTATACAGAAACGGAGTTTTACTGGTAATTTTTAATAAGTGGCTGCAGAGTGGATACTTTTTGAATTTCGCGTAATAATACATGTATCGGAATTTCGTATGCGAAATTCGTATATATAAAATGCGTACACTGGATATATATACAATCTTAAACTTATGTATCATGAGAATTATGACTTGCACGTATAATCTTGCGACTCCGTCTTTATCCCTTGCGATCTTGACACGAGTAATGCACTATATCACCATTGGGATATCTCGCGAAAGCGCTAAGGAAACAGAGCTGATTAATGTCGTATAGGTAATTTGTGAGAACTAATCTACGTGCGCGTCATAAATACTTAAATACTCCAAATTTTAAATACGAGAGACTTATAGAATTTAATTATAAAACATATATACGAACCTTTGGTTGCCAAATCGTTTTTTACAAACTGGGCATATATTAAATTCTGTCATGAGGACGCTCTGTGATTCGTAGTGCATCCGTTGCTCCTGCACTTGTAAGTGCTCCGCGTAGAGCAGCCCTTTGAGAACCTGCGTTCTCCGCCTTGCGTTCAGATTGTTCTGCAAACTAACTTCCAGAAAGTGCTTTATTCTACCGATAGGAACGGAATCTGGTAGAACCTCCAAAACTTTCATAGGATTTATCTTTGAAGCGTGTTCCTCCAGCAGTCGGAGGGCCATCTCTAAATCTGGCTGTGTCGTTCTTTGAATTTCCGGATTACAACCTTAAAGAGTAAATATATTTAAAAGGATATATATACATAGAGAAATATATAAAATAAAAAAATAAAAAATTATATTACTGAGTACACAAATTTTGTATGTAATCTATATATAATCCCGTTTACGTCAATATTTACCAGCCATTAAAACTCCTTCGTTGTCGGGTTTCAATAGTTGCTGAATTAGCAAAACGTATACTTCGTCGGCATTATCCGTTTGCTTTTGCTTCTCCGCGCGATCTTGATCTTAAAATAATGCCCAAACAATTACATTTTTTACTAACTTGTAATTAACACTTAACATAATTACTTAACTCAACTTACTTTGATACCTTGTATATACATTTTGGCAATATTGTGTTGCACGCGGTATATCGTTTAAAAGACTAACGTATATCGATATAGCTTGCTGATGTCGACCGAGTCGTCCAAGTATGATCGCACGTTCTTCGAACAAACTGTCAAATGGAAAATGCACTAATATCGTTTCTGGGGTATAATGTGCCGATTTCTCCAAGAATTGTTGCAACTTCTGTCGGACGTGCTGCGAAATTTCTTTCTCCGCTGGCGTTGCGTTTGCGCTCATGGAGGCCAGACACTTTTCCTTGTACTGATGTATCAAAACGTTATGGAATAATGGATTGGTGTCTTCCCAAACATGTACTACATGTTCTAAGTATTGTATCACTAAATCTTTGTGGAAACGTAAAAGGTAATCCAGTATCTTTGGTCTAGGTAAATGTTCAACTTCCTGCAAAATACAGCAAAACACATAAATAAAAGAAATAGTGAAATAATAAATGAGAAAATTGAACAAAGATGCAGCACCTGTATATCTTCCATAAATATTCTAAGGCCTTGCTCGGGATCCTCCGTTAAAACCCATCCGGCAAACTTTAGTATTAGATCCATGTGATCCTTGCCGAGATGCTGCAAATACTGTATAGTTCTCTCAGTGCCTTTCAGACTAGAATCATTTTCCTTTGCGTGTTTCTCCAGTAGCTCCAACGCTTTCTTGTGCTGCCCTTTGGTTTGATACAAAATAATGAGCTCCGGATATTTCTGATGCGTCAATAAAGTTTTCTCAGCTTCTGCCAAGTGACAATGATTCAGCCTGAGTAAAGGCGCCACCAACGCGTCAGTAGTCTAAAACAAAATCAATTCAACGTTTATTCTACTATAGTCTTCGCAAAAAGCCTTTTCTCCGCAAATTTTTATTATTCCTTTTTCTTTTACCTGTAGATAGCACTTTAAAAGGGTAGTATCTATAATCTTCAAAAGCTGCTCCGTAGCTACAACAGTTAGATTCTTTTCTCCATTTACTCCATTCTTTTCCTTTCCAAGTTCTTTGTCTTTTGCCATTAGCTTATGCCTGACCTCGGTTAGAAAAACTATCAATGCACGTAAGCCCTTTTCCAAATCGTGATCTTGCAGCTTCGGCAAACTGGGCGTTGGTTCACCGAGTTCGTTAACATTGGTCGAAGGCGTAACTAGATCCGGAAACAATCTGATCACCTCGTACGGATCGGTCCCCAGTTTCAAAAACAGATCCATCGCCTCTTGGAATCGCTTGTTGTAGAACAAATGATGCGCGTACAACGTTTGTATCTTGTATGTTTGTTTGGCTTTCTCTTCGTCCGTTATGTCTGATAGACTCTAAAATATATATACTGCATAAGAAAATAAATTATAACTTAAATTGACATTATATATAATTAACGTACAGTCAATTTTAGTGCCAACTGAAACTGATTTTGCTCCAGCAAAGTCCTAATTTGTAAAGTAACGTCAATTGCCTTGACACACCAAATCTGACTAATGGATGCCACAAAGACTTTCCCTTGTTTACACCGGTATATAAGTCTAGCCTTATTTAGATCCTTTATTGTCTGGATATGCAGACATCCTTCTAATGTATACACCTCCAATCTGTCGTGTACGATACCAAGCAAGTAAGGATCATCCCATGCTGAAATACATTATGAAAAAAAATTTGATTAATCACAATTAAAAAGAGAGAAAGGGAAAATAGTAATGATAAAGTTTATTCTCTATACCTATTACATTAGGTGTATCTGACCACTTTACTGGATTATGCTGAACCAACTCTCCCTTCGTATCCATAATAAACGATTGAGAATCTTTGCCCAGGACAAAGGAACCGTCTGATAATTTCGTAATACTTGGTTCTGGAGATTTACCGGTGGGAAAGAGCTCCTTAGGTTTACCGTTTAGGTCGAAAATTGTATAGGACAGTCCGCGAAATCCTAATATCAACGTTTCGCCGCACCTCGACAATTAATATAGATTCGTCAATAGAGCAATTACGCTGAGGCATTTTAATAAAGCTTCGGTATGCCTTACCATGATAGCTGACGAGGTATATCCGGCACGGTTAGCTCGAAATCATTAAATTCCTCAAACTTCTTTCCCTTCCAATAATATAGCTGCAATTTACGTTTGACAGCGACGCACAGGCGCACCACAGTGTTCTTTTCTCCCGTCAGGCTCTGAGTCGACTGAACCTCCAGAGTAAACAGGGTGGCGCCGCGGGTCTTTGGTAATTGACATATTTGTTGAAAGTTTGGCGAATTCAAATCATGAATGCACACAATGTTATCTGCAATTTTTCAACAATTAGACTGAGAAGCAGATATCGCCGTCGCATAAATTCAACTCATTGCGACATTGTCAACCCAGCTATACCTGTCAGGATAATCAATAAATTATATTCCGGCACAACGTCTATCTGATTAATTCGCTTCTTGTTAAAATTCTTGCTGTGACGTAACAATTCTAGCTTGTGGCTGTCATCGAACACCGACGGCACGTTGTACATAATAAGATGACCTTCCCTGGTGCCTATCAGTAAGTTGTCATCTGAAACAATTTAGAAATGCAATAAACGCTCCGCTAATCCCCAGGAATTCCTGACAATCCCATTGCATTGACCAACCAAGGGTCATCTCTTACCATAGGCAGCCATAGATTCGATTTGCACAGTGATATTTAATATAGACGTCTCCTCGTAAGCGTCGTGCATCGTTGCGGTTTTTAAAAAAGAATATATTAAAAGAATAATCACGCTTTATATATTAGTTGAATCTTTCAAACTGTCAACGATACTCGAGTCTCGAGTTGTTGGTCGACAACGCGTTCCCAGTGCATTCTACTGCATCCTCCTAAACGCGATTTGACGTTTCATCAAAGTAACCGCAGAATCGTGGCCGAACGCCGAACGCTGAACAGACCTTAATGATCTTGAGCACTCGGCTTAACACCCGCTCGTCCAATTAGCGTCCCGCATTCTTGCACGCTGAAATTTCCATTGAACGTCTCGTTACAACAGAGATTTCTGGAGATTTCTACCGTTTTCCTTTTGATTTCTTACATAGATCTCTTATTTTGCACGACGATTGTGCTGGATCATCGCGTTTGAAGGTCGTATCGTTGTATAAATAGACAGGCGTGGTGGAAAACAAGATCTAAGTTATTACGATATTGCGGAAATGTCGGTGCGCGTTGCTGTGGTACGTAATTGCGAAAAATTTTGAAATTTATCAGTAAAGAATCATTGAATTTTCAGAAGATTGATTATAGTCCTTTCTTCTATTAAGCTGCATTCGGTTATACTTCTTGCTTTAAAAATGAAATTGGTGTACAATTGAAGGCTACAAGAAAAAAAACGATCGATGTACATATGGAGTAATTTCGAGAAAAATGCAATTTAAAGTTTGAAGACATCGGCAGATATCGTAGGAAGTTATTGAAAATCTTTTGGCCTTATTCCCAATGAGCTGTAATTGCTCTTGATCAACAAACAGATAAAAATTGTGAAAGTGCCACAAGATAACAGCATGATCAGATCAATTTCGATAACAAGTGGACTTTGATCGTTTTTTCCTTGTATCTTTCAATTGAATGTTGGAGAGAAGGGGAAAAGGATGAGACGTACAGGAAGTTTAGCTATAAAGAAGAAATATAAGTTTTTATTTGTAGTTGGATTTTCATTTGCAGTCCATACTTTTTATCCTCTTCTTTCTCTAATATTTAATTGCATACTTGTTTTATTTTTAATTTAAAAATATAACACAATGCACAGCTGCAAAAAACATCTATGAATCTTAATTGACGAGTAATGCTGTTGTTCAGGTAACTGGTGGAAACAAGGGCATCGGCTTTGCCACCGTCAAAGCCCTCTGTGAACAGTACGATGGAAATGTTTACTTGACAGCTCGCGACACTACCCGTGGCTTGAACGCCGTCAGTGATCTGAAGAAGCAGGGCTTGAATCCAAAGTTCCATCAGTTGGATATCAATGACGACGACAGTGTCAATACATTCAGGGATTACTTGTGGAATAAGTACGGTGGTTTTGATGTGCTGGTTAACAATGCCGCCATAGCATTTAAAGTAATTGAAGATATTAATATAGTAATTAATAATTTAAGATGCGTCATTGATATGATATTCGACAAATATTTTTAATTCTTTATCTTCAAAACGAGATTATTTTTAAAGAATAAATTGGTTTTAAACAGAAGTAATATATTTCTTCTATATTCATATTTGTACATTTTGATAGAAAACATTTTGAATACAATCTTATGGTAATAAAGTGTTATTTCTTTTTCTAACCAGGTATATATTAAAATTTATTTATTACAGAGGAATGCTACGGAGCCTTTCGGAGTCCAAGCGGAAGAAACGATACGAGTAAACTACTTCAGCTTGCGTAGAGTGTGTACCGCTCTCTATCCGTTGCTCAGACCGCACGCCCGGGTGGTTCACGTCTCCAGTAGTGCTGGACGCCTGCGCAACATTATTGGTGAAGCGTTAAAACAGAAAATAGCCGATCCTAATCTGACTGAAGCGGAATTGGACAAAATCATGCGCGATTTTGTCACGTAAGCTTTACCATAAAAAAAAAAGTTTTTAACTCAGAAAGGTTTTTGCGAGATTTATATTTGTACATATTTATTTCCAGTGCTGCAAAATCCGGCACGCATCTACAAGCCGGTTGGTCAGATTCAGCGTACAGTGTAAGTAAAATCGGCGTTTCCGCCTTAGCTGGCATTCATCAATCCATGTTTAACGCGGATCCTCGAGAAGACATTGCAGTGAACGCGGTTCATCCTGGTTACGTAGACACCGATATGACTAACCATAAGGGATCTTTGACACCAGATGAAGGGGCTGTAGCCCCTGTTTATTGCGCGTTATTGCCGGAGGATACAGAGATAAAAGGAAAATATATCTGGTACGATAAGACATTAGCAGAATGGAAGTAAGCGTATATAACAGGTGAACAAACTGGATTGTACTTAATCAATCCTATGATACGTAACACGAACAAATAGTCGGTTGTTATACTATTACTACGTTTACGCGAGCGTTACTTCTGTAGTAACTTACGATAATTCGTTCGCGTAAACGGGATTTTGTAGTAACTTACGATAATTTACTCCGCGTAAACGGGTAAATTATCGTAAGTTACTACAGAAGTAACGCTCGCGTAAACGTAGTAAATGTAGAACACCTATTTTCTTACAAATATCTCTTATTTTAAAACAACTGAATAAAAATATATTGAAGAAGTTACATTATTACCCACATTTTTTAGAAAAAAAAACTTGCGTGAATAATGTAAAACGATTCTATATATTATTTTCTATACTAAATACGAAATGTACGCTATATATATATATATATATATATATATATATATATATATAACTTATAACTAAATAAAGGAAATGGATTCTTGACATAAGCAATACATTTAGGGTCACTTCGACCATCTGCGATTAGTTTAACCGGGCGATTATTCCTTTGGAATTGACCAATCGCATTTGTCGTTAAGCAGATTGACCAATCATGATTGGCACTTAATCGGAACGATTAAACTAATCGGAGATGGTGCAACTGGTCCTCAAATAATTCGGCCAATTGACCAATGCGATTAGTTAATTATTTCGCCGTCCGAGATGTCAGAATGACTACACAAAGCTTTATATGCCCGTATCACACTAGCGATTGGCGATTGCGTCTACGTTTACGTTTACGTCTGTTGACCAATCAGAAAGTAGCTGCTGGCGATTGCAATTCACGATTTCCGTTCTGATTGGTCCAAAGACGTAAACGCAAACGTAAACGCAATCTCCCAATCGCTAATGTGATATGGGCATTTATTACACTGGTACCGATATCTTATCATCTTATCTGCACAACGATTGCGCTTGATCATCGCGTTTGAAGGTCGTATCGTTGTATAAGTAGACAGGAGTGGTGGAAAACAGGATCCAATTAAGTTAATTATTACGGTGCGGTGTTACACAAAATGTCGGTGCGCGTTGCTGTGGTACGTAATTGGGCAAAAAATTTTGAAAATCAATCAAGAATCTGCGTTTTCGGAAGATTGATTGTATAGTCTGTTCTTTTCTTAGCTGCATTGCGTTGGTCCCGGTCTACAATATAAGGTGCTTTAAGCTAAGCCCTAAAGCCGTGATCAGACTACGGATTGGGTTTGAGATTGGATTGAAATTTAATCAATCAGAATAAAGAAAACTAACTTCAAGTTTAGTGAACTTTGCTCTAATTGGTCAAATGTCAATCCAATCTCAATCCCAATCCGTAGTCTGATCACGGCTTAAGGAATTGACAAATCACGGTCGATTATTCTCCTCATATTCGACTGTGGTTGAGCAATTTCTTAGGGCTTAGGCCCAGTTTCACCAACGCCGTTTAACTGTAAGCTCACTCTTCGTCTCTTTCTAACTGTTTTCCTTAGAACTTGAAACTGGGCCTTAGGGCTTAAAATACCTATTGTAGATCGGGATTTATACTTTCTGCTTTAAAAATAAAATAGGTATACAATTGAAGGGTACAGGGGAAAAACGATCAATGACTACGTTTACACACGACGGCTTGCAATCCGCTTTAATAACTATACCGTATACTGTCCGATCCAAAACTTTTCTTGTTTTGATCATATTGATTTAATAATTATTCAGATATCAACTTGGTAATTCTTCAGTTTAGCTACAGCAGCACAAATTTTCAACCTTATTGTCCAATGAATTGTAACTGCTCTTGATGAAAATTTAACATATAAGAATTGTAAAAGTGCCACAAGATGACATCAGATCAATTTCGATAAAAAGTAGACTTTGATCGTCTTTCTCCTGTATCTTTCAATTGGACGTTGCAGAGAAAGGGAGAAGAATGAGACGTACAGGAAACTATAAAGAAACAAAAAAAACAGATCTATGGATCTTAATTAATAAAGTAATTAATGCTGTTGTTCAGGTAACTGGCGGAAACAAAGGTATCGGGTTTGCCACCGTCAAAGCCCTCTGTCAACAGTACGATGGAAATGTTTACTTGACAGCTCGCGACACTACCCGTGGCTTGAACGCCGTCAGTGATTTGAAGAAGCAGGGCTTGAATCCAAAGTTCCATCAGTTGGATGTCAATGACGACGACAGTGTCAATACATTTCGGGATTACTTGCGGAATACGTACGGAGGTCTCGATGTGCTGGTTAACAATGCCGCCATATTTAAAGTAATTAAAGATATTAATTAATATAGTAATTAATAATTAAAGCTGCATTATTAATTCAATATTCGACAAGTATTTTTAATTCTTATCTTCAAAACAAGATTATTTTCAAAGAATAAACTTCTTTAAACAGAAGTGATATGTTATTTCTTCTATATTCATATTTATATACATTACATATTATGATAGAAAATATTTTGCATATGATTATGTGGAAAGTGTCATTTCTTTCTGAGCGGGTATATATTGAAATTTACTTATTACAGACGGATGCTACGGAGCCTTTCGGAGTCCAAGCGGAAGAAACGATACGAGTAAACTACTTCAGCTTGCGTAGAGTGTGCACCGCTCTCTATCCGTTGCTCAGACCGCACGCCCGGGTGGTTCACGTCTCCAGCAGTGCTGGACGTCTGTGCTACATAACTAGCGAAGCGTTAAAACAGAAATTGGCCGATCCAAATCTGACCGAAACAGAATTGGACAAACTCATGCGCGATTTCGTCGAGTAATTTACCATCTTTAAAAAAATTAACATTTCATTGATTAACTCGGCAAGATTTTTGTCGGATTTATATTCGTACATATTTATTTCCAGTGCTGCAAAATCTGGCACGCATCTACAAGCCGGTTGGCCAAAAGAAGCGTACGCTGGGTTAGCTGCGTACATCGCAAGTAAAATCGGCGTTTCCGCCCTAGCTGGTATTCATCAATCCATGTTTAACGCGGATCCTCGAGAAGACATTGCAGTGAACGCGGTTCATCCTGGTTACGTAGACACCGATATGACTAGCCATACGGGACGTTTGACACCAGATGAAGGGGCTGTAGCCCCTGTTTATTGCGCCTTATTGCCGGAAAATACAGAGATAAAAGGAAAATATATCTGGCATGATAAAACATTATCAGAGTGGAAATATATAATAGATGGACAAACTGGATTGTGCTAATCATTCCTATGATGCGTAACATGAACAAATAGCTAGTTGTTATACTATATATTTGTTTTTATCACGTTAAGTACTTAATAAAAAAAAGGAGCAGGGAGAACACAGAATCCACAAAACAAATGTAGAACACCTTTTTTCTTACAAATATATCTTATTTTAAAACAACTGAATAAAAATATATATTGAGGTATGTTACATTATTACCCGCATTTTTAGAGGGGAAAAAAACGCGTGAATGTGAAACGTTTCCCTATATTATTTTCTATACTAAATACGAAATGTACGTTATATATATATAACTAAAGAGAATAAATGGATTCTTGACACAAGCAATGCATTTAATAAAACTATGAGCTATCTCGCTTGAGCGGTCATCGCTTCTCTCCGCGCTGCTTCAGTTAAGAGATGGATATCTACTTCATCCACTGGAAGTTGTACGTATCGTACCACAGATCCACGTATGAAGCAATTCTTTACCGACAACTAGAATTTAATATGCATCTTGTTAATTATATTTGATTGTGCATTAAATTTAATGACTATATTGCATATAACTGTCATCGTTAGTCATTACTTTAATTTTGAATTGGCAGACAAAGGTTTAAATTTGCGCGACAAACGTCAATGGCAATTGACTTATTGACGTACCATGTGAGGATACTTCTCTGAATCCGTTACGCTGATGTCGGCCAGTTTTATGTTCAGATACTGATCAACGGAATACAATGTGCCGCAGATGCTGAAACAAAACGCGTTGTAGTGTCGGCATCAGTGTCGTATTCAAAACGTTGTAATCGCGCGACAACTCACCTGAGGTCATTTTTTAGCTCGACCACCACGTCCTTTCCGATCAAGGATTTGAAGAAGGAATAGAACAGCTGAAATATATTGAAAACACGCTCGGTTGAACTTGATAAAAATCCGGATGTTATTCGCGTGGAAGGCCGGACGTTACGTATCTCGCTATCGCGACAATCTACGTTTTAAGACTTACCATGACTAATTCGATAGATCACCGCGATCACGGGGATATTTAGTATCGCGTGTGCTACTTTGCAATTGTTTACAATGATAAATCCCTTACAAAGAGTTTCGGCGGCAAATTTATAACCTCATCGCGAAACGACGAAACGACGGAGCGACAGCGACGCATGGAGCATATATACTCCGAATTGATGAGTGGAGACCTCTGTCGGGTTGGCTTTTATGAACGGTTTTTCCCAAAATTTAGCCAAATTAAATTAACGAATCTCATTAAAATTATGCTCGGTTTTAATCGGTAAGATCAGCCGCAATCCGGTACATAACCGGATTTTCCATTTTTGCTCTTAAAAAAATTATAATAAGTAAAATACGGACTCTCGCGCAGCTAAGCCAACCCGACCGAGCTTCTTTGCAACTGCGCTATACTTTTTGCTTCACTCGGAATACTTTTTGCACTTAAAATATAGTAAATTATATTATAATTAAATATTAAAGAAGCAAAATGTAAAGCACAAAAAACTCAAGGAAAATTTAAATTTGCTTGAATGTTGCTTCTTCATAAAAGAAGCTTTGTTTTCGTTAAAAAAAAAATTTTTTTGTTTTTCTGAATGTGTTCAGAATGTTCTAAAACGTCGAAAAATTGCAATTTTATAAAATGTCTGTATGTATGTATGTGTGTGTGTGTGTGTGTGTATGTGCCAAATTAACCGAAATTTCTATAACTCTAGAACTAATCAACCACATCTTAACGAATTATATATGAAATAGGGATAGAAAAAACTGAAGAATATAATAGAATTAATAAAAATTGCTAATAATCAAGGAATTTTTTTTAAATAAAATTTTGAATTTTTGCAGAAATGTTTGTTTATGCTTTAACTTCCGCAAATTTGGAGATATCGATCTATTTCTAATTTTATTATATTTTTCAGTTTTTTTTCTACCCCTAAATTTCATATATAACTTTTAAAGATTTATTTGATTAGACCCAGCTTTATACGCGATCGAAGGTCCATAATTTTGATTGCATATAAAGCTAAGTCTAATCAACCGAATTTAAAAGAATTATATATGAAATAGGGGTAGAAAAGACTGAAAAATATAATAAAATTAGAAATATATCGATATCTTTAAATTTGCGGAAGTTAAATTCCTCTATGAGGAACCCATAAGTGCAAATTTCCAATTTGCACAATTTTTAATTAGAAATAATAGAATAAAAAAGGAAAATTAATTACGTACATATTTCAAGCAACATTCAAAAAAGAAATATTGCAAATTACTTGATATTTATTCTTTAATGCGCCTATATAAATTCTTATCAGACCGTTTTCCTAATTAAGATATGAAGATAGAGAAACGATGTGTGTGAGGGAAACGTCGAAACGTTCGTTACATTTGTGAGGAATGCATTGTCGTCAACAGGCAGTTTATCGTAATATTGAATCATGCAAAAGTTATGCGGCAGTTCAAAGCGCGAGAGATCCCCCCAAACAGTTCCGCAAGTTCGCTTCATTAAGACCACAGAGTCGACTCAATTAATCTTATTACAGTTTAATCGCGATCGCGACAGCTATAGCATCCGAATGTATCATCCGAAAATAACTCTCGATTGTTTATCGATTCGCGTAGCGACAACAAAGAAAATCAGCATTATTCTGATGCGCTTCGCAGCAAGGGATCTGAGAGAGATAGGGGGAAAAAGCATTAAAAAAACATCGAAAATTGCTAATTGATTTTTTTAAATCTAAAAATGAGGCACGAGTTTTCATGGTCGCATTCCCTCGACGGGATTACAGATGAAGAGGCAATTAGAATATGTACGTCTATGACCTTTTGAGATTATCAATCTTAATAGGCTCCATGCAAAAGAAAGAGAACTATTTCTCAGTTCAACCTAACGCTCAATTCTTCTGTGAAACGGAACAGGAGATATAAAAATATAAGAAATTCGGCGGAGCAGTCGTGGGCGTAGCAACCTAAAGTGCTAGGCATGAGAACAAAGAATCCCGAGATATAAGAAATTCCTGCCGTTTCGTTTCATTTCCGTCGAAAAAGAATCGAAATCGCTACGACAAAATAAACGCCTTATCATTGTCTTTTTCTGACCAATAATCTGTGTCAAGGTGAGCCGAATCTCAATCGGGACGTTCAGTTAGCTAAAACTGAAAAAATGTTTTCCATCAGGGCACGTTTCGCACATATACATAAAACATACCGAGAACTGAATACTAAATTCAGCGAAATTTCGCAAAAGCCACAAATATAATTAATAATTAATGCATCATGTGAAGTAAAATGGGATAATTGCATTATGTTCAACGATGCTGAAAAGAGGTCATAAGAGGTCGTGTTTATAATTTAATGTCGGCGAGTCTAATGCTAACTTGATCCTTGTTCTTTGTTATCTTATTGCTATCGCCACGTGCGACATCGCACATTTTGCTTCGTGCCTGTTCGTGCAGAACAGAAGACGAGATATTCCCCTCCAGAGATCCATGAAAGAAGGAGAAACGGTATATAAAAGGTGATTTTTCGAAATTTTAATATCGTCTTTTCTTCCTAGTGACTTCCTAAGCAAGAAAGCAAGATGAAGGGTTACATCTGCGCGATTTTGCTGTTGATTTGCGGCGAGATGGCTTACTCTGCGACGCAAGTACGAGGTATGTTGCATAATTATCCGATTGGGAGATTATCGCTGAGGAAAAGACATTTTTACGTCCGGACACTGTAAAACAAATGTGTATAGAATAATTTAGCCAATTTATAAACGACACGATATTGCCATTAGTACTTTCTCAAAAGACTTGCTACACAGAGAGAATTTTCTCTTAAAATTTACCCTGAAATCATGGTAGTTATGGGACATGTACCAGCAAGAATTTTATGCGAGCTATTCTGATTAATATCCACCATAATAAAAAATATTAATATCTATTACATTAAAATATAAAATATTTTACTAAAATATATATCTAGGAAATCTCAATAATTTTTCAAAATTTACTATTTGCTTGGTAATTTTTATCACGTTGTTTGTAAAATTGTATATTTTGTATATTTTAAAAATTCCTTGGTCGCCAAGTTGTCCCAAGTTTGTAGTGAATTTAAGGGTAAAATATAACAAAAAATTCTCTCCGTGTACTTGTCGTACACGCGTGCACACATTATGTGTGACCTCAATATTTCAATGACAGATTCATTGGCAGATTTGCAAATTATACAGGATCATTCCGAAACCAAAATGTAGCTACTTATTATTAGCTAATAATAACGCGGAAATAAATAAAAAATTTTGAGTCATATTTTTCGGACAGTATACTTTCGGATTTTAGATCACACAGAGATCACACACAGATATGCTTTTACTTTTAGGTGGCTGCCTTTTTGGAAACCAAGTGGTCAGTGTGGGTAGACACACGACTGCCCCGTGCATGGAGTTGGTTTGTGACACATACGGTCAAGTAACTATGGCTTCGTAAGTCAAAGCATCGTATAATTATACATATATCTGACTTAACTTAACTATAGATATAAGATTTCACGTATCTCGGAAAATTCTATTTAAAGAATAAAAAAAATTTCGTCTTTCACGTAAATGACGGCTTTTGATGCCTAATCTTGTAATAATCGAGAAAACTGGCTGGTACACAACGATCTTTTGATTATTCCGATCCTCGCTTTAATCCAAATTAATTAATCTTCACGGGACGTAAGCAATGACAATAATAATGTGATTAAACACCTAAATTATAAATTAACAAAGGAAAATGTGCTTAATTTATGCAAGGAACAATAGATTTTTTGGGTGATGCTGAAGCTTAATTTACCGAACTTTCAAATTCGTAAACGGTTACAAGAAAAAAAGATTACAGAAAAAACTTTAGAAATTAAAAAAAATCTTGTACATTTATTATATTTTGACTCTGTGTGTCTCTCTAGAAAGTACGCATGATTTCTGGGACACGATGTATTTGCTAACAAACTTGTAAAGTTAACGGTTAAATGAAATATATCGCGAGAAAGCATTTTATAATAAAAAAATCTCATATTATTTCACATTTCTGACAATAAGTATCTTTCTTTTTTGATTAATATATTTTAAATAATTAACAACACACTCCGTATTTCGCAATGGAATTTGCACAACTGCAAGATTCCATCGCGTTTTCAATGCTAATGTGTAAATTTTCTATCAAATCTCTTTTTCGTAATCTAATTTTATTCCATTTCTTTCCAGATGCCCGTCAATGGCTTGTAATCCTGGGGTGGAAGTTATTGGTATGATGCCTGAAAGACCAGGCAAACCCTTTCCAGATTGCTGTGCACAACCGATTTGTAAGGGTAGACATTACCCTGAAGTCGCTGACGCACCGTACTATTTGCCACAGATAGGATTCGAGTAACGCGCCATTCTCTACCTCTGCTTATTAGCTCATAATTTATTATGTATTCAGTCTTATTCATTACAGACTCACATAATCATATAGTTATTATTATATACTCTTACATTTTAAATATAACATATCAGGCGCACAACTTACATTAGAGTTACATATGTGACATCACCATACTCCGCGCGCTTTTATAAAAAAATTACTTTTCTTTATTTATTTACTAACATCTACTTCTAATTTTTCTAACGCATAACTACTTTATTTTACATATTCTCATGGAAAGAAAGTAAGGTGTGCTATTATACGCACATTTCTAAACAGCCAATAAATTTTGTTCCAGCGACCGTCATTTTGTAGTGGCAAATTAAACTGATATGCCTTCACTGCCAATACTGAAAATCTATATTATGTAACACGTGCATGGAAAGTGGTCCATTACGCGCGCGACGCGCGCGTGACAAGCCACTTTTCATGCACTTGCAACATAAAATAGGGTATGCAAGCCGTGCGAGAAGATGAAAATTCCCGGGTGCGGTAAACCGCACGAACCGAAGGCGAGTGCGTCAACTTCGCACCCGTGAATTTTCATCTTCCAGCACTTGTTGCACAATAAATAGCTATTGTATGTAAGAACATACGTGATGAAAACTACATATTTTAATACTGACAGTAAATATCGGAACATAGCCATAAGCCAAAGACACAAAAATTTAAAAATAAAACCGCGGCTGTTACAATGCTCAGAAAAATACCAAAACGCGTCCTTGGTGTATGAGTATACCTTTGTTTTCTTTCCACTATATGCATATTCTTACTTTATTATTAAATTGTTTGTATCTTTTCTGGCCTAACGTTTTAGTTAATATATCCACAATTATAAGTTAGTTGGACAATGCTTTATATTTCGATTAATTTTAATTATTTTTATACATCTCGTGCATAAATTTTATTTTTTTTATGTCTATGTGTTTGCGTCTATTCATTGTACCATTTCTAGAAGATATAAATGTTATGACACTTTCTATTTATATTTACCGCAGAAATTCGTATATAATATTCTATTAATGTCAAAAAAAAGTAATAAAAACAGTAACGACTCGTTAGTTATAGAATATAGAGTAACGATAAGTCGGTACAAATTGCAGTGGATGTATTAACTAAAAAGTGATAAACGTAAAGGAAAAGCTGTTTGTTTCCTCTGGTTGAAAGCGGTTAACACACACATCGATACATTTCAATATTATTTAATAGTTTAATACACAGTACAAAGTACTATTTAGTTTCATTACGTATGTATTTGTGGAACGGATAGACGAAATGTCTCTGTGCGTAAGTGAAGGGAGAAAAAGGCCGATGTGCTCGGGATCGAAATCGCATTACTGGCTCGACGGTTTAACGAATCAGCAAGTGGACCCATTACTCGATCTATTAGTTTAAGGGTCGGTCTCACGGCGTCCGGATAATGATGGCGGCGGCATGAGTATAGCGGCCAAGGCTGCTTCTTCCGGTTGGCGGCATTGGACCTTTGAATGTACAAAAAAAGAAATAAATACAAAATATACAAAAGATATACACAATTTATGTAAGCGTATACAGAATTTCTGTATCTGTATATCGAATATATATAGCAGGAGGCCATGGCTCGAGCTTGAGCTGCTGCGCCATTGGAGATTGGATTGGATATATCGAATATATATATAATATATATATATATATATATATATATATATATATATATATATATATTCCATGGCCTGTGTATGTATTTGGATACCATATGGATACCAATACTCGTATTAAATAACAGAAATTCCAGTCACAGAAGTATATATAGAGGGTTTGTGTATAAATCGGGTGTACAGAATTCGGGTTCTGACGGTAACTATAATACATATATTAATCTTCTGTATACTCAACTAAGAATTTTACCGCAGGTGTACACCGTATATTCGACTGTATCGAACATTTTTATATCCGGATACATCTACTTATAGGGATTATAGTGTCATTCCGGTGTGACATAAAAAAAAGTTTTTTTTCCCATTTTGCGAAAGTATAACATTTATTTAAAAATGTACTGTTAAGTTTTGGTAAAAAAAAATTTAAGTATTTCGGCTTTTGCCGCTGCTTCTTCTAGAAGTGCAAAGCGTTTTTCTTAAAACATTATTTCTTCATCTATAAACGGAGGTAAAATCTAAAAATGTAGCCAATCGATCGTTCTAAAATTTTGACAGATTATATTCTATATCAAGTATAGCTCTGGCAGGAACTAGAATTACGTCTTTTTATGTTGAATTTAACATATTTTTTACATTAAAAAATTGTCGAATTTGTTATTTCTGAACATAAATTAATTTTTTTCCAATTCTTGCAATAGCGACACTCATAAATTTTTTGTTTCAAATAAGTCTACGTGATCAAATCACTTCCGCCGCCGAGACATCTTTTTTTAAACGTGTCATCATTGCGTTGCAAAAACATTAAAAAAAATTATTTTTAATAATGTTAATATTGTTTGATATTCATTGTATAAGTAGCTTAATAAATCACAAAAAGTTTTATACTATTACAGATAGTATTCATTAAAACAAGAATTCCTGAAAATTGCTTATATACGGTATACATAAGCCTGAAAATACTACACAAACTGAGTATACAAGACAAGATGCACAAATTTCAATTACCTTTTGTTGAATATCCATTTCCTCCAGAGTAATGGTACCGACTCGCAGTATCGTTTTAGATTTCCGGTGGAGGAGGTGCGGCTGGAGCTGGTGACGGCTTCGCTCTGGCTCTAAAGAGCCGGAACCACCGGTCGTCGATGGACGGCGCGGCAAGATCATATATTCGCCGTCCTCGTGTAGGAGTGCTTCGATGTCGTCGGGAATGCCTTACCCCATCGCGTGTTCGTTCTCAAATGATCGCGATAACGATTCCGGGGATGGGTGACTTAAGTCATCATTATTTTGCCCTCCACCCCGCGTCGTTTTATTACTTTGCCGAGTGCCTCAATTTCTAGAGCTCCCTTGTTGTCGTCGGTGCCATTGCTCTCGTTGAGTTGCTGGTTGGTAATAGAAGCGCTTTTGAAATCTAGCATAAACGTGTCGGTATCATTTCCCTGTCTACTCCTCAGTCCCACGATGACAGATATTAATCAGCAAACTTCGAACGGCCCGATGTATCTGAAGACTAACTTTTCATTGAACGCAGGCTTTTTGTTGAAAAGCTTTTGTTGAAAAGCGTGGTCGTGTTTCCACACATGGTCGCCGACTTTAGGTTTCCAATCGCGGCGGCGCAAGTTGTAATGGTTTTTCTGACGGTGGAACGCTTATTGCGCTAAATTTACGCGGAAATTTTCAAAGGACTGCTCTTCTAATTTCTCGCGTTGTTCCGTCGGTGTGCAGGCCTGCCCGGCGGGTTCTTTGGGTCTGCGGAACTCTCGCCCATCGTGGTTAAGATGTGTCCCACCAGTATAACCAGTCGCGTCACGCAGAGCAGTATTAAACGCGAATTGCGATTACACTATACGTACACGAACGGTGCCTTCAGTTGATGTACTGCAAGATCATGGTCTTAATGGTCCACTCCATGCACTGGGTTACGTTGCGATTCATATGCCGGTGTAAATGCGGTGTCCCCAGATCTCGCATCACGTTTGTTAGCTTTGCGGTCTTGAGCTGCGTTCCATTGTCGTTCAAAATCATGTTCAAACGTCACGATTTGGAATTGCCTGAGCCCATTTCCTGGCATGGCAAACGCCGTGATAGGATTGCTTTCGAATTTTGCGGGCGGTACGTTTCCGTTGATAAACGACGCTTCGGAACCGGTATCGAGCAAGTTTTAAACGGTTGTTGCCATACGTATACGATCAGATACAGTCTTGGCGTGTATATTTTATTCGGTGGACTGGGGTGCGGCCGCCTTCCTTCGACCTGTGTGGCGTTTCTTGGCGGTAAGTGGCAATCCTTGATGAACACCCTATCCTTGCCGCACTGTGAGCAGAACTTCCGTGATGGTATTCTCCGGTAATCGCATAGCATGTATCCGCACTGGTTGCATCTCCAGTAGCCAGTAGCACTTTTTGCAGTCGTATAAGGTAGCGGCGATCGCAGAGTAGGCTTCAGAGTGACCGGTCGGAGCTTGCACTGGCCCTCAATGTGTTCAAACTCGTCCGCGCGCCTCAGCAGATCTTCAGCCCGGCGGATGCTCTCCTATCATTGTATATAACATACAGCTTATATCGCAGATGCATGTTCTCGTATTACAAGATATCCAATTGTTCTTCGGCGAAATATTCGCCTGCCTTACGCATCATAATAGCCAGCTCAGTTTCAATACCGAGAATTTCTACACTAAAAAAAAAGTAATTGGATAAAAAAAATATAAGTTGAGCCAACAAAATGTCTCATTGCGACGTGCCAACGAAAGATATACTTATTGCAATCATATTTGCAATTGCAATGCCATTTCAAAATCCCGGCATTGCGTGAAAGAAATATATATATGTAGTTCTTCGATTACTCTCTTAATACTATTATATGGATCACTTCCATATAATAATATTAAGAGCGTTGTAGTTGAATCAATGACATTTTTTCAATAACAGATGCTATTAAATTAACAGTTTTTTTTCTCAGTGTAGTTCGCTTACAAACATATACAAACTAGGGTTTCTTATTTAAATCGCTCTAATGTCTGCATTCCGAAATTCACTGTCAGCAACTTTCAGTACTGAAATTCTATAGTATACGTGACGTAAAATATAGATTTGCAGTACTGACAGTGAATATCGGAATACAGCCAATGTCTGTGGCACGGAACAGTCTCTGTTCGGGTGCCGTAAAACGACCTGTCGTTTCTCGAACGCAAACAAGTCAGTCGGGATTCAGGGATTGAGATATCTCGATATTTACTTAGTAGGCGGTTGCAATAAGCGAGATGCGGAAATAGTTCGGCCTACTTTCTTGTCCCATTTATAGATACGCTTAAATAGCCCCGGCGCGTAAGAATGGTGCGCGAAGTGATCGCGGCAGTGTGAGAGAGGCACACTGAGATATATAAGTAATAAGTATACTGGAGTATGCACTGGTTCGGCTGGCGCGAGCCAAAAATCCTGATAAAATAAACACTTATGCTTCACCCTTCACCAGAAGTAAGTTGATATAATATATAAGTTGAATATTTTGAACCAACTATATATGATAACTTTTATTAACTAAATTTAATTGATATTCTTTTAAATTATCAAGTTTTCTTTTTGAAGAAGTATATAGTTTAAGTTTACATTATTATAAAATTTACTTACATATCAATTATTTTTATCACCGCGTCATACTACATAATAAAATATTTATTATCTACATTATTAAATGGCTTTTATGTCACACGTGATAGACCACTTTCCACGCACTTGTAATATAAAATAGGGTGTGTGACACGTGCGGGTTGAGAATTGGACACTCGTGCAGGTGATCGCACTCGCCTTCGGCTCGTCCGTCGACTCCGCACTTGTGTCCAATTCTCAACTTCCCGCACTTGTTACACAAATAACTATTTTTTTGTAGTGCTATTCATTTTAAATTGTCTTTAATTTGTTGGTTTGATGTATTTATTTTATTTTTTCTTTTAATTTTTTTTAATTCTTCTGCAGTGTATTCTTCTAAAATATTTTTTTAATTTACAAGCAACTAAACTAGTTGTGCTTGTTCCAATTAAAGTTATTGTTCCTGAAATAGTTAATATTTTTTTCATTTTAATATATATTATTTTAATTTAGTTTAAATATTTGCTTTTGGATCCTGTTTCGGATTAAAAGTTATAGTACTTACATCAAGACCAAAATCTAAATATCTTTTTTTCGCACCAACACTTTTAAGAGCTCCATCAATAAAAGGAATTAAATATAATTTACTTTCTAATTTTTTGAATCCTAACCCAATTTTTACATGTATATTATATGCGGCTGTTTTCTTATCAAAAGCATCAACTATATTTATTTTTCTAATATTATCATTATTAAAAGTATTTGTATCAAAATGTAATGTACCAAATTTTCTTTTTCCTACATCACCAAAAGTAGACATTGATATTGCTTCCCCGTTTGTTTCTATTGTAACATTAGGATATTTATCCCTAAATTTATCAAATGTTTCTGCGTAGTCAAGATAATCTACTACTAAATATAGAGATGAATAATCAGAATGTGCTGCTGTTTTTGACCATTTTGCCCACATGTTTCTATAGTTTTTATAATTAACATTGTAAGTGATTGGTATATTTTTTCTTTTTGGCTCCCGTTTTAGATTAAAAGTTATAGTATTTACATCAAGACCAAAATCTAAATATCTTTTTTTCGCACCAACACTTTTAAGAGCTCCATCAATAAAAGGAATTAAATATAATTTACTTCCTAATTTTTTGAATCCTAACCCAATTTTTACATATATATTATATGCGGCTATTTTGTTATCAGAAGCATCAACTATATATATATTTTTAATATCATCATTATTAAAAGTATTTGTATCAAAATGTAATTTACCAAATTTTCCTTTTCCTACATCACCAAAAGTAGACGTTGATATTGCTTTACCGTTTGTTTCTATTGTAACACTAGGATATTCATCCTTAAATTTATCAAATGTTTCTGCGTAGTCAAAATAATCTACTACTAAATATACAGATGAATAATCATAATATTCTCTTTTTTTTGACCAACTTGCCCACAAGTTTCTATAGTTATTATAATTAACATTACAAGTGTAATTTTTGCTTTGATAACTATTAATTATTATTATTGGTTTATTGTTATTTTGGCTTTCATTTCTTTCTAAAAAATTAATTTTATTATTTTCTAAGTTAATTTGTTCATGTTTTTGATAAGGACTAGCAGCAATTACAGATGGGATCGCAATTCCACTAATTGTTAATATACTTAATAAACTTAAAAGCTTCTTCATTATTGTATTATCCTTTCTTACTGACTCTATGCTGACTTGTTAATCGGACAAGAATAAAAAGAGTGGTTTATAAAAATGGCAATTACAAAAGAAGAATTAATAGAACAAGGTTTAAGTGAAGAGATAGCAGATATAATGTCTTAGATCAGTTTAATAATAAAGCAAAACAAATTAGAGAATCTGCTTTTCACTAAATTTATTTCTTTTCAGGTATCTATTTGCACATCGCGGTGCTCGACAAAATAGCCGCTGACTGCCACGTAGGCCGGCCGGATATTCGCGCTAACACTCCGGTCTAACACGATTACAAATATTCGATATTCGTTGTATAAATTTATATATACGTTGCGATTTCGACGCTTATTCGCGGGTTTACGCACCGCTCGCGGGTTAACTCTTGGTTTTGTATGAGAGCAGTCAACACGTCCGCACAGCGCGAGCTCTGCCAGGAAAAGGACCTTTTGTTTCAGTATCAATTTATCGATACACTTCGCGTTATTACTCGCGACTTCACACTTGCGGGATTATATACGCGCCGCTCGCGGGTTAATTATCTCTGGTTTTAATAGAGAGCTTGATAGAGAGTATTTTATCGGTTCTATCGTTGCAGATTTAGAAAACAGATAAAACATTAATCGAATCGAATCGGTTTCTATCGCTTTAGATCCAAATAAGGAAATAACTATACAAATTTTATAGTTATGAATCGTTTTCTATGTGTACAATTATTGCTCGTCTGAATCAATCGATCGTATATACACGATATTTAGTACATATATTGTTATTTATGGTAATAATTTTATAAATAAAATGATAGACATCTTATCGATATTTATATGACTTAACCGAACCGATACATCTATCGTTTCTTATCAGAATTTTCTGACAAACAACTTATCGGATGTCTATTATTTTATTTAAATAAATTTAATAAATTTAAATAAAATGATAGACATATCATCTAATAAGTTGTTTGTCAGAAAATCCTGATAAGAAACGATAGATGTATCGGTTCGATTAAGTCATATATAAATATCGATAAAATTATGTCTATCATTTTATTTATATATATTCGTAATAATGCGCATATGGTAAAATATATATCGTGTATATACGATCGATTGATTCAGACGAGCAATAATTGTACACATAGAAAACGATTCATAACTATAAAATTTGTATAGTTATTTCCTTATTTGGATCTAAAGCGATAGAAACCGATTCGATTCGATTAATGTTTTATCTGTCTTTTAATGCAGGGTCTATACAATGGCAGTCGCAAAGTCGTGAGTCGCAAGAATTGACCAATCGCAGTCGATTATTCTCCTCAAATTCGATTGTGATTGGTCAATTCTTGCGACTCGCGACTTTACGACTCGCATTGTAGACCTCGCATAAATCTGCAACGATAGAACCGATAAGATACGATTGAAAACGATACAGATATAACTGTTTTTAATCGTTTTCTATCGGAGATGGTTACCACAGGGACGTTTCATTACGTTCACTCGTTTCGTTACTTGCGGCTAACAATAAGATGCGTAACGCGCCAGCGTATATGCGTAACCCGCGTATTCTATAATAGTAATGTGCCAAAACACTTTACGCCATTTAAAAAGTACCCGATTCAGGCTGAAGTCACATGGCATGTATTTTCCGCGTAACGCGTATTAAGCCCATTTTACAATAGCCGTAAAAGTATGTTTTAAAGCAGTAAAAATTGACCAACTATAGTCGATCATTCTTGGATTGTAAAAATCCCATTAATCAATAGCTTACTGCTTACGTCTTAAGGCTGATTTATAGAGGCCGTAAGGGCCTTGGCACATAGAAAAACTTAAGCAGTTAAACTTAAGCAGTAAGAAATCAACGGTATGGATTCGCTACCGCTTAGGGCCGTGCCTTAAGTTCTTGACTGTGATTGGCTGATTTGCTTACTGCTTGAGTTTTACTGCTTAAGTTTTTCTATGTGTCCGGGCCTTAACCGTTGATTTAAGCCGTAATCTTTAAGAAATTGACCAATCACAGTCGAATGTGAGAAGAACAATCGACTGTGATTGGTCAATTTCTTAAAGATTACGACTTACTTTACGGCTATTGTAGAATGGGCTTAATAGAAGCGTTTCGCATTTTTGGTTATTCGCATATTCACGCTTCTGATTGGGTTACGCGATACGCGTTACGCGAAAAATATCAGTCCATGTGTGCGTGACCGCACCCTTAGGGATGCATCACGCAGATCCGTCTGAATAAAGCTTAAATATAACGTGCCGACTGCCGACGCATTTCGAAGAAACGATTTGGAGTATTTACAAACCCTATGGATAGATATTCGATAAAGCAAATCTCTCTCTCTTTAAAATACATGTCACGCATATATGCCCTTTCAATGTGCAATAATACGCTCCATAATATGCAGTATGCACTGCAGTAATTGCCGCGATTGATGCACTTACCAATTGACACTCCTGGGCTATAACCCGGCGGAACTTTGGACTTGGACGTCACTGATTAGGGAGCGTTATTTTTTTAGACGTTCAACGTTACAGGCGAAAAAGAACACGAATTTCCGCAACTATGTTTTCCACCTGCGCGAGGACGTTACGGGCTACTAGCAAAGTGAGCATATTTCTTCTCGAATTCGTCGATAATCATCTCTCATTTGTTTTGCCGTTTCGATCATATGATATTCGTATTTATACTTTGCGTTCCGAGCACCATGACCTCAAAGATTCGTTCCAATTTTAACGCTAACTACATTTTCGATCTATTTTTGTGAGAAGCGTTCGATAACTCGCTGTTTACGCTTGTTCGAAGCTCGATTAGCTGCATCGTGAACAAATTTTTCGGATTGTTTCCTAAAATTTGTAGAATTTTTTTTCAATCTAAATGTCTCACAAATGTCACTTATTTTCAGTTCGGCTCGTTGGCACGTTACGAGTCTACTCTGGTCATTGCGGAGCACAATAACGAGACTCTATTGCCGCTCACCTGCAACACGTTGACAGCTGCCAAGAAGATCGGCGGCGACGTTACCGTCCTGGTGGCTGGCACGAAATGCGAGGCAGTTGCGCGGAATGCGTGCAAGGCCAAAGGCGTGTCCAAGGTCTTCCACGCGGACAGCGATGCGTTTAAGGGATTTACCGCGGAGTCGTTGACGCCGCTTGTACTTAAGCTGTGCAACGAGCACAAGTTCACGCATATATTAGCCGGTGCGAGCGCGTTTGGCAAGGCGTTACTCCCCCGAGTTAGTTCGCAATTTATTATTCCGCCAAAAGATTGTACCAACACTACGTTAATTTTATACTAATTCATATATAAATCTGTTTAAGGTTGCAGCTAAGTTGGACGTATCCCCAATAAGCGAAATTATCGATATAAAAGCTTCGGATACCTTTGTACGTACCATATACGCTGGTAATGCGATTCAGACTCTCAAATCTAAAGATAACGTGAAGGTAGTATCGGTGAGAGGTACCTCTTTTGAATCGCTACCTTTGGAAGGCGGTGACGCTACATGCGAGAGTGTCCCTGCTGGCGACTACGCTTCGAATCAAGTGGAATACGTCAAGCAAGAGCTCAGCAAGTCGGACAGGCCGGAATTGACGTCCGCTAAAGTTGTGATTTCCGGTGGACGTGGAATGAAATCTGGGGAGAACTTCCAATTGCTTTATACATTGGCGGACAAGCTCAATGCGGCAGTAGGAGCATCTCGCGCCGCAGTCGACGCTGGTTTTGTGCCAAATGATATGCAAGTAGGACAAACAGGGAAGATCGTTGCGCCTGTAAGTAAAATGATAATAATAATTTAATACGACTTTGTTTTATTAGTCGTTTCAATCTTATCTTATCTTGAGTGCGACAATTGCACGCACGACTGTGATTTCAGAATCTGTACATAGCAGTTGGAATTTCGGGAGCGATTCAGCATCTCGCTGGTATGAAGGATTCTAAGACGATTGTGGCTATTAACAAAGACCCGGAAGCACCGATCTTTCAAGTAGCGGATTATGGATTAGTCGCAGATTTATTTAAGGCTGTACCCGAGCTAACGGAGAAGTTGTAAATTACAAATGACTCGTGTAAAAATTTGTATATCAAATCGTTATTTTTGTTACTATATATTGTACTATGATACAGGAGTACTAGATTAAAATTTTTATAACGGTTTTGAGAAAAATTAATTTATTATTCTTCTATTATATTTTAAATGTTACAATTTGTTTAATGTCAATAATGTAACTAATTGATTTAAGGATGACTCCGACCAAACCTGATCAATTTAATTGGGGATTAATTCAACCGGCAAAATAACTTGAAGCAAAATTTCTAGCTATGTATAATTTTTGTTATTCCTAATCTGATATTTCCATACGTCGGACAATAAAAACTTACAGTTTTATTCATGCCAACAAATTAATACAGATGTCATTTGATAAGTTAATCGCCAATTAAATTAATTAAAGTTTTGATTGGTTTTATTGTTTCTAAGATTTATTTTTTGTAGATAAATTTTTATACTTTTTATTTTTTCTTCTCTTTCCACACCGTTTAATTTTACATATGTAAATTCAAATTCAAATTATATATAATTATTAAATTAAACTTTAGTTCTCCTATAATGACGCTTCTTTCATTAAAAAGAACAACAAGCATTTATCTGCGTCCATTTATCATATCTATCGAGGTTAGTGTTAAGAGCTATGCGACTGTATGCGACGCGAGAGGTGTTGGCCCTCGTATATGTGTGTGCTAAAAATCAATTTATTTTTACGAAATGAAGTGTAATTAATACGAAACTAATACGCATTTGATATATTCATAAACTGAAAATCTTTCTTGCAAAAGTATTTTTTTATCCACGGCAAGTACGTGTCTAGTATAATTCAATTTTTATGTTATTAGGGGTTATGTTATATGCCTTGCTTTGTTAAAAGAACATCGCCTCGTAAAACTCCGTCGAGTTATTTATTACCATATGTGGATCTTCTTTATCAAAAAATCTTAAAATTTGTCACCTCTTCGCCGTATGAAACAAAATATATCGTAATAATTTTGTCGTCGCTCAATTATAATTAATGCTTTATAGAAAATATTGATATATATGGCAAATTTTCACATTTACAGAAAATGCAGAGTATTCGTCAGTGTGTCAAGCATTTAGCGTTATACGGCAGATCCGCTATAAATAGGACGAATATATTGTCAAATGCAACAAATCTTGCGCCAGCACGTAGTTTCCATATTTCTGCGATGTGCAGAGGTAAATTGAGTAACTATGAAGCCCCAACAGGATTTCTAGATTACAATAAGACTGTATTTCCACCTCAAAAGCCGGGCGAAGAAAGAAGACCTGCCGTGAGTTGCATTTTGCCAATATTTTAATATTAAATATTAAGTTAATAGAGTTATTGATCACTTTGTACATTTGTTTCTCAGTACGTATGCCACATGAAAGCTAATATAAAATACAGTCCGAAGAAGATGTGGTACATCGCGGGTTTTGTGCGAGGAATGTCCGTGGACGAAGCTGTGAAACAGTTGAGTTTTTTATACAAGAAAGGCGCTATAATTGCGAAGGAAGTTATATTGGAAGCCCAACGGTTGGCCGTGGAAGAGCATAACGTTGAATTTAAAAGTAATTTGTGGGTTGGTGAGTATATCGATTAATGTTCGAAACCTCGGTTACACGTATCTATGAACCATTCTGTTTCCAAAGTCTTCTAACGATTCGATTAATATCGTGAAAATGTTTCTTTTTTTCAGCGGAATCGTTCGCCACTAAAGGTATCGTAATAAAGGGATTGCGGCGTCATGCTTTTGGACGCAAGGGAACCATACACTATAGGTATTGCCATTATTTTGTACGCTTGGAGGAAGGACCACCACCTAAGCATTATTACCTACCGTATCCTAAGACTGGCGAGGATTTGTTGAACGATTGGTTGAAAGAAGCGCACCAACGCAAAGTACCGAATTCTTTGTAACGTTATGAATATGTAATGCTGTAAATATATATTATATGAAAGCTAATAATTGGTATCGTATATATAAAAATGTAATAAATATGTCCTGTCTTTTAGCAGTTTTTTTGGCAGGGGTTTATTACAGACGTGCAATTTCCTGAAGGTTGCAATATCTGTTTTATTTTAAATCGTACATTTTTGAAGTGACAGTAACGAAAAATTGTGTGTCGTATAGGTATTAATGTTGTAGATAGTCATACAGACGTTGAATAGAAGAAAATTGAGAGATTTTGTTCCTTATACAGAAGTGATATCTTTATTCATTATCTGCAAGCATGGAATTACGTGATTTACAACTTTAGCTTAGTTCTTCTCCAATGACGCCTCTTTGCGTTGTACCTGAAAACAAAAAAGTTAGTTTTAACATATAAACCTTTATAAATCTTCATTAATAATGTTTCCATTATATATCTTAATATATAAATTATAAAATAATCTCAAATATAAGCATGTGCTGCATCTATAGTAAAATTGTAACAACGATAGTCTATCTTCTATCTTCTCGTCGAGTCCAAACAATCAATAATGTCAAATTATTCAAAGATGATATAAAACTAAAGAAACATCTAATATTATATCTAATAGTCTCATTCGGTACAAATATTTTAATTTTTTCTCACAATCAAGATTATGGATATAAGGTGTAATACTAATTTTATTTTAATACACATAACTACGTCAACATTTGCACAATTATATGCAATGAGAAAACGAAGGATGTTTATAACCAATATGCGGAATTAAACTGTGCACATCTTACATATCGCGCAGGCACATCTCTTACGTCATGTAAAGAGCTATATTTGTTAATTAATTAGGCTCGAACTTACCGAATAGTGTTGCCAGTCCGCATTCTCACCCATTGGGGAATCGGCCTGTTTTGCTTCAACTTTTTCGCAAGCTTTCGCTTGATAATGAACGTCTTGTGAGCCGACTGAAACACATACGAAACGAGATCAGAGTCTGTAGATATGATTTTTGAGCGTCTTCACGCGCGGGAGAATAGGATTGCGAGAAGAAAAACGGATATAACGAGAACACGCGTAAAAACTCACCATCGTGCCTGCTTACGCTTCTTCAGCAACACGCGAAGTGAAAGATGAAGGAATGAACGCGCGAGACGTGTGTTCATAAAGCGTTTTCTAGAAGACCGTTCGATAAATCGCTATGGCTTCCCCTCTGCCGTTTATTCGTGAACAATTCTCACGGCGTGCGACTTTCAACCAATCACAGAACGACATTCCTATCTCATGTCGCTTGAGAAGATGCGGCAGAAAAAATAAAAACTATATGCTGGGTCTACAATGCGAGTCGCAAAGTCGTGAGTCGTAAGAAATTGACCAATCACAGTCTATTATTCTCTTTCGGTCGAAGAATAATGAACTGTGATTGATCAATTTCTTACGACTCTTGCGATTGCGACTTATTGTAGATGGCCCTTAATGCCCATATCACACTAGCGGCTCGCGGCCGCGACTGCAATTGCGATTTCAGGTCTGTTTTCTGTTGCTGCACTGCTAAACTAGTTGCTGCACTAGTTTAGTAGTGCAGCAACAGAAAACACACCTTTCGTCTCTTGACCAATGAGAAATGTTTGAATTGCCAACAGCTTCTTTCTCATTGGTCAAGGGACGAAATCGCAATCGCAGTCGCGGTTGCGAGCCGCTAATCTGATTTTAGGCTTTAAGGCCATTGCACGTAACAAAGAAAATTGACCAATTATAGTCGATTATTCCGCTTGAGGCTCGAGAAAATAATCGAGTGTGATTGGTCTATTTTCTTTATGACTAAGAGTGCCGTTAGGGTGCCTCCCCATGCAGGACAAATTCCGTCTTGCATGGGGAGGCACCCTCACATGGCAGTCAGAAATTCGGAAAACGGAATCTCGGAAAAGTAACGATTTTTGTGACTGGGCTCCCCATGGACTGATATTTCCGGAATAAGTAAAAATTGAAAAAATTATTTTTATTGTTTTAGAAGAAAAAATATATTAAAAAATAAAGCTTCAACGTATTTTTTATTATACTCTAAAAATTATATAGAAATTTTTTTAATTTAAAAATATGTTAAGGTTAGAATGCCATTTAGTTTTCCGTAAAAGTCGTTCCATGGGGAGCCCGGCCCTTGAAAAATCGCACCGATCGAGCTGACTCTGATTGGTTAACCCCCTCTCCGTTACTTTTCCGAGATTCCATTTTCCGAATTTCTGACTGCCATGTGACGGCACCCCGCGGATAATATCACTCCGTGTGACATGTGACCGCAGCCTAAGGGCCTTGGCACATAGAAAAACTTAAGCAGTTAAACTTAAGCAGTAAGAAATCAACGGTATGGATTCGCTACCGCTTAGGGCCGTGCCTTAAGTTCTTGACTGTGATTGGCTGATTTGCTTACTGCTTGAGTTTTACTGCTTAAGTTTTTCTATGTGTCCGGGCCTTAAGGGCCGGGGCACACAAACATTGGCCGTAGCGTCTTACGCCACTTTACGTGAAAATTGCCTTACGCCTGAAAAGCTGCTTAGAAACGGTTTTTCCCAAATTTTAGCCAAATTAATTAACGAATCTCATTAAACTTATGCTCGTTTTAATCAGTAAGATCAGCCGCAACCCGGTACATAGCCGGATTTTCCATTTTATAGCTCTTAAAAAATTTATAATATAAATAAAATACGGACTCGCAGCTAAGCAACCCGACAGAGGTCGGTAGTGTTACTCCTGTCGACCCTTGGCTCGATTGGGCTCGATAGCCAATCCGCGTTCAACAAGTACGACATCCCGATTTCAGATTGCCGATTGCTCGCGGAATCTTCGAATTTCCCGAACATATCGATCATCCCCGTAAATCGCCTGGAAATCCTTCCTGGACGCACAGCGACCATTATGTTCGCGTGACGATTGATCGTTATTAGCGGGCAATTGGCGATTGCTTGATGGCGCCGCCGTATCTCGCGTCGTCTGCGTTCAGCCGTTCGTTGTCAGCTGTCGTGACGATGCTCGTGACGTAATAACCGAATTACCGTGGTGGAGTGTCGGAGGCGGAGGGTTCAGTGTGTCCACGCCTGGCGTTATTTACCATTCTGCCCCGTCACCGCGTGATCGCGTCCGAATTCCGTTGACCGGGTAAACTCTCGTGGGTCTCTCGTGGCACTTGGCAGTCGTGGCACCTCTCGCCTCTCGCGGCGACGGACGAGATGGACAGCAACAAGGACGAGGCGGAGCGGTGCATGGAGCTCGCGGATCGGTTTATGCGGGAGAGAAAGTACGAGGAAGCCGAGAAGTTTGCCCGCAAGGCCCAGAAGCTCTATCCGACGAAAAGAGCCGAGGGTACGTGTCAGCTCGCGATCTCTCTCCACTCCGTTTGAAGCACAGCGTCGAATCTTGGCTTCTTTTGTCGACTTTGCATTAGCCGCGTATAATCAGGGCGGAATAAAAGGCTTTCAGGCTTACATTTTACGAGAACGCACCTTTCTTCTCTTAGTCAGAGTACCGATGGTTACAGGAATCAAATAATTTGTATTTATAGACCTGCTGGCGGACGTGACGGTACTCACCAAGCAGAATCAGAAATCGGAGTCGGCTGAGCCTAACGTTAGAAAGCGACAAAATGTAGCCAAAGACGGAACACATTCCCAGAGTAACTCTGAATATTCGAAAGAGCAGCTGGAGCACGTCAAGAGGTAGGTGTTTCGAGATTGTTTCGATTACTTGTGAATACAATGCTGTTATCAATTTTATATTTTACTTATTTAATTATCTTGGATAAATATATGTTTCTTTTTGTTTGGTTATTGTAGGATAAAGAAATGCAAGGATTATTACGAGATTTTGGGAGTCAGCAAAGACGCTGCGGACAGCGACATTAAGAAGGCTTACAAGAAATTGGCGCTTCAATTACATCCCGACAAGAATAAGGCGCCAGGCGCCGCCGAAGCTTTTAAGGGTATGCCGAGATAGTGGGGAAAAAAGTGAAATTAGGTTTGCTATTGCGAACTTGCATTTACGCGAGAAATCTTTTATGCAGCTATCGGTAATGCGGTTGCTATTCTTACTGACACGGAGAAACGGAAACAGTACGACACGTACGGTCCTGAAGAAGAACGAATGCAGAATGTGCACACCCGCCAAGGCCATACGCATTATAACTATACCCGTGGATTTGAAGGTAAGAGAGAGTGTTGAAAGTGGAGACGTGTGTCGTGAGAATATCGTACAAGTTCTCTCGTGTATCAAAATTTAATCTATAATATCTTTTTAGCCGATATCACAGCCGAAGAGTTATTCAACATGTTTTTCGGCGTCGGCTTTCCGCAACAAGAATTCTATATGCGTCGACCAGGTGGGAGATGGATGCGGCAGTCAGAGGCACAAGCGCAACATGCCCATAATCAGGTAGAGCAGAAAGGCATTAAGCCCAATTTCAGTACTGTTCTTTTTTTTTTTTTAATCCAACAATATTTTTCAGCAAGCGAATGGATATACGTCATTTCTTCAGCTGTTGCCAGTTTTGTTATTAATATTGTTAACCATGATGAGCAGTTTTTTCATATCCGACCCGGTATACAGTCTGCATTCGAGTTCGTAAGTATAGCTCACGAGTAACACTACTGTACAACACGTCCCGTCAATTTTCAAGTTTTTTAACGGGAAAATTCAGCTCAATTTCCTGGGCACGTATTACGGAACTTTTCGGAATGGATTCCGATCGAAATTATTCTGTTTTCCCTAGAAAACGCAATAGAAATCTAGGAAACAACTAAACAATTCCGATCGGAATCCATTTCGAAAAGTTCCACGTGTCCCGGAATGCGAGCTCCCCTGCTAACGTCCGGGCACCAAGAAGAAAAGGATGGGTTGCTTTGTTTCCATTTCTGTGTCTGTTTAGCGGACTTTTGATTGCGGTCAATGATATTCCGTTATTCTCGAAAAGTACAGCGATAAAAAAAGGTCGGATTGGAAACAAAATTCATCTCGCTTCTAGAGTAGAGTTCGCATTCCAGTATAGCATATATACATCCTCGGTCGAAAAACTTGATAAATTTTTGAAAATTTGTTGTACCGTGTAATTATTCCAATGTCAATAAAGATTTTCGCGGGATGAGATACGTAATGATTTCCTTTTCCTCATTTGCAGGAAATATTCTGTGGCCAGAACAACTCAAGTTTTGAAAGTTCAATATTATGTTAAAGAGAACTTTCATAGCGAATATCAAGGGAGTTTACGTAGGCTAGAAATTTCAATTGAAGAGGAGTACGTGAGTAATTTGAGGCAAAGCTGCGCCAGAGAAAGGAATTACAGTATGTATTTGTTTCTTTTATCTCTTCCAATATGTCCATCATGTTTTTCATCAATGCTGCTATAATATGGTTAACATAAATGTCTTTGTAAACATTCTCAAGATATTTCAAATTTGTTTTCTAATAGGGGAAAGTATAATGTGGAAAGCCCGTAATTTGGGAGATCAAGATCTATTCATGAAAGCTAAAAATCTCGAAACACCTTCGTGTAAGAAGCTACAAGAACTGCAAGCGTAATAGATAAAACGTGTAAACTAAAAATAGGAGTTTTGTGTGTTGTAGATAGATGTATATTATATTTACACATGTATAATTGTCTTTGGGTGTATAATGGGAATTTGTTATAAAATTACATATGAGGCATCTTTATACACTCAGAGTAAATCATATTTCAAGTCCACACAACACACATACTTGGTCTCTAGTAGGGCTGTTATTTTTCACAAGTTCGAAGTTTAAGGTGTCTTCGAAGCAAATCATCAGCCCTAGTCTCTAGCCGTTAATTCCATGCATAAATTTCAAATTACATAATGAACGATTGCTGTGCAGAGTAAATGAAGGTTCAATCTTTATTTACTCGATTTGAGTGAAAATATGTATATAAGAAATGGTTCTTTTCTTCGTTAATTTCCATTCTCTCAAAACAAACATGTATATTAGTTATAAATATATTTAAAAAATTGATAAAAATTGTCTATAAAAAGAAAATAATGTAATATGCGTACAATTGCCTCTTCAGCTTTTCAAGCAAACTATATAGTATTGTGGAATATTATTAGGACATCCATTCTCAATACTCAATTATTTATAACGAGCAAAATGAAAGCTTAGTACTTGCTAAGTACGATTACATAGATAGCGTAGATGGAATGAATATCATACGTACGTGTAGATAATTTCGTAGATTCGCGGGTCCAATTTATTTCATGTGATGACGCTTTTTTCAATTGAGAAACTACGAATAAATTTGTAGTAGGTGACTGACGATATATATTTTACACTTGGACCGTTATTGCACCGCTGATTATTAGTATATGCCTTTCTAGCGACTTTTGAGAATATCTGTGATTAAGTATATAGTGTTCAGCAAGAAAGAAAGAAGCAATTTGACAAGAATATGTTAGGATAATTTTAATACTCCTTTCAATTAGCTATTTTGTTGACTTCAACTACTTTATTACTGCCTCTGTATTTCATCTATTATAGATCTTTTAAATCTAAATCATTATATACGTATACATTATGCCGAATTGCTTCTCGCTTAAAAATTATTCAATTTTTTTATCCATCTTGTGATTTCAGAGAACGTATTAATAGGATTGTAATCCGTATTGAGTTCATTATTTTAATGTATACAGTAAAAGATTCAGTATTTAATTCTAGCAGATTCTAATATATAAATTTCCCGAGTTGATGGTGGAATTCTCTGATCATTGTCAAAAGATATTTGTTATTCAAATCAGTATCTACTTCGATACACTTTTTTAATTTTATTTTGATTTTATTTATTCTATTTTTATTTAACACAAGCAGAATTCTTTAACAGCACATTAAATCAATTTGAAAGATGACTGATAAAAATTCGATCCTACAATGAAAAAATGCGAATAATGATCATATTTGTTGGGCATTATAAAATATCGAATTAATTGTAATTCAACCGGAGAGTTTCAAAAATGTTTATATTGTCCCAAAGCTAATCAAATATTATAAACCTTTGTTGAAATAATATGCAATAGCGCGTGTTTGTTTTAGTATACAATTTATAAATCGTGCAATGCTGTAAAATGTTTACGATTATTATTATACATATAAACGGTCTTAGCACAGACGTATTTATGTTATTACAAATATAAATTATGTTATTAAAAAATTTTTATATATTTATGTATATCCCTTTTTCCCTATCTGATTTGAATTTTATTAATAAAACATTTAACGATTATGTATCTGAAAATTATGTTTATGACTGAAATATGTAATAATATAATTTCTAATTATTTATTTATATATTGTTTTGAATGTGTAAAATTATAATTAATTATATTAATTATACTTGTATATAAATAACAATTTATATTATACGCTATATCATTTACAATAACGATGCGTGTTTCATAAAAAAAAGTGTAAGTAACATTGATTTGTGATGTCTGTCGAAAGTTTCTCGCTTGTTGCTGCACTCTCCTGCACTTAAAATGAAATAGGTGTACATAATAATTAACCGTTTAAAAGAAAAAGAGAAAAGATCGAAGATTTGGGAAGGGGAAGTTCAGCTGTAAAGGACACGTCACGGCCTCTTGTTTTCCGAAAAAAAAAAGTTAACACAAAAATAAAAATAAGGAAAGGTGATTAGCTGCGGTATCGTTTCTTTCTGTGCAGTATGCGTTGCTGAATCTTGTGCGAGCCGTTTCTCTCCAAGCAGCTCGAAGCTGTTTTAAAACAGTTTCGTTGCGAAGCGAACCTCAAACACATGGTAAACATGTCACCGGTACGAGAAACCTTACGCGATTCCAGCGGCGATTCTGGTACGTAACATCAACGAACACATCATTTATACCGTTCCTTCGCGGATTACTCTGGAAAAATATCGGTGTGTCATTCTGTATTTACAGTATTAAACAAAACCAATTTGTTTAACGATATTCCTACTCGAGAGGTTATACCTCATCACCGCGGACGGTGCTCTGATCTCGCGATTATGTTTTTCAGGCTCGGAGTCCGATAACGCGTCCGCGTCCTCGAGATCGAGCCGCAGCGGTAGCCGAGCGTCGCAGGCGCTGGCGCGGACGTCGAGCAACGCCAGGAGCGAGCGCTCCGAGGACGAGGACGGCGCACCGGCCTCACCCTCGAACGCCAGCGGCAGCCGCGCCTCGAGATCCACCAGCCGCAGTCCAGTCGGGTCGAACAAGCTGGACGGCAGTCGTAAGTCGGAGAGTCGGTCCCCGTCGCTGGCTGGATCCGGCTCGAGACGCTCGAGCGTTGGCTCTGTCCGGAGCGAGAAATCAGTCGCCTCCAGGTCACCGAGGTCCATCAGGAGCGAGAAATCCGCCTCCAGGTCGCCACGGTCCAGAAGCGGGAAATCCGCCTCCAGGTCGCCGCGGTCCAGAAGCGGGAAATCCGTCTCCAGGTCACCGAGGTCCAGAAGCGGGAAATCCGTCTCTAGGTCACCGAGGTCCAGAAGCGGCAAGTCCGGTTCGCCGCGGTCCAGGAGCGGCACGCCGAAATCGGCGGTCTCTCGCAGCTCGGCGGATTCGCGAAAGTCACCGCGATCGCGCTCGCGCTCGCGCTCGCAATCCCCGCGCGGCAGCGTGCGCTCCTCGAGTCCGAAGTCACCCATCAGCTCGAGGTCTAGGTCGGTAGAGAGAAAGTCCAAGACTCCGGCTTCCCCCGCGTCCAATGCCTCCGGTTACGATTCCCCGAAAAGTCGCAGATCTCGAAGCGTATCTTCTCAGAGAAGCAATAAGTCAGCGGGTTCCGCGAGCCCGGCGGAAAGGCGGTCGAATTCTTCCGCGTCCTCGAGGAAGTTTGACGAATCGACAAAGAGAGAAGGTTCTGACAAGTCTGACGACAAGAGATCTGTATCTAAGAGTCCCAAAAACGATAAGAGCGACAATGAATCGAACAAATCCTTCAAGCAGAGAGGTTTGTGCTGCCGTTTTATTAGTTGGTAATATTCAGAATATGTTTTCTGATTACCTAATTAATTGTATTGTTTAATATTGAAACTTGTTTCCGATTAGATCGAAGTCCAAAATCCGACGAGAGCGACGAGGAAGAACGGTCGAAGAATAAACGGCAACGTAGCAGTTCCGGTTCAGATGCCGAAAAGCCTGTTAAACGAACTAAACCGGTAATACACTCAGATTCCGACAACGAGACAGCTGAGAAGGAAAATAGCGTCGCTCCAACCGCGGACGCGCTGTTCGGTGATGCGAGTGACATTAGTACGGACGACGAAAAGGATAAAAAGGAAGAAGAGAAAGGAAAAGAACGGAGCCGCAGTCGGAGCAGGAGCAGAAGTAAAAGTCGCAGCAGGAGCAAAAGCAGAAGCAGGAGTAGGAGTAGGAGTAGGAGTAGGAGCAGAAGTAGAAGTCATAGTCGCGGTAGATCTGAGAGCGGTGGAGAAGGTCCAAGCCATCGAACCGTTATCGAAGACGTAAGTTAATGGGACGAGAAGCGAATAAGTCTTTATTTCATATTTTTTTTTTACGATTTTAGAAATTTACTTATTTGTAATGTGTGGCAAGAAAAGCGCAACGGACTTCGACATGAAGAAATGTAGATATTTTAATGTTAAATTGTGCGTTCTCTGTGTAGGAGGAGAATAAAGATAAGGAAGACGAACCAGAGCCACCTCCAGAGACTCGAATTGACGTAGAAATCCCAAAAATTACTACCGATCTGGGACGCGAGATTCACTTTGTGAAGCTGCCAAATTTTCTGTCTGTCGAAACAAGGCCGTTCGATCACGAGACCTACGAAGATGAAATCGACGAGGAAGAGACTCTGGACGAGGAAGGTCGCGCTCGATTGAAACTCAAGGTTGAAAATACTTTGAGGTGGAAGGAATCGTTTAACGACGACGGCAAAATGGTGAAGCAAAGTAACGCGAGATTCGTAAAGTGGTCGGACGGAAGCATGTCCTTGCATTTGGGCTCGGAAATCTTTGACGTGTACAAACAGCCGTTACAGGGTGATCACAATCACCTCTATATTCGCCAAGGTACCGGTCTGCAGGGTCAAGCAGTGTTTCGAACGAAACTAACATTCCGGCCGCATTCCACTGAATCGTTCACGCACAGGAAGATGACTATGTCTCTGGCCGATAGGTCGCAAAAGACCTCTGGCATCAAAGTTCTTTCTCAAGTAGGAATGAACCCAGACCAGAACAGATACGAGATGATAAAGGTGTGTATACCTTATCATTTCTGTACACGCATATCATGGTGAAACTGTTTATTACTCCAATGTTTCCAATTACTTTTTCTTTTGTAGAAAGAAGAAGAAAAACTACGTATGGCTATGCGAGTTCAAAACAAAACGAAGAAAAGTACCAGTGGTATTAGGAATACTAATCGTGCTACAGGAGCGTACAGTGGTGATGCTTATCACGATGATGGTTCCGATGACGAGGGTGCAATTTCATTGGCAGCCATAAAAAATAAATATAAAAAGGGCGTGATTCCTTCCAAAGGTTATTTAACATTCTTTACATTCTATTTAAACGTGTTGTTTTAATATTCTTTACATTGTAAAACGTGATCTTAATGTTTTTTACATCCAAATATGTTGCTCTAATATTTTTTTTACGTTGTACTAGAATGTGTTATCTTTAACTTCGAGATATATTATTTTTATATTCTTTTACGCGTAGGGGTTATATTATATTAATTCATTCTGTCCACTAGGACCGTTTGTGATTTGAAAAATGCTTTATTTCAGCAGCATCGAATATTTATTCTTCGGATGAGGAAGGTTCAGACATCGAGACACACAGACCTAAAAAGAATAGTAAAGGGAAAGCTCTTAAAGATTCAGACGAAGAATCCAATTCTGAAAGTTCTGTGGGTAGCGGCGGAGACGATAATCAAGCTGATGATGCAAGTGATTGAAAATGTATATATAATTCAAAATTTAGTAAATAAATGTTTTTTTTTTCATAACAACATAATGGGGTATACCATTATGGCACATAATGCAAATAACGTTAAAGAGATAGTATCTAGTAATTTTATAGACGGTATTTGAGATTCATGCGTGTGAATAAAACAGTAAACGCATGTTCGAAATAGTCAATACAACAATAAATTGATACCCCTAAGTGTACCTAAGCATGTCAAATCGATCTATTTTACTGTCAATAAATGCTCAAAAGAAATGTTTGAGTAATATAAAAAAATAAAATATTAGAATCTATATATATACATCATCTCTGTGAAATCGCTTAAAAATTTTCACCACCCAGGTGGGATTTCAATTATTAATACAAAGCGATGAAATCACATTGCACGAACTATTTTTCAAAAGTAGTAAGTTTATTATTTAACACCGTAACTGCAGTTTTTGCAAAAGTCATACAAAATAAACATTGACCAAATATCTATTAAAATTATCATATATTAAGTAGAAATTCCGAATATGTGCAAGCCACATTTTATCTTGCGCGTCAATTTTTTATCCATAGCCCTGATTTTTTTGTTATGTCCTTAATCGGGAAAGGAGACTTGTGAAATGGAATTTAACAGCTTTTTTAAATACGGCGCTTTTTATAACATTTCTTTGATTCGAATAATTTTTATGGCAAGAACAGCGAAAATAATAACGCACGGAAAGTTTCAAAATAATGACGTCCTTATAACACTTTAGTAACATTTCGTCTATATAATATGCAACAAAATGAATTTTATTAGAATCCACGTAGAATTACGTGTTAATTTCCGTGAAAATTAAAAATCTTTATTATGAAGTTAACTTCGCGAGTAAGCAGAATTCCTTTAATAACCTTGTGTCACTGTAAATTACTTGCAATCGACCACCGTTAAATTCTATTGTGCTGAGAAATTTCGTCAAAATGCTTTTTTGAAAAATACTGAAACTAGATTGCGCGCGCGTTTCTGACAATATATTCAATAAAAGTAATTATTTTAATCTCGTTGACATAGTCAGTGTGGTGCAAATACTTCGACATAAATTGTAGATATCCTTAATAGATTTTTACTGACCATGCGTTACGCGAATACTACATATTTTCGTTGAAACAATTAAGGTAATATTCCTTATTGGCAGGCATATTCAATGTTCTCGCGGTATTTACCGATGCAAATCAGAAGATGGCCGATTTGACTAGACTACGATCTTAAAATGGTAATCCTCTCAACGATATCCTATAGAAGCGCTCGGTCAGGTCACTCTATGCGTCAGCTCCATTGTATACATATATATTACAGTTTATAAATTCTAATTTAAACTAGGATTTCGTACTATGTCCCACTGTATCTCAATCCTTGGCCACTTTGTTTGCAGGACCGTCAGCATGGGATTGCTATCCATGATACATTTTACAGTGCACTCGAGCAATACCGCTTGTCCCTTGTGATATTTCACTCTGTTTTCTGGATTGCTACGCTGTAGACCATTGTAGTGATACAAGACGAACATGTCTGGGCACATACATGGTTCCTCGGGAAAGAATTCATCCATGAACGACGCGAGAAGTATTATCCCCAAATTTTCACCATCCAGTTTCTTCCTCATGATATCGACACTGTAAGAATATTTTGTTATAAAACTTACTGCAGCCATCAAAATTAGAATCAAATTCAATATAAATAACTTTACACATATGCCTATTAACGCAATATTGTATATAACGTGTGAACTAAGAAAGCGAGCACGTACTATTCCGCATCAGCTACCAGTCCTAATTCCGCCAATACGTCCTGCAGCAAATTTGCCGCGATAAAGTTATTCCCTTCCGGGTCGAAGCGTTTGAAAATTCTTCGCGCTTGTTCCGACGGCGTCTCTGGACTCACTAATCGTTTCTCCGTAGAGAACAGTACAGTTAAATGCGTGTCCGATCCTAGCACCCAGATCGGGTGCGACGGTGATTTCAAGAATGTTCCCACTTCGCAGTAACGTAAATGCTCTAGCAGAGTGAGGAATCCCACCGTATTCTGTTTATCAATACCGCGTAATTCTGCAAGATACGTAACGTAACGTATTAATGCCAGAAAGACCAATCTAGTATCGCGCTACATTAAAACATACATAGAATCGAGACGATAAAGTCATTAAATTTAAAGAAAAAGAAAAGCCAATCTCACTTAATCCACTAATATCTTGATCATGATCCCAGACGTGACTAACTGCCCGGCCGGTAAGCATTAAATTTATTAAACTTTGGCTTCCGTATCCATAGGTGGAATCGATCATGGGTTCTGTGGGGTCCGACATTTCGAAGCATATTTCCGAAACTCCTTTCGTACACATCACTGTATAAAGTAGCAGCAGTATACCATACTGATCTTTTAACATTCCAATTCGTTCCGTGAAGAAATCCTCTACGTCGTCGATGCTACTCGTGGTAAATATCCTGAAAATGACGATCGATAAAATATCAAAAACGTTGAACAACGAAATAATTCTTCTGTTGGGACGTTATATTCGAACGTAAAACGCACCTTAATTGAGAATGAAAAACCTCCGATTCTAACGACGCTTGTTTCGCGGCTTGCGTTTCCTCAATTTGATTACCCTCGCTAATATCTCGGGCTGGATTCGCCGTCGACTCGGTCGACTTCGAGTCAGTGTCGTCCTTGCCGGACACAAAGCCATTGGAATCACCGGCGTGCACCACTGAATACTTGGGATCCTGAATATCGGCGGCTTGAGTTATAATTTCAGTCATGGCTTTCACAAGCAGCCGATCACATTTTTCGGCCTTGATAGCCTTCCAAGTTACGACGTCGCTCTCCAGCAGTAACTGCTTCAAAATAAATGCTTGAACCGCGGCTATCACGGCGCAAGGTCCGCCCTCTCTCTGTACAAGCGCGGTAGGTTCATCTATGCTGAAGTAGAAGCCTATAATGGAGATAACCGTTATAGCCACATTTATAGGAAATACGGCATTATATTTACGACGTTTCTCTCGCTAACTTATATTACGTTTCGACTCTCTATATCATGTTCTGTATTTATTATATAAGAGGTACATGAGTAAAACAAACGTTGAAACTTTACTCCGGGTCAAAAATTGTCAAGTTTATCAATTTCACAGTGCTGTCGAGCAACAGTTTTTTGCGCGGAATGACGTTCAGAGAGGCGTGATAAACGATTTTTTGGTGCCATCTTTCGCGGAAATGATTGCAAATTGCAAATTGTCTCTAGCGATCGGCCATTAAACCGGTGTGACACGACGTGGATTGTAAATTTGTATGCCTACGATGTGCGGCCGCATCTACGAGATGCAAAACGCTGGTCCAGTACCTTGCGCCCATCGCTTGAAAACGTCCTCCTTGACGGTCGAGCCCCAGAGGAGCGTTTTAATATTTTTCAGGAGCTCGTCGTCGCCTGCGATGGCATTATCGGCCATTATCTTCCACCGGGTTGCGCGCGATAATACGGGAGGTTAAAACGCGCCGTGTACACGAGTCTTATCTGGAGTTGATCATAATAATATACTTGCGGCGCTATTAGCTTCACGTTAGATCCCGCGGAATTGTCGGTCGCATATAGACACCACCCCGATAACCTATTTTGTACGACAGAAAACTGCCAAGTACGCCGCCATTTTGAGCTTGAGCCGTTTTCTCTTCTCACGTGAAGTGCGTTCAAAGATGGTTCCCACTCCGCGTGCGTCGACGCGACACTCGACACTCGACACGCGCTCCGGCGCGGGACAAATCGATATATCGAATTTCGAGAGCGGACACGTTTTGATTATTTTCACAAGCGCGACTTCGATCGAACAACGATTAATTTAACCGGCGATTTTGAATCAAGCTTGATTGCTTACATCGAGAACTCGAAGCTACAATTTGTTGTTCCTAATCTGAGTTTCCTATTCTAAGTTCTTTTAAGTTAACATAACTATTTATTTACGTTAATAAGATATTGTAGTATTTGACGAGTTAATTAACCGTCGATTAATAGGCAGAATTGTTTCTAAAAATATAGAATTTATTGTCCTATTATTGTCTAATCTTTTTTCCTATGTCGAACAATAAAAAATTAATAATTCTATCTGTTAACAAAATTATACTATCGATTGAATTAATTCAACTAGTAGAATCGCTTAAAGTAAAATTTCTAGCTGGATAATTCGACGGTCTCTCAATCTTTTTTTTATATCTTAAAAAACAAAATTATTAATTTTATCCATGTTAATAAAGTGGTATTTTATTTGATCGGGATTTTATCTCGGTCACATACTTTAGCGGCTTTAATTATTTTATTTGTAAAATTATCGCTCGTAAATTTTGATCGATGAGTTTCTTTCAGAAGATGATTATGACCAATTAATCTTTTTTGTGTGTTCTGTCTTCAAGAATATAAATGTCTTGCTAAATTTGAACTGATTTGACAACATTATTATAAATTACCGTTTTAACTTACATAACTGCTTTTATATAATTTACGCACTGCTAATATCCATTGGTTCTTATATACTGCCCCTGTTATTTCGTCTTTGATGCAATATGTACGTTTTTTTTTGCCCCGCGCGAATTACGCTTAAGTGGTATCGTATCTCTTAACGCGACATGTGCAAATTCTTATCTCGATACAATAAATAACACGCTTTACGCTTATTTATACATATACATTATTCGTTATTGCTCGTAATCGAGCATTCCGAGTGAAAGTAAAAGCTCATAAATCCACGACTGTTGGCAGAAGGCATTTCGTGATGGCTCGACACGGCGCGTGTATTCTCGCGGTACCGAGAGAAATACGAAAAATATTTTGCGAAAAAAATAAAGCTTACATTTTAAGACAAATTAAAAAACTAAAAAAATGTTAAAAAGAATATTGAATGATACATTACAGAACATTTTTGAAAATATATTTTTGAAAATTTCGAGTGTAAAATTGAAGCTATAAAACTATTGTTCAAACCATTTTTTCATCGTATCTTTTACCGTTTTGCCTATAGAAATTTTTTTTCTATTTTCTTCAAGATGTTTTATCTGACAAAATTCTGAGCATAAAATAGCTTTGAAACTATAAAATCATTGTTTAAAGTATTTAAAGTATTCTTCTTCGTACTTCTCTCTCTCTCTCTCTCTCTTGCCGTTTTAACGCGGTACACGCTTAGAAAAATGCTTGTTTTCATTTTCTTCAAGACGTTTAAGAGCGCTATGAAAAACTACAAGTCTCTTGTTTTGATCTATGCTACTAAGGGTCATGAAAAAATTTGGAAGCACTCGCGCGTAAGAGAACAAAACGTCTCGAAGTGACGAATCACTTAGCAGTCGCGCCCGATACGTGCGCCAGGAAACGTTTGTATTGTTTTTTTTGGGGGGGGGCGGGAAAAACATGTACACGAGACACACAAAGGTGGGTGATCTTCGGCGTCGTTCTCTTTTAAAACGCGAGAAAATATTAATTTCGCGGTTTAAAACATTTAAGTAATTCCGTTCTCGGATATACTTTTCCCACCTGTCGCGACAGACCGCCGGTTGGCGAATCGTGAAAGTCTTGATTCCGATATATATCAAAACGTCTCACAATGAGAACCGTCTCGCGGAATAGAGAGACGAGCGAGTTACACGTGTGGGATGTAACGGCGCGTATATACCGTCGCTGTTATATTTTCTCCTCGAGCACGCACTTCTACGCTAATCACGTAGCGTAATTAGATTCCGCCGGACCGCGGGGGCCTAACGAGTCATAATTGCTGGTGCAGCGCTCGCGGCTCGCGAGTAATATCGTACATATACTTTGTTACAGTTCCGAGGTTCTTACGACGCTTACGAGCGGAATGGAGCGAGGATATCTAGACGCGGAAGTAAGCCGCCGCGTTGGCTCTCTGCACTTGGCGAATTCGCTCGCGTACTCGCGGCCTCGCGGCGCGTATGTCGCGTAATCGCGCGCATTCGCAATCATAATGGACTAGGATGGCTATCCGTCTGTCCATCTACAGCGTGAATAGAATCCCTCATCTTCGATTAGTTTCCAACTGAGCGCCAGAAAGCTTCGATTCCGCGCTTATGCAAGGCGAGATAAACCGCGAAGCGCGTATCTCCTTGAAATTTAAACCAATATACCTTGAGTTGAAAACATTTTGTTATTTTTAACTGTTATATGTGCGTGTCAAAATTTTTTATTTTAACGCAAAACAGTGTTATTTTCACTCCTGTGTTTCAAAACGAAGTTAGAAGTTTGAAGGCCAATAAACGAGCAATCGCGAGAGATGTTAAATTTAAAAACAAAAATAGTTCAATATCTCTTAAATATACATGGGGACCTTTCGATCTACCCCCGAAGAGTCTCCCTCAATCGTTCAAGAGAATAAATTATTAAATTTAATAATTAAAACAAAGAACACACAATACGGAGAATAAAAAAAAATAAGAAACGCGGAGATAAGTCAATTAAACGTCGATGCCATGGTAAAACACATCCTCTCGTTATTGGCCTTTGAACTTCTAACTTTATATCTCAACTCCATTGGTTTAGTTAAATTAACGTTAACGACATATCGCGCGAGTATAGGAAAATTACTCAAATTGAGTTACAATTTAGCAATGTAATTTGACTATATGAATTTAATAGCGTAATGCCGAAATATAAAAATCGGAGACGCATATATAATCTTCCGGCGACCTTCCGTGCGACTTTCGGCCTCGGGGGAGGACAACCCATTCATATAATTTTGCCGGTAGTCGCACAAAGTAATCTGGAGAAAGGTATCTTTCGTTATATAAGGCGGTCCTCATTATTGTCGAGTCGCGTCGTTCTGCAACCGAAGTTCAAATGAATGAATGTGCGAGCGTCGCGGGCGTTTAAACTCTTCGACGCCGCCGCCACGCTCCGAAACGCTTCGGAGGCGGACTCGTTAAAAAATTAATGCCCTCCGCCCGAGGATGGCCGCGTCCACGTCCGGTCACGGTTTCGAACGTGACTTTTACCGCGCGATCGCGTTAAATTTGTAATTCGGAACAAAGTCGCGCACGGTCCATCACAGATCGGTGAACCGCGTCGGTTCCGGCTCTCTGGCTTTCGCTTTCGTGGTGTCGAAAGAACGGAACGGAACACGGAGCCTATATATAGTCTATCTACCCGCTTGCGCGTATACACGCACGTGTATATACACACGCACGTGTTCGGCAACATTCATCATACGTATACGTCGATGTTTCAGGTATCATAAGTAATTCGCGAGTATACTCGGAAATATCGCGGGCCGGCGTAAAAGTGAAATGTACCGGTGGTACATTAAGACCGACAATAAAAGCGGCCTTACGCAAACCACCTGTATTAAAAAAAAAAAAGGATTATATCGTTTCCTTAAATCGCGCAACTACTGCTCCTGCACTGCGTCGTCGTGCGATGCTACATCCTATACGATATTGGATCGACGCCGAGGAAAACCGCGACCGGTGCCAAGGATCATTCCCAAACTGCAGTATAAGACGTCGGTCGCCCGTTGACGAACCTACGCCGAGTGCCAAAAGGAAATCTTACGGACTCGACTGGAAAGTCAGTCGCCGCTGGCCGCGAAAGAGAGCGACGACGACGGCGGACCGAAAGGTGAGAGGAAGATTTTTCGCCGTGCGGTGAGGCGCGCGATATCGCGCCAAAGTGAAAATATTATTTCACAAGAATCTTGATCTCTCTCTTATACGCAGATCGTGAGATAAACACCACCGCCGGCGACGTCTTGCATCGCGATATCAAGGCTGCGTTCGGGGAGACGCTATAGTAGCGCTGACAACGTCATTTTGTCTCTGTTACTTACTGAAAGTTGAACAAAGGACAGAGCACGCTCATAGCGCTAAAAGCGCGCTCCCCGAACCCATGCAGCCCAAATGGCCCGAATGGGGCAGCGGCAGCGGGGCGGCAACTGGAAGCTCAGGTCTCCGGTATAACCGGCAAAAAAGGCCGACCGTTCAAGGATCGAGGTTTCCTCCACGTCCTCCGCGTCCTTGGCAGCCTGTCGGTTGTGCTGTTCGGTCCCGGCGAGTACCGCGACAATCTCGACACGCTTCTCCGAGCGAGGAAGGACCGGTTCCGTTTATAAATGCGACTGCTTAAAACCCGTACCGTGTCACACTACGTATCGCGGACACGGATCGGATTGGGATTACGGATCGCGGATCGATTGTCAGCCAATCACAGATGAGCTGCTCGTCCATGATTGGCTATAGATTACGATCCGCGACCCGCAATCTCAATCCGATCCGCGTCCGCGATACGTAGTGTGACACGGGCTTTAATTAAGTCTCCGTTGAGATTGTGGGGATGTATCAGGTCCATCAACGAATCGATGATGACATTTATCGTGCCCGGTCTCAACGACTGGGCGAATCGGTTGGAACCGGAAATACGCCGCATCCAAAAGCAGAGATCCGCCGAAACCGTAACATCTGCCGAATCCACCGATCGCCACGTCGCCCGATGATTATTATGAAACTGTAGAAAACCACGGCAAGATACGCAATGTTAGTAATGACGGAGCTGATAATGACGGTCTCTATTGATTCTTGAAATTCACGACGAAAAATTAAACGACACAGCAAAGATACAATATAACGAAGTAAAGATTGATTCTGCATGGATACTCGAAGGTAGTAAATTGGTCGCGTAATAAGACCCTTGCGACTTAATTAATGTCCCGATAAGTATAGGTACGCAGTAAGAAATTAGTTTAATGCTCGACTGACCATTGTGCCATGTTCGTGGACACGCTAATGATTTCTTCGTACTTTAATTTCGCAGAACCAAAGATTGAGATAATAAAATATATATTATATTATTAAAAAAAAAAAAAAAAATATAAATAGTATTTTAAAAGAAATTGCATTTAGTCAAACATGTGAGAGGACCAGCATCGCGGAAAAGCGTCAACAATAAAATCTATTACGAAATACAAATGTTTTATTATTCAAGAAATTCGAATCTTATTTATTCTTCCCAACATCTTTCTAAAGTTCTTTCCAGCTTTCATTTTATATTAGAATTGAGACAAAACACTTGAAATACCTTGAATATCCGCATGATACTTCGCAAATATAAATATTAAAAAAATGTAACCACTTAAAGCGCTTTAGGCGTTTTTGCTCAATCTTATTTAAATTAAATAAGTATATTTTTTATAAATGAGACAATGTATCGTTATCGAGCTTCTTATGACGCCACTTAGCGGCTTAATCGCGGCGTTTGAATTTTCTGCTTTCGCAAGTTTCAACGATGTTACGCGCGTATGGTGAAATTCGTGCGGTGAAATTTGTCCGTTAAAATCGGGCACGATGAAAGAGCATCGCCGAATACGCAGGTGACCCGTTTTACGATCAGATAATTCGCGATAATAAGTACTCGCGATACCCGCTCGAGATCAGCGAGCGGGTGAACAAAATCCCCCTGACTTGGCTCGCGCGCCAACGTCTCTCGGCATCTTCCAACTTGGCTGGATCAGCTTCGCGCGTCTTGAAAATTAACGGTGTTATCGCGTATCGCGGATCATAGGTGTGCGATTCGTATATAGGAACGCGCGCGCAAAGGTTACACACACATCGGCGGCGGCGTAACGTAAGAGGGAGATTAATTACATTCGCAAGAGAGATCGCGAGGAGATTAGACTCGAGGGAAGATACCCGGGGATACCTTCGCCTTCGCGCGCGGCGCTCTCGTTTGTGTGTTCCGGTTTAACGGTCCGGTATTCGCTCGCCCGGCGTGAATCGCGCGTCGTTTTTAGCGCGAGCGCTGTGCCTCTGATGCTTGCAACACAGCCGGCGTGTACTCGCCGTAATTAGTTTGACTTTCACCCATCGCGGTCGCCGTCCACGTCGGGTGCCGTCCGCCACCGCCGCCGACGACGCTGTCCAAACGGATGGTCTCGTACTCGTGGGTCCAAGGGCTATCGAGACCCAATAATCGTCTTCATCGGTGTGATTTTTCACGCCGATGCACGACGAGAGTAGATTTTGAAACCCACACGCGAACACGGCATATCGGCCAAGGGCACGCAAATGTCGCAAATTCTTCAGGATCGCTCCTCGAAATCTCTATTTTTTTTATCTTATATATGTTTTCATCGTTATTGTCTTGTATCTCTCTCATCGTTATTATCATATACGTTATATACGGGTCACAGGCCACGCGCGCCGGGAAAGCTTTGAATTCGCAATCGATATACCGTATATTAAATGTCGGCGACTTATTAATAGATAAACTCCTCTTTCGATGGCCCCGCGTCAGCCTTGAGAGCCGTCGAAAGTCTCGGGATTCTCCGCAATATCGGGCAGGTTTCGAAAGATTAGGAGAGTCCGCGATTATGCGAAATATTTGGAATCTATTGGAGTCGATTTGGGGATCTAAGGGTGGGCGAGAAAGCGCCGGTATAATGCCGACATTCGGCGATTTCGACATTACACGGGACACTCGGTGAGGATTACACGAACGTCAGAGAGGCGAGATTCTTTTACCATTTTCATATTCCACGCCGCCGCGCCGTGACGATCCTTTTGAAATTGTGCCACGCGTGTGTGTGTGTGTGTGTGTGTGTGTGGATACAGATCGTCCGTCGTCGGGGGCATCCAAGCGTGCGCGTTTGACATTAAATCTCCTGGTCCCTCATCGCGATTATATCGGATTGTGACGAAAGAAAAATCACGTAACTTCTTTTCCCTCATCGAACTAAATTAATTTGTCATCTACGAAAGGTGGCTACTTTGCGAACTATATCGCCGGAAATAAACGGCCGCACATGTGAGGAACGTAATTTATTTCGTTGTATAAGATACAGATGCAGGAGAAAGATTCGTCGTGGTCCAACCATGGATCGGCGAGGAACAAGGAGCCTTATAGGTGAACGGGCTAAAAATGTATATAGGCTTTATCACACCCAATTCTATTATATCTCCGAACCGTGAAGACGGGTGAGAGTATTCGAGACTTGGATTTTGGGCTTTAACCCTAAGCTGTTAAATTCGCAGTCTGTCAAATTATATACTCAATTTGAGTTATTTTTAATTATTCCTGGTAGATCGCCACTGCTCATCCTACTCAATATGTCATTAATTTAATTAGAAATTAGAACAATGTTAATTTAACTAAACCAACGAAGTTAAAATAATACTGTTTTGTGTTAAAATAATAAATTCTGATACACACGTGGTAATTAAAAGTAACAAAATGTATAATTTTTAGCTCAAGGTATTGGTCTAAATTTTATTCTTTAATAACAGTGTACGAAGAGGAGAGTTCGGACAAAATTGTTTGAAATTAAGAACCCGACTATCCGTCTCTCGACGATCTCTCCTACTTCTCGACGCCGCGTTGGTCGCGTAAACTTTCGTATGCGAAAATCCATACGATTTATTAATTATAATCACCATCGTATTTACAGTTACAGTCTGTTACACAAGATCATCGTCTTGAAATTAAAGTTCTTCGTACCGTTTGAAAGATCGTTAGGTTGCATTTTCGTGCTATTATCTGAGACAAAGATAATGTAATAACATAATATAATACAATAATCTAAAATACCTCTCGTACACGGGTTGGAAAGTAAAAAATCTTATTACGACTTAACGTATTACACACACACACACACACACACAAACCATTTCAGTCGGCCAACCCAACAGAAAAAATGTTTGGTCTTTCATCGGGATGAAGTAAACATGCGCCCATCTTGAAACAGCCACGCTTCCAAAAGCGATATAGCGATCATTATGCGTATCAAGCGTTGAAAATTTAGTGGAAAGTATAGTGGAGAAACGTTGCCGAGCAGTTGGATTGAATATTATATTGGGTAATAGCACACACGAGAGTATTAGGTAATGGCCTGAGTGTGTGTCTAATAATGATCTTTCAAACGACGACACAAGAAATTTTGTAAGGCAGCTACGCGAGAGCAATCGCCCACACGCTTTCCTGTGACAAATCTCTCTCTCTCTCTCTTTCTCATATTTACATATATATTTAATATCAATCATTTACAAAAAAATACATGCGTATACGATACATATTTTGTGTTTCTACGTTCGTTGCTGCTCTCGCGCGCTTCGTTTAGACGCGATTAATTGATTTTTCAAGAGGAGTACACACACACACACACACACACACACACACACACACACACACACACACACACACACACATCGAGGAGTACATATTTAATATTGAAAGATGAAATTTAAATCAATACCTTGGGTTAAATTATATTTTGTTACTTTTAACTATCATGTAACGTCGGTCGAAATTTATTATTTTAACTTCATTGGTTTAGCTAAATTAACATTGTTTTAATTAAATTAACGACATATGAGCAGAAGCAGTGAACTATATAGAAAAAAAAAAAGTGTTAAATCAAAACTTGCATACTCGTTGGTGCGTATATACGCAACGACGTATAACTTTCTTATAAGAATTTCAACTTTTTATTTTAATTTCTATTTCTTGAACTATAAAACTTCGTTTAACTATACAAATAAATGACTTCATTAAAGCAAGTTTTTTCCTTTAACGCAATATAAATGTTGATTTGACACCTCTTTTTTTCTGTGTAACAACGGTTAAAAATGACTAAAATTAAATCTATAATTTGACACTACAAATTGAACAGCGTGGACAGTGCGCGATCGCCCGGGATATTTATGGCGGACCCGATCGGGCCTGCATCGGGGAGACTGAGATATCGCTCCCGACGGAGGGGAACAATCTCAAGTCGCCGTTTGCCGAGCAAGGTGCCCTTCTACGTGTGGTAATAAGCGATGCAGGCGTTAAGGAGAGCGCGCGCCGCGACATATTGCGTTACATGTAATATTACACATCGGGCACGTTCACTCGAGCGATTTTGCGATTTTGTATATGCGCGCCCAATGTCCTCGCAGACTCCTCTTCTTCCATGCTCCGTCGCGTCGTGCCCGCTGGAGTCCGCTCCGGGTATAACGCGATCGCGACGATAACGCGCGGAGAGGAAAATGAATCGAATCATACCCCGAGGCGTGAACCCTCTCCTCTCTCCGCTTTTTCCTTCTCGCACGAAATCGGATCGCGTCTCGCGGTACTTTTCTACCACGATACACCTCTGTCTCCTCTCGCGAAAACAATAGCACAATCAAGGAAGAACACGCCGGATAAAGAAAAAATATTCTATAATCACAGAAAGAAAGAATATTCTTGATTGGAAAATATCTTTGGTTTCAACGCGTAAATCTTAAAATAAGATAAGATTATGTTGCGTTAAACAAAGAAAACTTGCTTGACTGAAGTTATTTTACACGGTTCGGTCGAGAAAAAAAGTTGAGATTCTTCAAGAAGATTATAAATTATTTTACGTACACATAAGTTTTTTGATTTGACACTTCTTTTCTTTTCCGCGTATAAGTTCCAAAACACTTTCGTCTTCATATATATATTGGATGTAGGAAAGTATATCCTCGACGCCTGTCTCGAAACCCCGCATCTCGAATTCAAATCTCCTCTCCGAAGGCTGTATTTCGAAGTATCGTCATTAACATTAACGATTATAAGACGCTACGTGACAGTAAGCAACGTGACTGAAACAATCGTTTAGTGTTTCACGACGACGACCGATAAAATGTTAATATTAGAAATTGCATTCTTTTCATACACACGGCTGAAGAGAAACTTGAGGCCGATGCCGTCGAAATGGTTTTTATGGTTTTATGGTGTGCCTCCTGGTGAAAATACCGCGTGTTTCATTTATTCCATTGCAATAAGCGCATCTACGGCACAAGCGCGTGTATACCTATATCTAAGTCCGCCCGTTTCCGAGATTATAACGTCTCTTTCGGGGGATCACGCGGGGGACCGCACTGACCTACATAGGCGCACGTTACAACGATCCGGGCCTCCGATCGGTAATTCGTGTCCCTCCTCGTCGTTCGCTCACGGACGTCCAATAAATAACTCGCGGGTCGAGCACCCGCGTGGATGAAATCAGAGTGAAATGCTCCGCGCGTGCTGCGCGCAGCGCATACTTATCAAAGTTTTTCAAGAGGACGTTACGAATGCCGGTCATATATCCTGGCAGCCGCATACGGTCGCGTAACGCACCAGCGACGGACGACCTATCCGCATCAGAAACAGATTCGTTTTCGCTGTTCTCCAGTTCTTGCCCCCCCCCTCTCTCTCTCTCTCTCTCTCTCTCTCTCTCTCTTGGCGTCTTAAACGAGCAACAGATAATCGCACGGCAACAAAGTATTCGCGGAAGAAAGTAACATTGGGTAACGAGCGATCGCGTCCGGCGTCCGGCTGACGACGATGACGGTCCCCGCGATAATGTAGCCGTTAGATCGGTTTACGCACGGTATAGCGGATTCTTTTTTTTTTTTTTTTTTACACGCTATCACGTTTCGCTCTTACCGCGAGTCCTCGTAGAAAATAATGAATAATTCATTGGTACCATCGATCGAGTGGATAGTTATGTCAAGAGCGGTTTCGCGACATTCCTGAGATTACGATAGCGCGATGAATAACTCACCTTTTACAGATTTAAGCGCCTCCGGACCGGAGTTTAATCGGATATTTAAATCAATGGATGTCGAGTCCGGTGTAGTAAAGTGTAGTGTTTTATTAACAAGACGGCTGCTGCCATGCCGTCCAGAAATATCTTCTCGCACATTTTACGTAATGCCGACCGTGCGGTAACCGCTGCGGCGGCAGCGAAGAAAGCGAAAATTACTCTCCGGTACCCGTGGATGATACAGTTTTTAATCATTCCCATCAAGCGCTCGCGTTTCAATCCGTTTTCTCCGTTATGTTCTTCACTCGCCAAATACCTTCCAATCTCTCGACTAATCGTCGTCTCTCGCGAACTATTCGCTGTCTACATAAATAATTAACAAAAGTCAAGAAACAGAAAAATATTGTTCATAAATGTATATATTTTATTTATTCGTGTATATTACTGATCATACTAAGCATTACAAATATATATACTTCTTGTAGTTTACCGAGACGTATCTCTTGTGCGTTTCGTCCAAGCTAATAAATAAAAATATCTAATATCTAATTAAACATATGTAATTGCAATATTGAAAATAAAATAAAATCTGAAAATAAGATAAAATATTAAAAATAAAGTCAAAATATTGAGTAAAATAATTTAACAAAAATGCACTTTGGTTTAAATAATTCAACCCGAGCAGCTATACACGTTTTTCTTAACTTTCGTTTGCGGGCGGAATCTGCGCGCAATTGCCGCCGATTGGAATTATCGTGGATATACGCGAGAGAATAAATGCTTGTTCGTTTCGGCGGTATATACGGAAGGAAAAATCTCGGCCGGGCAGCGTCAGCTATATTAGATCGTCGCGTAAATTGTTCCGCGCGACGATGAATCTTCATTTTCTGGAGTAAGTACTTTCATTTTCTAGCTGTGTGTCGCGCACCTTTCGTCCCCGCGAATCGAACCGCGGCGAACGATGACGACGAAAGAAGAAACCCCCTTGAGGAGGCCCGCGTAACGACGGCGACGACCACGAATACCGGGCCGCCTTCCTGTGCCTTCCTTTTCCGTGGGTATCCCTCTCGGTTGGCCTCTATAAAAGTTCGGAAGAGCCTCGACCGCACGCCACACGCGTGAAAGCTCGCAAGTGAAACGCTCGACATTCCTCTTTTTCTACGTGCCTCACATTTCGGGAGTACTACCTTTGAGCCTCCGGCGCGCGCGCACACACGTGGGAGAAAATGCGGACCACCGCGGTAAGTAAGCGAAGCGCGACCGCGATGAACGTAAAAACGTTCTTAATTATCGAGCCCGATCATTCGGTCTCCTGTCCGAAGGCTCGCGGTCTTTAAAAATAATCGGTGCATAATTTTTTTTTTCTTTCCATCATCGCTTACTTCGCGTCTCGCGCGTTGCAAGTTTGGAGATGAATGCGAGGTGACCGCTTCGTCGCGAACGCGTTCTTAATTATTCGAGTTCGATTATTGTTTCTTGTATACACTGTTAAATTCCGTAGTGTCAAATTATACTCAATTCGAGTTATTTTTAATTATTTCTATAGGTCACCACCGCCGCTGCTGTTCAATAGTTATTAATTTAACTAAAACAATGTTAATTCAACTAAGTCAATGGAGTTAAAATAATACTGTTTTGTGTTAAAATAATAAATTTCGACAAAAACATGGTAGTTAAAAATAGCAAAATGTTATTTAACTTAAAGTATTGGTTTAAATTTTATTTTTTAATATTTGACAGTGTACCCAAAGGCGCAATTATTTCTTCGAAGATAATTGTGTGTATTTTTTTCCATCGTCGGCGTTACTTCATGTCTCTCGCGCTTCAAAGATGAGCGCGAGGTGACCGCTTCGTCGCAAACGAACGTTCAAATTGTATACTCAATTTGAGTTAATTTCAATTATTCCTATACAGGTCGCTATTGCTTCTACTCAATATGTCGTTAATTTGACTAAACGGAGTTAAAATAATACTGTTTTGTGTTAAAATAATGAATTTCGACACACATGGTAGTTAAAAATAACAAAATGTCAAGGCATTTAAATTTCATCCTTTAATATTTAACAGTGCTATACTCAAAGGCGCAATTATATCTTCAAAGATAATCGTGCGTATTTTTTCTTCTCACCGACGTATCTCACACTTCAGGATTCGAGACAAACGCGAGGTGACCACATCGTCGGTATACGCAAGACTGTCTCAATTAAATCATTATTCTCGAGCGAATCCGTTTACGACGCGATGCGAGAGACGTTGAAAATATCCAAGTGTCACGTTTGCCGTTTTGCAAACATTTATACGCGAACGATCGCGCGTCACATGCGTGTCGGGAAATCGTTTTACTTCGATGACTAATATATTTACGACGACGAGCGTAATTTTCCTGTGTGAATCGCTCGCTCCTCGAGCCGCGCGATTATCCGATAGGTGCGCAAACGAACGTCTCTTCTGCAACGTTCAAGACCGGTTACCAAATTTAAACGTCGATTGCAGCATTCCTCTTGACCAAGTGAAACGCGTAAGTCAATTGATCGAGTAGCCAGGTGCATTTAATATATAGGAGTAACTTTCGGTTCGAATTCTTACGAAATCGTCGTGCAATCATCGCTGGATACACATCCAGTCGCTCGTCTCTTTTTTGTCTCTTTTCTTTTTGCGTTTTCACCGCGTCGACAAGGCATACGCGAGATTAATGATTCGTATATACGCGCGAGAGAATTTGTCGAAAGGCATCGGGGATTTATTTGAGATGTCCCTCGAACAAGAGACGTTGCCCCGTCTCGTTCGAGGAGAAGCCCGTGTGCGTTTACGTCAGCGGTTTCAGCGGTCGCGCATCGGCTCCTGTTTTTTTTTTTTCCCCCAGCCGATGGAAAGCGACGACGTGTGATCGCGTTTTTCCCGAGGAGAGGAGAGAAGAGAAGAAAAATCCGTCGAGCGTGCATCCCGCTATATACGCGCGAGGTGCGCATCGGCACGAATCTCATAGCGCGGATCAAAAGGATCGCGCTCGCGGCGCGGGCAAAAGTAAAAGGGGAACCCGTTTTTTATACCGTGTGCTGCTCCCGCTCTGTTCACCGACACCAACGACGCCGACACGGTCTCGATAATTATATATAGCGCGAAAGAAGGAAAATGGGGAAAGCGGCTTCAGAAGTCTTTTATAGCACGCGGAACGGAGTTTCGATGCGGCACTAAAAGCACGATTGAATGATCGGCGCGGGGGTCGTTATAAGTGAGTAGGAAGCTCCGCTCGAGCGGAGTGAGTTATCGCGCACATCGCATCGCATCGCATCGCATCGCATCGCATCGCATCGCACACGCCGCGCGCGCGCCTTCTTCCGTTTTCGCGCTAATGGAACATGCCCGTCGCGCGGGAATGGGAAACGCTATTCGGAATTTAATGGGCTCTCTCGTCGCAATATCTCCGGAAAGAACGCAAATCGAGAATTCAAAGAATATCTGTCGGGCGGACGAATGATGGTTTCATCTAAGAGAGCGTAATTGGCGTGGATTATAACTCGCCTTCCTGCTCGCGCGACCGTAACCAGTCGAGATTTAAATTATACTTTTAAAACGCGCGCGGATGAGACTGGCTCAGCGCGGTGAAAAAAAAGTAAAATTAATTTCCCAAGAGATGAAAATCACTTATCTTTCTCTCCCCTTCTTCTTCTTTGATTATACTCGGTGATTTTTATTTTGAAGTAATAATTAAATAAAATAATACTCTCTCTTTCTCTTTCATTTATTAAGACTCGAAACTCAAATTTTATATTCAGGCTTGCTTAGAGCTGCAAAGCTGCTTGGAAACGGCTTTTCCCAAATTTTAGCCAAATTAATTAACGAATCTCATTAAACTTATATGCTCGTTTCAATCAGTAAGATCAGCCGCAACCCGGTACATAACCGGATTTTCTATTTTTTTTGCTCTTAGAAAATTTATAATAAATAAAATACGGACTCGCAACTAAGCAATCCGACAGAGGTCGGTATATAGTGTTACTCCTGTCGACCCTTAAATTCTTAATCAAATTCCAATTATGGACGACTCGTCACTTCACGCGCCGAGATACACAAAGCTTTTTGAAAATCTATAAAGCCATTAGAAGCTAAACGTAATCTTAGATAAAACGCGGCACTTTGACCCCGTCTGTCGGAAATTGCCCGATCAAGTGAAGAAGAGACGAATGTACAGCTTATGCGTGGGGGCTTATTGAAAGTCGTTAATCAGTTCCTTGACGCGTCGCATTTATCCTTTTACCGAAGATAAATACATGAATAATCGTGCGCGATTACGCGAGTCAGATCGTACACGGGGAGTTCGCGATAAACGAGCCATTGTGCTCGCACAATTTGGCCGATAGCGGCCGAGAGAAGTTGCTATGTGGAAGTGTCTGTCGCAAATGAGCTCTTTAAGCGAGTTAAGCATTGCAATATGTACCATGTCGCGTATTTTCATTTCTATTGATCCTGAATCGCCGTGGACGAGGTAATCGGTAAAATAATTCGCTGTTACACGCTTTATATCGCGAACGTGTTATATTCGACACGCCATACTCGCCTGCGATAAATGATCGGCGAGTCGTTGGTCTCGCGGAGAAAATATATTGTAGCGTAAGTTACATAAAAAGTATAATTCTTCGTTTTACATTTTTCGCAAAGCTGGAATGTAATGACGTAACCATCCGTTACCGCGAGGAGTGGCAATCAATTAATCGTCTATTTCGCATTAGTTAAAAATTATAATGTATATTACGAAAGATTATGCAGGCTCTTCACACCAGACCGGGTAGAAACTTGTATATTATAAAAACGCCTATGCTGTAATCAGCCAATCTCTCGTTGCTATCTAAAAATTACTATATCGGTATTTTCATTAAACAACAAAATGTACAATTTAAATTGTAAAATCCTTTCTCTCTCAAACTTGGTTTTCTCTAAATTGCATTAAAGTGTATCGAATATAATCGCGCAATTCTTTTATCAAAATATAAAAAACGCAGGTGAAATTTTTGAATAAAGATTTAATTCCCGTCGAATGTAAATGCCCGCGATATATATGATACAGCAAAATCTTTATAAGTATCGTAACTTTCGCTACAATTCCCCTCGTTAACATTACAGTCACGATCACGCTTGTATATTTTCACTTTTAACAGGGCACGATTTTCGCTATCGCTTGCTCGTCGATCGCGCTGACGCTCGCGAAACCGGCGCCGGAGCCGCCGGTGAGCTCGTACTTTCCGCCCTCCGGAGGGGGTGGCGGCGGCGGCGGCGGCGGTGGAGGATACGGACCGCCCGCGGCGGCTTACGGGCCGCCGCAACAGAACCCGGTGATCCACAAGCACGTGTACGTCCACGTGCCGCCGCCGGAAGCGCCGGAGTATAGGCCGCCCAAGAACATACCGCAGCCGCAGCCGCCGCAGAAGCACTACAAAATAGTGTTCATCAAGGCGCCGACCCCGCCTACGCCGACCGCGCCGCAGCTGCCGCCGCTGCCGCAGCCGGACGAGGAGAAGACGTTGATCTACGTCCTGGTGAAGAAGCCGGAAGAGGCGCCCGACGTCGTGCTGCCGACGCAGACACCGACGCAGCCCAGCAAACCGGAGGTCTACTTCATCCGCTACAAAACTCAGGTAACGGATCTTTCTTACCGCCAAACATATGTGACTTTGTTTCGCCAATTAATAATTAACAAATTGTGATTCTTTGTTCCAAAAATTGGCTATCTCGTATCTAATATAACTGTCACAACTATATCAAATAAAGATGGGTCAGTTTGGTCGAATAAAAAATCATTGTTGATCTGTGTCTTTCTCTCTATAAAACTTAGGCAACGATCTTTCTTTCCAAATATGACAGTGCTTCGCTATGTAAATAACTAACGATGATTTTTTTGTTCGACCAAACTGGCAATCTTTATTTAACATAGTTTTTTGTGACACGACTATATTAAATAAAGATAGCCAGTTTGGTCGAATAAAAATCATTATTGATCTTTCTTTTTTTACGCTTTGGCGGTGTAATTCACGCAGTTCTCTTTTCTTTTTTCAACGCAATCGCTTGGACGCGCGCAAACTACGAACCTCGGCAAGGATAACGCACGACGTCCCTATCGTCGGATCTAAATGCAATGCGTTGCGCAATTTTTCAGTTGCTCAAACGCGCGTATATATATATCTACAGCTGGCAGCCGCTTTCAAAGCGGTCTATCGAGAAACGATTTCGGCGAATGTCGAAAGACGAAAGTGTGACGTCTCGCGCGGCATATAAATTGCTCATTTCGATGATATAGGAGCGAGCGGCGCGGCGCATGTTTTTGCATAGGATACGAAAGGATCCGGATATTAGGCGTAGATGATATTCGCACGTCATATATTTCGCTTCATCAGACGAGTATACGACCTTACTGTTAGTCGGACGCGAATCACCTTTCCACGACTCGACTATGTAATAAAAAAAAAAAAAAAAAAAGAAGAAAAAGAAGAAGAAGAAGAAGAAATTGTCAAGGTGATTGCCGTGCCGACAATTTGAATAATTACAGAGAGTTTCTCCTCGAATGTCGCTTCGTAATGCCGCTCTAAGCGAGCTTGTCGAGATTTCTACTACAATGTGTCGCAGATTGCACGGGGATTAATTGTATTGTAGTACAACTCTAATATCGCTATAACTCTTCGTTACAAAAGATATCTTTCGCTATACACGTCGCATTCCGGTTAGCGCGCTACGAGTATCGAGAGCCTCGATCCGGTTGTCGATCAAGGGATGTTCTTCCGCGTGGCGTACAATTAACCGCTGAAAAAAATCCCTCAAGCCTGAGCTACTTTCCTTGAAATCGCTTGCCTTGCTAGCTAAACTACTAGATATATCGGCGAGAATTAAATTATGCGAATACGAAGACTAACTACCGAAACTCTGCTAAATTGCCATCACGGAAAAGATCACGGCCGAGTGATAGCCACAATATAAATTTCATGCGCCACGTGTTGTCTCTCTCTCTCTCTCTTTCTTATCTCTTATGTATTTATTTTTATGCATTACAGAAGGAGCAAGGCGGCGGCGAATACGGCCCGCCGGGGCAACAACCGGGGCAACCCATCGACAGTTACGGGGCACCGCAACCGGGCCCTAGCGGACCGTACTAGAATCGGTCGTCGCATGGAGCGCACATCACTCTCACCCTCGAGACCCTCGGCATTTCACGGAGACAAATATTTTACGTGGTGACTATTCTCGGTCGTTTCGCAATACGCGACGCGACGCGAACGCGGGCCCGGATGGATCTTAATAATCGTAGGAGGGATGTATATATATCGCCAGTATCTCATAAGATAGGCCGCATGGTGTTTGAAGGTGCTTAAGAGGCAGACGCTTCGTGTTGCTAATAAAGCCTAATCGTGATGTCGCTCGCACACACACACGCACGCACACTCACACATGCATAGATCCACACACACACACACACACGTAACAATAAGTTCTTGAACGACTGAGTGCCGACGTTTGTCGCGGTCCTCTGTTGAAAGAAATGTAAAGAAAAAAATAATTTTTATATACGAAACGTCGATGTTTCTTTTGTATCTTTTAAGAAAATAATCGTAAATACACTGTTTTTATATCAAATAACTTCCGGCATTATTAATCACTTCACCGCCTTTCTCTTCGCTAGTCTTATTCCTCGTTTCACAGATTCTTACAATCCGTTTCTCTCTCTCTCTCTCTCTCCTCCTTTCACTTTCGAGCTTCTTGTTCCATCTTTTACTACTGACGCGACACGAAATCGAAATTGTTGAAATCTAGATCGCAAGCACACTTGCAAGTGCAATCCTTATCATTATCCTTGAAACAACGTTTTAGAGAGTCCTGAACTGTACTCGAGAACACATACCTATCGCCCAAACGTCTTGCCCTATCTGTCGACTAAATTTGCGATTATATTATAACGGTAACGATTCCCACGAAGACGTTTGGAACGTATGATTCCAAGATAAGCTATTCGCAAGTATTTAACAGCGCATTTGCCGAGCGTGTTCGCATTGGTATTAAGTACGAAACAAACGACCAGCGTGAATCTTATTTCTCAATGTATAGGTAATTGAAGAGTTAAAATTCCACCGTTCGCGACTTATCAACTACGTATAAGGGTCTCACGTCAGGAAAGTCACGTTGGACCGTCCTGTTTGTTTCAACTCTATAATAAATGCTATCGGCAAATGTACGCAATATAACTCCTGACTGCGCTACGCTTGTACACTCCTATTTGTTCCAGTATCTAAAAATTTGTAAACCTGTATGCGACTACGTCAAAGACTCCCAGAGACTGGGCGTACTCTTGCAATCGATAAATCAAGGTCGTTAAGCGAAGGATTGCGAATCATTTTTTTTTCGTCGATCTAACTTGATATCGCACGTGAATGCGACAAGAGTGTCAAAATCGCAAAGTATATCAGTTTCTGAACACTTTGTTTATATATCGAACTGGTATCCACTAATATCTCTTAATTTCGATGAGCTGTGTGTTCGAAGGGCTGTGTGCATAATAAGAGCCGCGTTTCTACTGCACGAATAGATAGGTATGTACATACATCGTTGTTAGACTTTTACCTACAAAAATAACTGCAAACGTATAAGATTGAAAATCGCTTCTCGCGTCGCTTTATACCGTATATTGACACTGATAGAGCGTGCATATACACGGTAGAAGGTACACGCTCGACTAGAATCACGGTCAATCTGTTATCGTCGTATTTACATCTAGAGAGGTATAGCAAACGCGTTTAATCGTATTAGATCGGTAAAAATGTAGCACTACGATAAAATATATATTTAAACTTCAATCGTGCACGATATCGCGTATACCTGACTATGTTCTTTTAGCTATTTTTGCACTTACAAAAACCACGGTATTATTCTCTAAGTGTTCTCTGCAACGCAATTTCCCTAAAATTATTTTAGCGAGTGGACGTCCTTATTGCGTTACCTAAATGCACAATTGCCTCTTCCGTCGAGTCCTTTTCGAGATATTGTGACACTTGACTATCTTACGCGGCCGCTACACTATTATATTCGTAACGATCTTTATCGCTAAAAGGGCATAACGCATTTAAACAGATTTTATTACAAATGGAATACATGTAAATAAAACTTTCCAATCGAACACGCTACATATATAAAAATACGATTGAGGACGCAAGAACGTACTGTTGTAGGAAAATACTGAAGTATCTAGAAACTATTTGCTGGAATCGCTTGAATTTTTGTGTCGTAAAGTTTGATCGTAGAAACGTTCAAATACAGGCACACAAAATTCCCGACCAGCGAAATTTTCTCTAAATGGTGCGTCGATTTACAAATTGAAATGTTCTTAGCAGTAATATCCGCGCATATATTCCATCTACCACCGTCATTTCGTTTCAGCGATAGATTCTTCAAGGGAGAATTTTTCACTCGTGAAACTTGATCGTTGACCGTATATTCAAGCCATGAAATTCAGCATTATGAAAGGATTCACAGCCGTTACGAAACGCGATAGTGATGGTAATACGCTTTATTATTTCCCGTATCTTCCGTATTGGATATGCGCTATCACATTTCTCTCTGAAGACTAAGTGACTGTAAGTGAACGTAACTGTATACCAGCCAGCGTCCCTTACCATCACAGCTGTATGTCTTCTCGAATATCGATTCGCAACGAACAACGGTGCGAAAGAAAAAAAAACCAAGTAAGTACAGGGGCAATGCCTCAACGATGTCGAGGAAAAAGAAAAGAGATATTGTGCTATCTTATTCTTGGTGCGATCGCTGACGTTCGTGTCTTTGACCGATCAATCGTTTAATGTACGGCGCGAGGAACGGGTAGGAGAGGAAGAACACGTGTCCGCAATAATACAAACTAGCGTAAACTTGATTATACCGCGGATACGAGAGAAGTACGAACGACACGAGGACGTATCCCATGAAAACAAAAGTGTAAAGCTTCATAAAGATCCAAGCGAGCATACGTGCTTCCCATCGCGTCTTCAGGAGCGTTTGCACTTTCTCGCTGTTCTGTAATACTGGTCCAATCTGAGAAAAAAAAGAGAAAGCGAGCGGGACATGAGGATTAAACAAGCAAGCAACTGTCAAATGTCAAAAAACCTGCGAAAGCTCTCTGTTCGTGCGAGCCGCAATTGTATATACTTACGTCTCGTTCAAAGTACAACACGATAAATTCCATAAAGAAACTGTGATAGTATCCAGAGTGAAAACCGTGCCAGAGGGCAAGGAAAAGCAGCGTTATTACTTGACTGTATATTTTTGAACCCAGAAACTTCAGCCTCTTGTAAATGTACTCGGCACACCAGTGATTGGTGTTTATGTTGAACGAGAGAATGTAGTGATTGAACCGCGTGCTAGTTTCGAATGTTCGCAGTTTAACGTTCGCGCAACCGTCCCATTTAATACGACCTTTGGAGTCTTTTCCATTATGTGTGAGACCAAAAGTGATGCACACCTGAAATCGAAACATTAGACGATAACAACCCAACAAGCACATACAAATAAAAATAAACAATGTTAAAAAAAAAACTGTTTCAATCACGTACCCCTTCTGTGATTAGCCAGACGCTGACGTATTTGTATAGATTGATACGGCCCCACAAGCCGATCAGCAAGCACTTCTTTATTAAATTCAGCTTCTGGAACGATGGTTCAAAGAGATACTGATCGGAAACGTAGAGTGTGCCGATTTGGAATATCGCTACATATATGAATCCGACGAAAGCTCGTAATAATCCCGCTGACACGCAATCCGGCAGCTTAATGGCACCAGTTCGAGGATCCTATAACCATGTAAAAACATGATACTTACATTAAATGGACATTCGTATTTTCTTAAACTGGAGAACTAAATGATTCGTCGATAGATTACAGTATCTTTCTAATTCATTCATCAACGTACGCGTTCTGTGAGACGACCGTTGACATAGTCCAAGTATCGTCGCATATTGAACTGCGGCCCGATGAGGAAGGCGCCTGGAAAATAAGCGTACGCCGCAATTTCCAACAGCGACGGTCGTTCCTTCAATGCCACGCGTTTTTGACCATCGGAGAGCTCCTCCTACAACACCGTGATCGTTACGTCGCGAAATGAACGAGATAATAGAATTATGGAAAAAAATTGCGTTTCGTACGTCACGTTTTTGACCGTCCCATAAATTAAATGCAAGTCCTATTAACCTAAGGGTCAGCACGCACTGCGGCATTGTCCATTTTATATCGTAATCTTGGGTACTGGTGGTGTAATAGCCTGTATTGGAAAACAATTTATGTTTAACAAACAACAATTTGTTTAAATTGCTTCGTAGCTCGAAACGATCGACGAGAGAAAATGAGACAACGATGACGCTCATTACGAAATAAAAGCAAACGATTGCGAAACTGAAAAGTAATATTTCGACAAATTACAACAAAAATTATTATGGTGTAATAATATTTAAAAAATGTATTTAAAATGTTTGTTATTTCAAATTATCGATACAAATTGCCCGCAACTTTTCGAACATGCCAAAGAAAATTCCAAATGGAAGGCTGTAACGCGCACGTAACGTAAGAAAATTGTCGTTCTTCGTTATAATTGTCGTTTAAATTCTTACATTTCAATTTTTGGCGCCGTTCTAGTTTCCAGGTGCGAAAAGTGAATTTAAACGGTAAATCGAAAAAGTTTTCTGCTAGAAACGTTGAACGCATTATTTTAATTCCACGATAATTTCGCGCCAGATAGCTTGAGAATAATAAATAGGTAGTGTCGCAGAGTATAAATATGTAAATAAATATATGCGTGGTTTTTCGAGGATGAATAAATTTTCAAATTTATCGTCATTGTTGCTTTACCGTAAAGTAGGTACGTCATGTTGAAGAGGAACGTCACTATGACGGACAATCCGCTGCTGCCGAGGATCGTCAGGATCAGATACGTCGCGCATACCGCCGTCGATGAATGGAGTATATTACAATCTGAAAAATCATTATTATTGCCATGTGATCGTCTATTATAAATATACGAGCGCCGGGGTATCATTTGCGCGTATCATTCTCCGCGAATTAAGATACTGTTCAAGTGAATTACCGTAATTCCAGTAGCCAATTGAGAGACCGCACGCTATAAAAAATAAGTGCTGACGAATGGGGTCTTTGCCGTAGAGCGTATACCTATGAATAAGAGCAACGGGAAATCCTGAAATCAAATTACATATCAAGTTAGAATTTTTTATAATTTTTTCCTCGGTTATTATAGCTCCACATTGATTATCTCTATAATTTTCTGCGTCTTTTCTACATTTTCTCTGTTGTATATATCGATCTTGAATGAAATAAATATATTGATCTGTACACAAATTTTATATACGTGTATAAAATCTTTATGTTGCGATTCTAAAAGTCTCTAAACCTGGCCAAAATCATTTATACAATACTTATATAACTTATATTATTTTGTAAATAAATTTCGTTCGAAATTATTCTTATAATAACCAAGTAACACATAATACGTGTATATCTCGTAACATTGCAATAAATTATTAGAACAAACGGTATTGCGGTTGAGCCATTTATATATGGATGTCGATCACATATTCATTTATCACGAACACCTTCAAATATATCTTCGTTAAATATTTTACGACATCAGCAAAGGGGGCAAGTTCTTTCTTCAGACATTCAAACTTAACATTCAGATATCACATTAAAAATGAGTTCTCAATCGGACTTTTTTGTAGGTCTAGGAACGCAATAATTTATTTAAATCAAAATAAATAAACCATATTGGAAATAAATATCGTTTAACAATCAAATATCATTGCTCATTTGGTTGAAATTAATTGCTCCTCCACAAAATTTTAACCAAATAAAGTAAAAACAGACATATTATTTCATATCTGAAAAAAATCTCAGAAAAATAATTTTAAAAATACTTTTGACGCTACAGAAAAAGTAACATAGAAAATTGTCTATTTTTAATATTCCTTTTAAATAGAGTAAAATGAAAATAATCTCGAGATTTGTTGGCTCTATAATCTTTCGATATAGCACAATAAAAAATCATTACAATTACCACAAATTGATAATTAAAAAACAAAGCTTTGGCCTGTTTTTGAAAAAAATTGAAACCACTGTGCGTTGCAATGTTGTATTATCAATGTAAGCAAGAAATAGTGTAACGATTGTGTTTTATAATTACTTTATTGTTGCAGGTATATTTATTTATAACTATTACATATCATACGATTATTTATAATTATATTATTATGCAATTAGATACTCATTCAAACTCGCTCGAATTCGCTTTATCTCGTTTTCTGATAAACTGTTATAATTAAAAATTCTAAGATTACAGAGTCAATATAGTAAAATTCAAAATTTTTAATCAGATAAAATATCAAACGGGAAGCGAGAAACAAATTGCAGAGCTAAATGTTTCCTCTTTACTTCCCTTTTTTTCACTCCGCCGCTTCTCGTTTTGTCAAATCTCATTATTTGATACAATACAAGCGCAACTTTGTGCTTATCATATATGCCTGTATTCTTGGCATTCTTACGCAATCCGTCTGTTCAAACACTCTGTTTCTCTCGTCTTACGTTCCGTTCCCTTGCGATTAAATATCATTTTGTTACGGATAGGCATCGTATGATAGCCGCCCCTTTTGCAAATATGTATATTTTTTTCCATTTTTTTAAATGCTCTTTTTAATCATCCAACCAACTTCGACGCTATTTTAACAGTAGATCGTCTCACGCGTAGCGCATTTTTCTATTGTCCGGACTAAATTCTATCAAAAGAAGAATGGAATTCGGCCTTATTAGGACGGAACAGATCACACCGGTTTTTTATATATAGCGATGCATCTCCTAGCGTAACGCGTTATGCAACGTGACGCGGTCGTAAATAAACACACTTGTGCATGTATACATATATATGTATGCCCAGAGGTAGGTTCTGGGACTGTTCACGTTTTCTAAAATGTACATACAGTCCTGGAATTATACCCTGACATTTGTAAAACAGATTCGAAAACTGTCCTGGAAACTGGCCGTCGGACTTAAATTTTTTCCAGGACAGTTCTGGAAAATGCCGATATAAAATATAAAAGTCCCGGAACATACCTCCGGGCCTACACATATTCATATACGTATACCGCGCGCACGCGCTTTTTTTGCTCCCACATATACATTTCATATTATTTTACGCTGAGAGACTAAACACACGTAATATATTATTACCGCGTGTTATTGAGCCGAGGAAGGAGCGATTGTGTTGACGTGCGCGCGGGACCGAACAGAGAGCGCAAGGTACAAAAATTATGAAATGTCTTAAAATATCTTCCCCGTGTGCGCGAAGAAGCTCTCGGAAGATGAAACGCGATTTTCAGCCGTCGTTGAATAAAGAAACAGCAAAGGGCAAAGAGCCTGCATGGATCCGAATCTGCGCGCATGCCTTTTTACGGGACACGGAAATGAGACAGTCCGACAAGAGAGAGGCTGCTGACAGTAAAGTTTAGTAGTGTGTTTTTTTAACGATTAGATAGGGGCAACCTTCGCGCAGGAGCAATTATACGCCGTTATAGATTACTATCAACCGTATCGCTGTACACGCTATAACGACGTAACGCGAGGGGTGTCCCCGAGGAATTAAGGCTCCGCGAGGACGGGGGTGGTGATACGAAGTCATGAATGAACACGCGCGGATCGATTCCGATTCGCGAGACCCGAGGAATCTCGAGAAACGGGAAAGAGGGACGAAGGGAGGGAAAATCGGGTCCGCTTCTCGGATCGTCCCTCGTCGATCGTCGACGTCGACGCGGCGCGGCGCGGGTGGAAACGCGGAAGAAAAAGAAAAGAAGAAACGGGTTAGGTTTACCTAGCAGAATGGAGACGAGGAGACGCAGCGCGGGTTCCGGAGCGCCGAGCAACGCCGACAGCCTCGCCAGCCCGCCCGGGCTGTGCGTCACCGCGCTGTCCATGATCGGCGACGACGAGGGCATTGTGGACGTGGACGACGGAGCGGCGCGGCGGACGACAGCGACGACGATGCGCGACGACAGACGACACGCGCAGCGGCGTCGAGTGTCGACCGTGTCGAGTGTATTGCACGTATGTACGCGGCGCGACGCGACACGCTACACTGCTACAGCATGGCCGCGTCAGTTTATGCGAGCGAGCGCGCGCGCGCGCGCGCTTGTGTGCGCCGTGCGCGTGTATGTCGCACCTTTTATCAGCAGCGAGACGTGCCGCCAGACTCCTCGGCACTCAGCTGCCACCGTCAGCAACGCGTAAACCGTCACTATCGAGTGCTATCGAGCTCTCGCGGCTGCCGGCGCGATTAACCTTCGCCACCGTCGTCGCCACCGGCCACCGTCGCCAGTACTGACCATCGCCACATTCGCCACTCGCCGCACCCGATCACCGCTACTACCACTGCCAAGTTTAGTGCCAAGTGCTGGCACCGTCGTCGTCGCAGCAACGACAGTGGGGTCGGGGTGACAACGGCGACAACGTTGACGACGCGACGCGACGCGACGCCGTTACCCGGACGACGCGGCCGGCGCGGCGGCCGTCCGAGGGAGACGCGTCTCGCCCGATGAATCAGACGCTCGGATTAGATTGGAAAATTAGAACGAGAAAACTAGGACCATCGCACTGGTGGCTTTTCTTCAACGGCGATACGTTCCTCCGGATGAAAATCCCAATTCGGACCTTTTGCGTTGTGACGTATATTGTATATTGTATATTGTATACGTTATTCGTGAAACGCGTAGAGGGAAAGTATATAGAGATACTTTTGCGGAACGAGAACCAGCTATCGATTAGTCCACGCGAGGTCAATCGGTCCCAGGAGTTATGACTGAAAAATTATATATTCTGGAAAAAAGGTAGAAGAAAGAGTGCGCGTACTTGAGTTGAAAAAAAAAAAAATAATAATACAGCCGGATAAGAGTTAAAAAAACGTGGGGATGATAAAGATAGATTGTAAAAGATAAATTTGAAACGGTAATTTATATATAGCCCTGTCCTCTTATATCGTTTTTAAATTTGAAGCAATGAAAATTATATAATTTTAAAGACAAAGAAGACTAAGCAAAATGTACTAACGTGACGAATACATTACGATATATATTATTGTTTAAATCTATTTTTCCTAAAAAGAAGGTAACGACGTTCTAAGATTTTCAGGTTCGCTTCGTCGTTCGCCCGCGTCTCCCTCGATTAGGGATCTGCTATTGAACTTTATAGCTTTCTCACCTTTTCTCCCCGTTTTCTCTAAATGCACGCCTATTTTCTATTTTTTTGTAAAATGGGAGCAGAAAATGCAATGTAATAAGAGTATGCAATGTAATATATAATATATATATAAAAACCAGGCCTTATAAGGCCCGGAACATAGAAAAACTTAAGCAGTAAAACTCAAGCAGTAAGCAAATCAGCCAAATCACAGTCAAGAACTTAAAAGGCACGGCCCTAAGCGGTAGCGAATCCATACCGTTGATTTCTTACTGCTTAAGTTTTACTGCTTAAGTTTCTCTATGTGCAAAGACCCTTAGATCTCGATCGGTCGGGAGGTCGCGGTCCAAGCGGTTTCGAAATTATACGATCTCGACGGCCGTCGCAAGATTAAATGGGTCGAACGGGGGCCAATCGAGGCTGACAGCGGGCCAATTGGGCCGGCCGCGGCCGCGGCGTTCTCGAGGCAGGGCTGCGCGGATGTATGTCGGTCGGTCGAGGGTTCGCGAGCGACGCGATCTCTTCTTTTCTCATCTCGGCGGAAGATCGATCGATCGAGCGCGGGCGACCGGGGAGGGTGTCCGACGCGGATTAACACGCGCGCGTATACGCGGTCGTCGTCGCCGCCGCATCGAGGCCGCGTGTGGATTTTGTTCCCCGCGCCAATTCCGTTCCCTTTTGGCGCTCGCGCGTACCGTCCGGTCAGTCTCGCGATTCGCGACCGCGCATATAATCATCGTGATGAGGAAAAATTATAATACGACGATCCGACACTCGCGAGGCCGCGACGCCCGCGACTCCTCTGCCCGCAGATTCCGCGGCGCGATTTAGAAACCGAAACGGATGTGGACGGCGACGTCGGTCGCGTCGAAGTCGATAATAGCCGAGCGGGAGAGAGATTGCGCTTTCCCTGGAAACGCAGGCGCGGCGAAATGGTCGTGGTCGTGGTCGTGGAGTTAATGCTTCTCTCTGATCGTGCACTGTGCACTTTCGCTCCCCTCTTGCTTTCGTCGTCGAGTGAAATCCTAACGATAAATCGTCCCGATAGAAGAGGCGATCGAGGCGAGCGAGCGAGCGAGCGTTGGTCCCTGAATTGACGCGGGCATTGAAAGCGCGGCATTGTTATGCGGGCAGCGATTGAAAAGAACGCTATGAAAAGAAACGAGTTCCCACAATTTTATACGATAATCGAAGTAAATGAAAACTGATCGGAAATAGAGCTTGTTACAACGTATACGTATGTTATTGTGGACATCGACGTTCTCAAAATAATCACGAGGAAAAAATAACGTGAAATCCAAACGAGAAGGAAACGCCGTGTAATGAATTAATGTCCACGCAACAACACAATTGTAATTTAATTACAAATTGTGATTAATTGTAATTGTCCAGATGTGTACATTAACAATATTGACTTTTTCCTCGACCCTGGCCACCTTTGTTCGTTATAATCACAAATTTATAATGAACAAAAAATAAATTTATTCATTGTAGTTACAACGTTTCGACAATTGGTTTTGGTCGTTCTCATAATCGATTTAACTTTTGACGCTAATAAGCATCCTTTTTAAATTACTGTAAAGAAGGTGCATTAATTTATAAGGAGTGAATATTACGAGAATCGTATTGCTTACATTGACATTCGATAACGCAGTGGCAATACAGTAAATTACCGAAAAACCGCATTTATTGCCGATATTACAGAAATTTTCGGTTAAATACCTTTTAGAGCATTGCGGTTTTACATATGTAGTGAAAAAAATTTATCAAAATCAAGAAAAAATATTTTTTTATTCAAAGAAGTAGGTAGATTGGAGAAAATATTTTTAAACCCAGAAAAATGTTTTCTTAAATCTATACCCAATACTTATTTGAATTAAGGAAACTAGATTCAAAGAAATATATTTTCTTGATTTTAATATAGATTTATCTTTTAGCGTAAATTAAAAACGTGCACACGCGATATATATACATGCGCATATACAATAGCCATATATAAAATTGTCGCACGTTCAGCCTTTATCTGCGAGGGCAGGTGTACGGAAGGGAGGAACGATAAACAGAGCGCTTTGCGTTAATCTCAAGTTGCCTTTTATTTCGCGAAATAAACCTAAATAGATACGGGTACGCGCGCCTTATGCACACCCGTATATATATTTTGTAAACGCATATCATGTGTGCCACGTGTCTATCACAGAATAAATGTGGTCGGAAGACCCGCGAGATACGGTGGCGAATAACGGCACGATTGCTTTTCGTTCGCTATCATCCCTTACGCAATCGCCTCGCGTCGCGGCTATACGCACACGCGCGCTTGGTGTGCCCGCACTTACGCGTCACGCACTCGGAACCTCGTCCCGAGGAGGAGAGGAGGAGGGTCCTCCTCCTTCCGTGGCTCCCGTCTGTGTGAAATTACGTCGCTGCACATTTTCCCATGCTTCTCCGTAACGTCCTCTCCGTTGCGTGACCCACCGCGATTCTACTTCACTTTCTCGTTATTCTCGCGTCGCGAGAAAGTACTCGCGGAGGAGAACGTCACGCTTCTTTCTCCTAATCATCAACTTCAACTAATTCGAAACGTTTTGTAAATGAATTACGTTTGTCCGGAGAAACGGAATGCTCTAAAACCAAAGCATCGAACATCGTTGGAGGGATACTTAAGTTGGTATGAAATCACATAGAATTAACATATTGCGCGAATAATAAACTACGTTCTTTTATAACCAGGGTAAGGAGAAAGTGTCTTCGTTTTGCAACCCTTAAATATGTCGAAAGCGCAAAATTTATGAAAGAATTTTTTGACATGTAGATACTAATCGATTTATCTTGTTGATTTTATGTATGAATAAGGCATAAATCGAAATATAGAAAAATCGATATTTTATGAGATATCTCTCACGCTTTTCTATCAAAATAATGTTTAAAATATTCCCGTCTCTTCTATAAATTTTCGAACTTTTTTTTTTTTATAGCTTTACGTTAATACTTTTATATTCAGGAAAAAATAAATTACGTAAGAAAATGTTGTGGCTCCATTAATAACATCTGTGACATAGATACCTCGTGAAAAATGCGTGCGATAAAATTTGCATGCGCGCGTCACGTTTATTCTCTGTTTGAGATGCAACATTTTTATTCGAGATATTTGTTTTTTAAACGCTTCGTTATTTAAAATATCCGGGGCCTCTCTTTTCCGTTCTCCTCACTATACCATTCAACGATCTCCAACGTGTGTAAAGTTTACTTAACGTCAATATAGAACAATCATAAATAATATGTTCACGTTTATACATTTACGAACATTAAGATTGGATTAGTCTAATAAATTTTTCTTTTCTCTTTCGTCGAAATTGGCACTTATAAATGTTTTCTCGGACGCAACAGATTGATATACTAGCTTCACTACGCGCGGCGTCTTGCAACGCGAAATTGTCAAATTTAATGTCTTCAAGCGTAAAAAGATCAGTCTGTTGTTCGCATCGAGTCAAATTCTTTTGATCTTTGCCTTCTTAATCGCCCGCCAGACACTAAACATATATATAATATATATATATAGTTTTAAAGTTCCCTCTCTACGCGGTCAAGCTTTATAGAGACAAATCATAAAGAAAGCGTCGTTAAAAATAATATCACAGGACGGTCCGAGTTATTAGTCGCTTACACGTGTCCTATCTGTTTGTAGAGAGTCGTTTTACAATTAAATCATACGTTTGCTGGGCGCGTCACGTTACGAGAGCGAAAGGAAAAGAGTTGGGAAGTCTTTATTCTGCGTGTTTCAATTATACGAGTTACTCATGCGTCCACGCGTGATAAACTTTACCATTTAAATGTCCGGTCGTATATACGCGCGCTCCGTGTCTTGGTATCTAAATCAATAACGATAATCTTGACATTACTACAGTGCTGTCACAACCACGATAATGTTTATCCAGTCAGGTCGTGCGTTACGAGCGAACGAGCGATCGAAAAGAGATCGGCGGGGCGAATAATGGTGGAGGCTCTAAGGGCGCAAAACGCGAGTCTTGTCCTTCCCTCTCTCGTACGTGCATATTATAGATTTACACTTATTTTGCCGGTTAAATTATATATACATACATCTATATATAAGGAATACCGCCAATGTGCGGCGCGCACGTGTATAATGAGAACGCTGCGAACAAAACGTATACAAGTCTTGTCGCTCGAACGAGGCTTCTGTTCCACTGCGACACGAAACAGCGGATGTGTATGTGCGGTGATAACATGCGATACACGGTCACAAAATATCTCTCGCTTTGCCTCATCACGTGTATATTCACCGATAATATATATTCCATTTTCCCTAGGCCGTTCCTATAATATATATACCAACTTAGGGTCTTTATATAGTTTTTTATCTCAAATATGCTTTTTATATTATATATATCTTTCTTTATATTTTCAAATGTGCATAAACAGGTAAACATATTTGATTCTTTTGCCTTATGTACTATAGTACGCGAGCTACGCGCGAATAAATACTTTCCTCTTGTACGTGGTCTTTTTCGCATCCGAGTGTTTGTTTTCCGTAAGTGTAAAGCGTCAATTTTTTCAAAGAGAAATTCACTTTTGCCCCTTGATTTGATTGTGTCATTTCCACTGCGGCTCTATATTATATTTTGATACATTACAGACACTTTGGCTCCCCTTTTCTTTTTTTGTCTTTTGAACTATGAACGTACAATGTAACTCCTCATAGCCAAATCTTCCGATCAACTAAACTTTGCGGCAGTAAATCTAAGCGACGATTGTACCGGTATGTCAAACGTTATCGTTATTCGTCGATTTTATGCTATTATATCTTTTATTTTCATATCGCAAACAAAATACTTGAGTTTAATCGTATCAAAAAACTTATGCACAAAAAATACTTTTAAAAACGATTTTACGAGTCGTAAAAAATTGAAAAACTATCAGTGCTGGTTCTCTCTTTCTTCCGATTCTCTCTTTCTTCAAAAAAGAAAACGCAGAGCATGTCAAGAATCTAGGCAAGGTAGAACAAGTTGCGAATAAAAAGCTTTTAAGCCGCTAAGAATTATCGCATTATCTTTTATGAACATTATAGATCCGTTTGTATGTTTCTTACTTTCAACATTCAATATTAGTCCCGTATCACGAAAAAATACAAACGTAGTGTGCATATATGTGTAGTGTGTATATATAGATATACAACGTACATATACATAATATCTTCTCGTTTATAAACTATTTGTCTGTTCAACATCTTTTTAAAAATATAATGATATTTTAGCTCACGTATTCTATACGTTAGTGTTGCCTAGTCATAATTTTCTAATCGCAATAACTATTCTTTAAAATTATAATATATTTCTTAAAATTTTCGCGCATTTTTTATAACCACAGAGATTTTGTTTTCACGTTAGAGCCGTACCTCTGGAACTTTATCAGGACTAAATACAAGAGTCCTTTCTATATATGTATATATTACGTACAATATAATAGTATCGGAAGTTCAATAATTATCTCGATTGGTACATTAAGATTCTGAGACTCTAATAATATGCGTCGCGGAGAATTGATTAATCGTCTTCAGTCGCAAATCCCAAACTCGTTACACACTTGAAAGATTACGATTTTACTCTGTGACTCGGTAAATTTGCGTGCGCGACAAACATTCATAGGTCTGTACACTTTACTAAATGACGGAAAGAACGATTATATATCTATTGCCAATTTTTTTCGGATTTCTCGCTCGTAAGCCGAATCCTATATTGCATTGATTTTATATTGCGATAATCATGCGTTCGAGATATGATTTTCCAATCATATCATCCCGATATCGTGGAATAAAATCGTGGAGGGAACAGTATTTTGTTCAATATAAATGTTAAATGTTCCCCATCGTTAACGTAAACAATAACATTCCGTTTCTTTTCCTCTATAAATTTACGTCCCACATATTTAATATTAAAGTCTACTGTAGAGCATAAAATGTTTCCACAACATGAGATCTATCGATTTAGGACATCACAATAGCACAATCGCTATTTCGCTCTTTAAACCTGATTTACAACTAGTTTGATTTACAACCAGTTTGATTTGCGCAGTTTTATTTTCCGTTTAACGACACGGTATTATAATCGGGTATACCCTCTCATTGGAATAACATATTTAGTCATAGATAAAATCCTGCCGTATCTGATCTTGTAGAAACTTTCAACTCTTTTCCCGCAAGTTTGTTGTAAAATTTCACGTTTTGAGATTTTCGAAGCAATTATATATCGGATACGTTGCGTCAAAATGCTGTACGTTTATTTCTCCCGCAAAATTAATCACCCGGCTATACTTTCAACAATTTAGCACACCTACGATTAAGCTTAAGAGATTTACCGTGCTTAACCGTTAAGCTCGGCTCTCGTGCTCTCCGTGTTGTTGTAGTTTTCGGTGGACACCACGATCACCTCGCTATACGGCGTCGTCCCATTTTCGGGGGTGCAATACGACGCTATGCCGTGAAAGCAGGTACCGACTGAATTATTGTTGAATATAATCAGCAGGAGACCCGAGATGGCGACCAGAATACCGGCGACCATCAGGCCGAGCGCCGGCAGCTTCTTGGACGAGAGGACAGGCCCCTCCTCGAGCTTGAGGTAGCAGAGACCGGGCAGAATGTAGGCGAGCGGCACCGCGGCGAGGATGCCGTTCAACTCGAGAACGACGCCGAGGCAGTCCGTCCACGTGGAGATCAGATATGCTATGAATAATATCGCCAAGGTGATTATCAGGTACTTACGGTCCGAGTCAGGCACATAAGCCTCGTCTCCCTCCAATTTTTCCGTCCCCTTGATCGCCGTCATGAGCACCTGAAGCGGTAATAAATCGCGATCGTAACTCTGGCAAATTCTCCGATCTGCGTCAGACGACCGCATCAGGATGAGAGACATTATATTACCTCGCGCGTAACGAAGCACTCGATCGGAAAGGTGAGAAGTATGGTGCCGCTGAACATGATCCTGGCGAAATTCATCAGATCGTCGTCCAAGCAGTAATTCTCCATCAGATCGCCCTGAACGTACGACGTGAAGGTCGCGTAGCCGGCAATCCCGAAGGCCGCGGCGATCAGGAAAGAGGTGAAGAGAGACCAGTGCGTCACCACGTCCCACTTCTGCTGGGTCGCTCTCTCAATCGAGCCGTAAATCAGGAAGGTGTTGTGATGGCACATGAAGGCGAACGCCATTATACCGATGGACTGGACGATCCCTGAGAAATTGGCGAACCTCCAGCTGTCCTTCTGACTCGGGCTGCAATCAATCACGCCTATGATTACAAAATCATTTAGCGAATTTACAGGAGATAACAGTGACCCTACCCCCCCTCCCTCCCCATGAACTACAGGCGAAATTCTCGCTTACACCGTGTCGGACATGGTGTCCATCCGGATGAAGATGGCGAGGAGAATGAACCCGATGCAGACCAGAGAGAGGAAGGAGATTCTCGCTAACCGCGCGATGTTCCTGTACAGACAAAGCGGGACGATGATGCAGAGGGTCGTCAAGAGGGTGACGATGTTTCGATGAGCGAAAATGTTCCATTGGTCCGTCCCCGTCATTCTTACCAGGACCGTGGTGACCGTGTCGCCGACGACGACGTTGTAAGAGATCATCGCTGCAACGTCAATAAAAGTGTTTCATGCGTTGATTAAATACATGGTCGAAATATGACGGTCGACATGGATAAAGACGGATAAATATCATTATTTATTTATTATTTACTTATATAAACGTTCTTTGGGATAGCATCCCTTCAAGCGCACTATAGCGTACCTATGAACGGATAAATGAACTGCAACACCGTGAGGATGTAGAAGCCGACGCGGCCGAAACTCGCTCGCATCAGGCCCTGATAACTCATCTCGCCACAAATGTGTCCGCTTCGCACCATAAGAATTAACGAGTAGTCGGTCAGTGCCGCTACTAAGATTAACAGGGCGATGCCGAGACCGAAGCCGGCTTGATGCAGAGCATACGGTATTCCTGTAAAAATTCACATTAATCTAGCCGACTTTTTAGGATAGGGCTTCGCCTCTCTCTCAAGCGGATTTCTTTTTCCCTTCTACAATTATTTTGACGATACATATAATTTTGAACGATATTATATAATCTCGAAATTAGATCTAGAGCTACAGATAATTTTTTCTCACCGATGACGCCGCTGCCGATGATGGAATTGATGAAATTGAAACTCGCGAGCGGCAGGCTGCTGAATTTGTCGGACTCTCCTTCCTGCTCCTACAACACGCGCCGACATTAGCACGAGTGCTTTTCGCAGTGATAAACGCGGCAAGAGATCGTATATTCAGTGTATTCAGATTATCGCGATGTGTGTTAACGTTAATTAACGTTAAACGTTAAATTAGATGTCACATTGCGTATTCGAGCTCGTACCCGCGAATATTCTACGAGCGTCCATATATTTTCATACTGATGAATATTAATGGCACGAGCGAGGGAAAAAGCCGTTAATTCCGAGAGGCGCCGGTTAAAAGTAAATAAAAATAACGCGGGTATAAATTATTAGCGTAGGCAAATTAGCTAAGACCAGGCAGGAGCTAAACGGTTACGCGCGATCGTATAGTTCAGCGGAATAATTTGGAGCGATACCGAGCTGAGAGCGTAGCGGAGAGGGAGCGGCGCGATAAAAGTTGAAAGAGCGCTGCGAGAAAATGATAACGCACGTGCGCCAGGTCGTAGGCCAACGGCCCGTGACTAATTGACGAATTGAACGTCGCGTCGGAGGAGTGCATCGTCCCGTCGCGCGTCGGAACAACATTACGCGGGACTAATCGATAGGCCAATATCAGCGAAGCTAACTTGGGAATAAGTTTCTGTCGCGCGCCAATTAATCCATGCTTGTTGTGCGCAGCCCGGTATCTCGCCTTGCAAATTAGAACGGGCATATAATGAAGCTGCGTCCGTGGCAATTAATCGCTCGTCGCTCCAATAATTAGAGGGAGACGGGAATGAGTGAAGGAAGATGGCGAAAAATAGTCAATTTCTATAATTAATTTACAGAATAAAAAAGAAGAGTTAAATCAAGAGTTATATATAAACTGCACTCTATAATCTTGGAACTGAGATTATATTACGTTAAACGAAGAAAATTTGCTTGAATGAAGTCATTTATATAGTTCAATCAAGATGAAAAAGTTAAAATTCTTGTAAGAAAATTATAGATTGTTGTGTATACACGAGTAAGTTTTAATTTGACACTTCTTTTTTTCCTGTGTAGATGCGCAACCCTTACCCCGACTAGGTGTCTCGTGTCATCGTAGGACTCTTCCGATGCGACACTGCCGACCTGTCGAAATTTCCGAAACAATGCGTCATAGTCATATAAGACAGTCGTGTGCGAGATGCGGGGTTTTTGCAACGTATCCGTATTTCTCTTTCGTATATCGAGAGAACACCCGAGGGGCAACGAGGATTTTCATCCCTCTCGTCGCTCGCACACAGAAAGAAAGAATATTCTTGATTTAAAAATATCTTTAGTTTCAACGTAGAAATCATAAAATAAGATTATATAGCGTTAAACAAAGAAAACTTGCCTGAATAAAGTTTTATTTTATATATAGCTCAACTAACAAGTAAACGAAATGAGACTTTGGGAAATGATTTAGGCATGCCTCAGGATCATTTAAAGCCAGTCAGATTTGCTGCAAAATTCTCAGAAGCGCCAGAATTCAGAATCATTGTTAATGGCTTGGCGGGGTCTACCGCCCAAACTGATAATTGCATTTGCGCATGTACCTGAAGAATTGCGTGTAAAATTCACGCGAATAATATTATTGGGCAACCAAGTCCTGACCGTTTAACGGCGTTTTCTCTCTTTAATTTGATTTTATAAATAAATTAATTTATAGATAATGATTAAGTAGAATAGAGAGAGTGTGCGGTGGCCGCATGTGCCCCTACCAAGCATCACATTAATTAACCGCGCGCGCAGACAAAAACGCGCTTTCTCGCGAGAGCTCGGCCGCGCGCCGACACTTAAATATATTATATAAATAAATTCGACAACAATATATTCATTGCCCTGATCGACGATCTCACCGACGATCTCGTCGGACGACAAGAGCTATAGGCGGGCATGATATTTGTGGAGTCTCACCATCGCGACTCACGGAGAGTCATATGGTATTTTTGGGGACACATCCTCTATACAAGTACATCCATCCAACCATATATTTCTCTCCATCGCACCGTTATCCCACGATCTACCAGGCGATCTCCAAAGTAACGAAACTGCGTCGTTCAGCTGCTGCTATATAGTCGCTGCAAACAGGGGTAATTTTGTGGAAACATTCAGAAACAACATTACCCATAGAAGTACATGCAATGCAATTATCAGTTTGTAATACGCTAGACCCAACCAAGCCATCAACAATTCTGAATTTTGGTGTTCCTGGCAATTTGCAGCAAATCTGACTAGTAGCTTTAAATGATCCTCTGAGGCATGCGCCTAAATCATTTCCCAAGGTCTCATTTTAATCGCGAGGATAGAAGGTAAAGGGGGGTTTACTTGTAAGAAACCGAAAATATAACGAAATTTTGCTGAAATGTATTTCAAAATCTCTCTCAATTGACATTTCATTATTATTTCATCCATACTTCAATAAAAATTCAGTTAATTTTGTTATAATTGTTTTCTACTTTTCAACAGTATAATTTAACTTTTCTTATATTTTACAATATTAAAAGTACATTACATTTATTTTAAAATATATTCAAAAATTTTCAATAATTTTTTATTTCACTTTTCACGGTATTTTCAGCTAAATATTTCCGTCAAGGAAAGATTATCAAATTCTTATAAAAAGATTATAGATTGTTGCGTATATACGAAACAATGAGCGCGTTAATTTGAGTACAGAAGTTTTGATTCGACACTTCATTTTTTTCCATGCACTTTCCGTCGTTCGCGGGTGCTCGCTCATCCATACGATTACCTTCATTGGCAGTACGTCTTAGAGTGTCTTAGACGGATATGACAGTTCTTCGCGAAAGGCAGAACCGCGCGGGAGAAATTACGGAGGCATTGATTGAAACGAGCGTATCGAGCGAAATGTCATCGCGAAAATTTCTCATCGCGGATATGGAATTGTTAAGAGACCGCGTCTCTCTCTCTCCCCCTTCCTCTTTTCAAGACGACGGAAACTTCAATCTCGAAGATATTAGAACCCGCGCCCGCGCTCGCGCGAGGAGAAGAGCCGTAATTGCGCGTTTCTGTTCGGCTCGCGCGATTACACGCCGCGGGGAGAATCGAGCGAGAATCGCAGCGAGAGCAATCAAGATCGCGGACTTTCTTGCGCTTAACACCGCGGGTTAAGAGCTAAGAGCGAATAGAATTAACGAGGTAGCGAAAGTGGCGTGTATATATATATATATATATATATATATATATATATATATAGTAACTTTCTCGTACACTTTTTACAATCGCCAAGAGGATTCTCGCGATTCTCCAGCACGATCGTTCGCGAAATTACTTAGTAAATCACGCGACGGGGTTGCTCGATAGCTGTGCGGTGGCTATTCACTTGATAGTTCTCGAGAGATTTGCTTATATTTCGAGCAAAACTTCCCCTCGTATGTGGAAAAAAACTATTACGTAATACAAATTACATAAAGAGCGTATTCTTTTTTCACATTCTATTATAAAGCTGTAATAACATATTGTAGCATATGTTGCTATAAAAATTGACGAGTAATTATTTTTGCTTGAATCAGCAGAAATTATAATGCTTCTGAAAAGTTATGTGCGTATTTTAAATTCTACCAACGTATAAAAACTTAATTATAATAAAGGCTTTACTATGCAATCAATCTTTTTTCATGTCTGAAAAATGACTATATCGATATTGTAGTTCACTACAAAATGTTCAATTTGCATAGAAGCAACCAAACTCGGGTTGTAAGACTTCTTTCTCACTTTAGGGGAACTTGAGTGTTTTAAATTGTACATTAAATAAAGTATTGGAATAATCACGGTAATTCTTTTGTAAAACGTAACATCTTTGAATAAAAATACCGTAATTTCCGTCATAATGTCAGTATATCCTAGAAAAATAAAAACCTTATTGCAATTTTCACTACGTTTCCTTCGCATAGCAAATCTCGGTAAGACGGAATTAAGAAAGAACACACACGAGAGATAGATACGAGACGTTCTCTCCTCGTTGTATAGTGCCGTTTAATGATCTGATACGTCGCGCGTCGCTTCGCCGGCGATGATTTCGCTTCCGCGAACGAGAGAAAAACGGAACCGGATGTGCGCGCTCGACACGGTAGACCATATCCTCCGCTTACTCACGTCCTCGAGGTTCTTTTTCGCGTCCAGGATGTAGCTCTTCTCGTTGACATCGTTGGACGCGGCGTGGGCCATCCCGATCTCTCTCGCGATTAGGATCTCCTCTCGCTCGGTGAAGACCGGCCTAACTCTAACGGGAGAAAATAGCGCGAGAAAAACGTGCAAAAACTTAATTAAAGGGAGGGAACGAGACTCGCGGGCAGGTCCGTAGACGTCTGAAGTTCCGGCCTCTGTCTTCTGCCCCTTCTTCAGCTTCTCCGCTTCTCGTCTTTCCCCTCTGGCCATACCGTTCTCCCTCTCTTACACACTCAATTCGCTCTCCCCTTAGTCTCTCCCTCCGCTCACGCACGCGCGTACATGTATTTTAGCCTATTTCTCTCTTCCTCTTTGCCGAGAGCCTCAATCGCACCCCATCGTCCTCCCCATTTTTCATCCTTCTCCCTTGTTCTCGGTTAATCGGGAATCACTAGTTCCGCGCTCGTCCTCGTCTACCCAATGTCCGCCCACATATGCGCACCCCTCGTGCCCTCCCTCCCGCCCCTCTTCTCATTCATCTATCTCGTCTCGCCCTCGCAACTCGCAACCTCCCTCTACTTTCTCCCCCCGGTTAACCGGTCGTGTCCTATTTTCTTTCTATCTCTCGTGCTTTCCCTCCGTCAAGATATCGAACGAGACTGTGGAGCCAAGTTTATTGATTCCGTGGCGTTTAATCTTCCCCATCCAGTTCCACCAGAACTTCATTCTGCATGACGGACACGTTCCACGTCCTGCGTTTTTTGCGTGAGATACATGAGCCCCGCGCGCCCGGATCTGCGCCAGATCGTTACGATACGCACGGATATAGCAATGTACAGCAATAGATTCAACAATAGATTAACCCGCTGATTGCAAAAAAAAGCGGATTCGATGCACGACAGAGACTAGATTTTCCATAGTTTCCCGTATAACAAGTTCGCCGCTATTGAGCCCTATTAGTCTTTCATCGATCTTGTAAATGACCTATCAATAGCATATGTTCATACGAGACGTTCTTCTAACTTTACTAGCGCTAGCGTCTCCGTGCCGGGAATACATAATAAAAGATCTTGAACACGTTAGTAAATCTCACGGCAGCTTTCAGAGATATATTTACAATTCTATGTTACATTTTCACATATTTAAACGATAATTTCATCAGCGATTCTCAGGAGAGAACCTATCGAGAAATTTCCGCAGAGCGTATAATTGTTTGATCGTTTGTTATCGCTGTCAAGGTAATACACGAGGATAGTTTCAGGCTCTCGTTACATTATACTTAACATAGGAACAGTAATGAGAACGTTAGCTGCGAGCTGCAGTCGCCGCCAATCGTTAACACGCGCGAAACTTTATCATTTCCAATATCATTTTCTACGAAAAGACAATCCCGTTGAAACCGCTATCGACATATGCGCATTTTCCCGTACCTATTTTATTAACAAGCGCTTCATGCGCTTAATATCGTTTAAAATCTTTTTACTACACGCCTCGCGCGTATTTATTCCAAATATTACATCTTGCATTTAATTCGTCAAATTCAAATTGAAACACTAGTACGCTCCTGTATGTATCATGATTAGTGCACTGACTTGAGTAATGTTACTTCGTTAGATCTGTCATTGCAGAGAAGTCATTGCTCGCAGGCGAGACGTAAAATAGTTATTTACATAGACAACCACATATTAGCTAAGCGAGAAATTAAAAAGAATTTTTTATTTCTTGCATAATTAACTAAAAGTAGCAACAGGATGTGGATTGTGTTTTTGACACATGATTAATTCAATCGGACGGTCGAATATACAGTATATCATACAGTAATGAAAGGATGCAGACCTATATCCATTTCGAGATTGATACTTGAAAATATCTTCACTACTGTGCGATATGCCATGCATGAGCACGCAAATTTCAGACAACTTCGGATTTTCATTTCAAAATGATCTCAGGAATCTGCTATTAATGGACATCATGATAAGTCTGAGACATTCCTATACTGCAAATACTGTATGTATACTGTATACTGCGAATATCACATAGAAATAAGCGCATAAAATACTTTCCATTGATAGACAATAGTTTAAATACTAAAAGCTGCATGTTACATCACACAATATACATACATATTACATGTCAAAATGTAAACGAATGACTCGATGAATCGAAAGGACTAGATTGCAATTCATTATCATTATTAACAACGCCTTCGAGGCTTTGCAATAAAAAAAATCTTCCATATTCTATATTCTCTAACATTCTCTTAATGATATTGCCGCACTTGCGTTTGAAAGCGTGAATGTGTGTGTTTGTTTTACTCCCTTGTATTAATTGTATATCTTGTATTAATTGAACTCGTGCCGCAAACGAGAATGCGTAGAAGACAAAAGATGTGACTGTGGGGGAAAAAAAACCAACGGAAGGCGTATCTGTAAGTGCGTACTTGAAATTGCGCTTTTCATGTTGAAAAATCGAAAGTCAATTGTATGGTTACCGCGCGTGGATAGATAGCGAGTTTTGATAAGATCGGAAATGATCTTCCGCTATGGGCGACCACTCTGATTCACATACTCTAGTAAGCGACGCGGGGTTGATTTACATTCGTACGAAATTGGATTGGAATCTCAAGGTAATTCCATCCGCGTTGCACATCACCGACTAGTCGTCGGGACCGTGCAACGTAGCGTAAGTACACTTTTCGTCGAGACCTTTGAAACGCGTCAAGTCGCAGCATCTCAAGAGAGCCTCGATGGGTCTTGACGGTGAGGTACCACCACCCAGCCGTTGTTTCCCGAAACGGCGGGCCCTATCGTCGACGCGGCAGCGGCACTCGTCAATGCCCCCCTCTGATCCTTCATGATCTGCAATTGCCGCGTCAGATTGCGACACAGTTTCAGCAGGGACTCCTGAAAGTCATCGCGTCAATTGCAATAATTATCGATGTTTGAAGCCTTTTTAAGCTCAAGAATATTTTAAGAGTTACATTATCATCAACGAGAAATCATCCATCGGCTCCAACGCTGCAAGCGAGTGCGAAATTTATGTAAAGAGGAATAAAAAGGGGAAACCTTTTCGTCTTCCAGCTTCCGTAGCTCCTGCTGCTGCCGGAGACTGTCGACGCTCAGATTCTTCAGCATCTCGTTCTTGTTCTGGCTTAACAACGCTATCTCCGTTTGGACCTTAAGGTATTCCTCAGCTATCTGCTTGTGCTCCTCGAAGATCTCTCGCGAGAGTTTGCACGTGTCGTCGGGCGTGAGAGGCCTCAGGTCGGCATCCAGTAGGCGGCAAACGTTTCCCAAGTCTTCGCTCGTGGTGCTGCTACCTATGACATCCCAAGATTTTATTACGGACGATAATAATCGCGAGACTATGATCGTATTCGGCTGCAACGAAATACGCATTATTAAGAGAGTGCAGTATATTATTAAATATACAAGCGTAAGCCTAAGTAAGCCTAAGTCTCCAGAATATTACAAGATTGCATGTTTGCACTGGCAAATGACTCGCTCGTGAAGGTTTTAGACCCAGCATCGAATCGCTTTAACAAATCTGCGCGCGTTTCCAGTCTTACTAGTCATCCGCAAACGTAATTTCTCTTAAATTCTAAATATGCTTCGAGCATCGGTTTCGCATAGAGAATCTGATGAGCATGTACTAACGCAGTAGGACCCAGCAGCGCTTGAGAGTGTCGGTGGCGACGATCTCCGGGTAGTCGTCGCACATGTCGATCATCTAGCAGCCGCCGCTCTCGCGCGAGCCGCAGTTACTTCGACGATGACGATTAACGTCCACGATTATTCTCCGACGACGTGGCCGATCCCGTCGGCATAATTCCTTTGTTCGGTTCTTCGCTATCAGATTCGGGTCCCCGTCCTAGGGAGTAAAGTGCCAGCCACGCAGACAGCGTGATAGAGAATTGCAGCGCGGCGATAGCGATATATCAGGAATCTCACTGGGACGGCTGGACCCTCGGTAATCTCACGACGGTATCGCTAACTCGATTGTTCAGTGGAATGATCCGGGAATGTACGGCCGTGTTAAAAAGATATATATCAATTCCCGGTCGGATCGGTCGATGTGCCCTCGATAAAATCGAGCTCGTATTGCGCGCTTGGCGACCTGCGTTCGGCGGAAGGTGCTCCTCCGTAGGGAGTCGGCTCTCTACTAAACAAACGTACGTCTATATTGAGGATGCTGACTCAGCCACACCTGCTTCTAAATACCCCCCACCCTGAGACTTCGTCGAGGAACGTCGCGGGGCGTATATGCGAGCCAAGAACAAAACCACGCTCTCCGCAGCTTGATTCATCCTCGAGAGAATTTCATGCTTGATTTTTTTTTTATTCGTCTTGCGGTCATCTTCGTCATCTTCCTCTATTCTTTTGCGCGTATTGCCTCATCTTCTTTCTCTTTTTCCTCAACGTTTCTTTTGCTCGTTTCCACAATTCGTCTCTCTTCCTCGCGTTTCCCTTGGCCGTTGGCGCGATGGTCGTCCTCTTCTTCGTCGTGCCAATCAAAAGCGAGTCACACGTCCTAACGATTAGTCGTCAGTTAAATTTAGTGCACGCGCACATCGCGGCTGCTATTGCGGCTACACGGGCCCTTTGCCAGGGTACACCACCGGCGAACTCCGCCGATCGACGAACCCTCGATGAATATAGCATGCCGAGCTCATATCGCCGTCCGATCGTATCTCGAGATTTGACCGCGATTACATTATTTGTACGGTCACTATACAAAAATACATGATCCCGTGCGAGGAGATACTTTTATCTGTTATATACACAGCATATGTCTTATATACAGCAGTGTATACCGAGGTGTATATACATACGTAAATTTTTACAAGCTTTATGCGTAAAGTTCAAGATGTTTAAAATTATAACGAAATGTGCGCACGCAGAGATCTATACACTAACATAAATATATGATCGGGAAAGGCAGAAAAAATATTGTAATATTAAACGATTGTTATACCTCCCCGGATGATTGCGTAAAGAGAATAATTATCGTGTTGAGCTAATAACTACGACGAATTGCGTACGTAGAAACGCATTATGAGCAATGTGCGTTAGTCGACGCAGACGAGAGACGAAGACGTGGCCGAGGAAGGCGCCCGGTGAGTCAGCGCACGGTGCTTAGTATTCTAGGCCGAAAATAATCTACTTCGTGTACCACAAAGCGCTACTCTGTAAGCTCAAAATGCGTGCTCGTGTCAGCTCGCCTGAGGCGTTGTGTCCATTAAAACGTTTCGCATTATCCGACATATTAGTCACGCTAACTTCATGCCTTTTTCGTAATTGTGCCGAAAGATCAGATATGATGAATTAATGATAGAAGTTAATGATAGAAAAAATATCTCCTTTATCATCACTGGTCGATTACTATATCGCAAAAATCCTGTGATAAACTTCCTATATCGATATTTATAATGCAAATACAGTGATTTATAGTATTTTACATGCCATATGTGCTATAACATTACATGCATTATACAATTTATGTTATATCTATTTATATATAATATATATATATATATATATATATATATATATATACTGTTATATACTGTTAAATAAATATAAATCTTTCTTGATACGTTCAATATTTCTAGCAATAACGCAATATTATTGTACAGTTAATTCATGCATCGATTGCCATATAAGGCATAAAACAGGTAATTCTTGCGCGAATGTTCCTGGCAATATGCCTTCAACGCGACAGAGACAGGTCTCGCACAGACAGCCAGTTTGGTGCCACAGCCTCCTTGCGATTTTTTTTCGTCACTTGTTCTGAGAAAGACTCGAGTGCATATTCAAGTACAAGCCTCACGAAACTCTTCCTGCTTATTCGTGAATAAATCGAAATCAAAGCGATCCTGTATGTACTATATTTGAGAATCGCGCACAAGAAAAAAAAAAAACAGAAATCAGAACCATCGATTCAGTAAAATGAAAAATATACTTTATACAAGTATAGATCAAAGTTAAATAAAAGTTTTTAACAAAAATATAATGCACAATTAGAATTTAAGCATGAAGTTTCTAATTTTTTTATTCAGTATATTTTTTCATGAAATAATTATATGTTAACTAATAGCTCAACATTATGTAAAAATTGCATTTTTATCTACATACATAAGCAAACCAAATTCAAAATACTTACATTGGTTATTTTTCTTCGTTTTGTGAACCACTTTGTCTAATCCGGCCATGTTATTTGGAATTACATAAGATGTGTCAGAGGAGCTCTGCAAATCCCAAGCGTTCTGCAAGATGACAAGATTTATAAAAATTATTTTTAATACAGACAAATATACATTTACATACTTTTGATATTATAAATTTAATAATATAAACAATATGTGATAATCAAAGAGAAAAAGTTATATGTGAGACATAAAACATAGAAATGTATAAACTAAATTACAGATACAAAAATAATATTCAAAATACGCACTAACAAGAAAATTACCAACCGGATCGCATTCCACATGCAACGGAGCAAGACTGCAGTTTTTGTCTTGTAACGCGGCGAGCTTGTCGTCACATGCCGTTGTATTTTGCGAAATCGATGATTTAACGTGTTCTAAATTGCTGTCCACACTCCCATGAAAGTTATTCAATACCGGAACTTCGTCGGGTATTCCTTGAAATCCTAAATTATTTTCTCGCGGCGAGAATTTCGTCGATCCATCGTTGACCGACGTTGTACGAGATAATGCAAAGGGTGATGAATTCTCTTCATTGAAGCATTCGTTAGTTTTATCTACGGGCTTTGGAATTGTACGAATGGTGCCGTTTGCGACGGAACCGTTCATACGAAAATCTAACGTACTGACTATATCTAGTGTATCTTCCCTCGAAGTTTCGTTTTCATCTATATCATCTTCACTACCTGCAATACATATATAACACGTGTGTATATATATATATATATATATATATATATATATATGCAAATGGAGTTTATAACGTTATGCACTAATCATGACATAAATATGTATTTTACATACTTATAGAATATTCAACGGGTTCTAAATGGCGGCTGAAAAATTCTGATAGCTTGGTCATTATCCTCACGACCTCGTCCATAGATGGTCTTTCTTCAGGTGTTTTCTGCCAACATCTGTCGAGAAAAATAACAAATATAAGATTAGGAGATAGATCTTATATATTTCAATAAGTATACATATTTTTGTATAATTGCGTGATTTTTAAACCATCATTCGCAAATATGAGAAACTTGTTTCATGAATAGTCTGTATACAAATAGTAGACTTAGATTTGTAAGTCAATAGATGAATTTATACACTAATGTGATAAGTTATTAGCCACGCTGTTCTTTTGCATATCTCTTACCTAGTCATAAGATCCTCAATTGGTTTCGGGCATCCTTCTATTAAAGGAGGCCTTTGTCCTACATGAACAGCCCACATTATCCTATAGGCTGAAGCACCAATATCATCAAAGGGTTTTTTGCGTGTTAAAACCTCCCACAAAATGATACCCCAACTAAATACATCGCACTTCTCTGTATACCTAGATCCTTCAAACACTTCTGGTGCCATCCACGCGGCCGAGCCTTTATTATTAGTCATATATGTATTTAAGTCACAGGCTGTGCCGAAGTCACAGATTTTAAGCATCTGTCCACCCATAACTAACAATAGATTGGGTGGCTTTAGGTCTCTGTACAAAATCAAATACAAATTTATCAAATTTACTTCTCAATTCAGTTTCTCGAACACGAAAGGACATCAAGAGCGCGCGTTAACGTTGTATTTACCTGTGTATCAGCGGTTTGGGCTTCATATTGTGAAGATAGGCGACACCACGCGCGCACTGGAGAGTCCAACTCATAGCGTGACTGGCAGTGTAATGTGGTTGAGGATTGCAATGTAGCACTGCACGTATAAACGTAAAATCTTAATACGATTTATTCAGTTTGCGAAATTAGACGAGACAATTTCTTCCGAGGGGCATTACCATTATATAACGATCCACCTTCGGCATATTCCATCACCAGGCATACCGGATTCTTGGTACACGCCCCATATAATTTAACAATATTAGGATGAGCGACTCGGGACAGTTGTCGAACTTCCACAGTGAAGGCTTTTCTCTCCCCTTCCGAATTTATGTGTTTCACGGCGACATCCTGCCCTCTCCACTTTCCTTTCCACACAACTCCAAAGGAACCCTTGCCAACTACCTACGAACGAATAAAGACCAACGATAAGTCAGCGAAATACAAGCACTCTTAGGGCCTGAGCAGAATAGCTGACTTATAATTCTAAGACAATGTTTTATGCTTTAAATTTCTGTTTTCAGTAACACACAATACCGTTTTGTGTCTCAAGTCTCACAAATATTGACACTTTGCGCATATATGTACAAGACGTGTGACACAAGACAGTATCGTGCGTTACTATCAACAAATATTTAAAGAACAAAACACACCGTCTAAAAATTATGAGTCAGCTATTCCGCTCAGGTCCTTAGCTGAACATTTTGATCTCATATATCAGAACATCGGGTAACAAAACTATATATTAAAAGAAAAAATGTCGTATAACCGTAAACGTTCCTTTTTACATATGGGTGACTTCGGTCAAACTCCGATTGATCGAATCGGACAATTATTTAATCGGCAGAATCATTAACAAAGTAAACAAAGTAAATAGTAAAGCATCCAGCTGTTTCACCTTTTCTGATCTAATCTTTCTTAACGTGCATCAAACGACGAGAAATTAATAATTCTGTTCGTATTAACATCACAGGTATCACTTAAAGTCTTAAAAAGTTAATCGCTCATCGAGTTAATAGAAGTTCGGCCGAAATCACCCCCTGTATTACTCTTGTGTACGACTGATCGTTCTCTCTCCCCTTTGAGGTTATCCTGCCGAGATCGAACGCTCCGTAGGAACGACAGGAGTACAGAACAGGCTTCGGCTGTAAGGATTAGCGATCGAGACGACGTTAATTATACGTAAGAATCAACCGGTGAGCGTTCGCTTTCAACGATCGAGAGAAAATAGAATACGATGCGGGAAGGAAGAAGGAACTACCTGCTCCGTTGCGATTTCATTGTAATCGATTTCCTCAACGAACTGCTGCTGATGGCCGGTCATATCTTTGCTCGCCATCGCGCACAGTCGACATCACATCACTTTCAGGGCACATTTAACCAACGAGTTGCGAGTGCGCGCGCGAGTCTGTGTTTACTCAAAATTGGCTGCAAACAACCTCGCGGTCCTCGCGGATCGCCATTTCCCGTATCAGGCCGAAGGGCACTGCACGGCTAATCCCGTTAGGACGAGCGAAGCGCCACTGGCGGCTCTGCGGGGGGGGGGGGGTCGAGCGACTGAAGACCGCGACGTCGGATGGCGCTCGCGGTACAATTCGCGGCTTCGTCTGCTTCGGCACTCTCGATCGCGTTTACGATGCGTATATACGATATACGTCTGAAGGGCAAGGGCATATTCTTTTAAGATTCGCTTCGCGAGTGCGAGACTGAGGGAACCTGATGTGTGACGAGAATATTTGGAGGTAATGAGGTTGCATACGTTTTAAGTTTGTTAAGTTCGAATTTCGACTTGATCTCGAAGTATACAAGTATTGTATCCGAAATCAAGATTTCAGATTTACTACGCACGAATACATTTATGCGCGCGATTAATTATGTCAGTCGTAGGAAACGTATTTGGTAAAATGAAGAGTTTATATTATTTATTTGTATATCGCGAAACATATGCATATACGTATAGGCGCGCGCATGTGTGCATACGTGTTGTACAAAAGATAAAAATAAAGAAAAATGATGGAGGAAAAAATTGGGTTACAATAAAGGTCTATGCCACTCTATGCGATAGATGTTTTTTTCGTATTTTTTTTCGTAAGTACAAGAATGCCTTACATTTCTTTAAATAAATTTATTTTACAAAAATATACAATATAAATAAAATATTTATTCAAAGAGATTAAAACATTATATATTATATTATATATATATGTTTTATATTTAAATATATATTTTTTATTTATATTATTAAAATGTACTTAAATAAATCAATTTCTTTAATTATTTCGCTTATTAGAAAAATATATTATATAAATCATTAAAGTATCAAAAATTCATGATATATTTTATACTTTATTTTCACATAAAATATAAAATGTCTCGTGAGAAATATTTGTTTATCAATTATCTTGCTATATATTTTTATTATTTTACGCTTATATTTCACGAAATATGTTTCTTGTACGTGATACAATTTTTATGACACTTCCTATTAGACTCGGCATAAAATTTAAGATATATATACCGGAATACAAATCGGACGAGATCGAAAATCCCGCGTCGTTACGGCAGAACGCGACGAAACAATACGTTCGCGTTATCTGTAATGCATAATTCCAGATGTGTACAGATAACGTTCTCGTGCCACGCGAATATTCGCATGCGAATGTGGCAATAAATGCGCGCGCGCGCGAGCGCGTCGTAGAATAAGGAAAGCGAGAAGGAAATGGCTCCCCCCCCTCTCTCTCTCTCTCTCTCTCTTTCGACCAAACTAAACTAAGCTTAAAGCCCCTTGCACAATGCCAGGCAACAGGCCATAGGAACAGGAAATAACCAAAAAATCGTTAATTACAACCTAAAAAATTCAAATGCTATGATTGGTTGGCAATAGGCAATAGGCACAGAATTTCGAACGTGACGGAAACTCTGTGTCTGTTGCCTGTGTCGCTGTTTATTCTGCATTTATACATGATTTCTGATTTCTATTCCTTGTTCCTAATGCCTGTTGCCGGGCATTGTGCAAGGGGCTTAACTCGCGCGCGCGCGTGTAATTGCGAGTTAGGGATATGCGGTTGTACATACGTATATATCGGGCCTAGATATACACCGGTGCCTGGCCTTTACGATGACCCATGCTTTCACCCGGTAGCGTCTTTGCCTCCTCGTCCCCCCCGTAGCCCTCATCGCGGATTCGTCCCCGCTGGTCACCTACTTAGCCTGCTGGTCGTGACGTAATGTACGAAAGGACGTTTACGCGAATAATGCCGGATCTCGAGTCATTATCGAATATCTCTCTAGGTCCTCTCGAGGTCCTCTATGCGGTAACGCCGACCTTGCGATTGCTCTCCCGAGAGAAGAACTCTCTTTGCGCCCAAAATATATTGCCTCGGAAGTTATTTGCCGGCAAAAAGAATTTTGTGCGGAGATCCTTTTAAGTGCGCAGCACTTTGCACATATTTTCAATCCTTCGTGTACTCTCCCTTATTACGAGATTCGAACTTGAAACGCGCGACTTTGCATATATCCGCAAAGGGCTTTCTCCGGCCCTTCCGGTCCTTTTTTCCCTTCCGCACGGGAAGGCCCAGAAGGTCGTTACTTATTTAAAAAATACTCCAGAATGCTAAAGAAAATTGCGCATACAATGGTTAATAATAATAATAATAATTTATTGCGTGCGAGATGACAGCGATAGTTGACGGGATAGACAAATGTGCGGTGCGAGTATGACGGAGATACACGCAGAAGATAAGACGTCGGCATCCCGCTGCCGTGATGTCTATCAGAAAATTAAAGGAAGAGATAATGAGAGATTCGCAACTTAAAAACAGATAGAGTGCGAACGAAACAAAAAGGTGCGGCAAACACCTGATTTGCACACGCGATTTTAAACATCACGAATCGCCACCTTATCACCACACTTTTCCTTATCAAAGTTAGTTGGAAGGAACGTTATTGTGAACATCAATCTAAAGTAGAGCGGATGAGCTAGCCAAGGCGTGCAATGTCGCGTCGACACGCGAGAGCAAATAAGAGGAGAGCGCACCGGAGTATAACGGATTACGCCAAAGTTACATTAGGGTCTGCTAGATTATGGAGATAGATTAGACAGCAGCGTGAGTCTGAGAAAGCCAGAATACAGGTATCTCTGCCGCAGTGCGACGGCGACGCGACGGTCTCGTATGTACGCGCTACTTTGGCGTTATATTCATTATGTCTCTCGCAATATTTCGTAACGCGGTCTACGGCATCAATTCGGTTACGAAACCGTATTATTTCGAAGCTCGCGATCAATTAATGAAATATTGAGCGAGGATCTATAATAAGGAAGGAGATGGCTCATAAGCTACGCTTTAATGTTGCTTGCGGTATGTGCGCGTGGTGCAACCGTCATCTATTTGTTATATTGCTATACGTGATTATGCTACTCCACGGATGATCACTTTGTCATATCCGCGCGAGACCGGCAGTGCCTTAATTACCACCATTTTTCATTACGATCCTTGTGATACGTCGTTGACAGCGATGATCAGATCAATCAGAAGTTAGATAGAAATTTCAAAGATTATTTACAGCTGTAACGATTAATTATCATAAAAATAGGTTTCTTGTTGTCTTGTTTATTGAGAAGGGAAGAAAAACAAAACGGAGAGAACAACGAAATATAAAATTATTGTTTGATATATTTCGCCCGATTTAATCGATTGTGCGTCCAAGAAATGTATATCTCTTATGTCCATTTCCATCAATGTATAAGATTGACTTTAATCTCGGCAATCTTCAAAGTTAATCTGCATTGGTAAAAAATGGACATTACTCCGCGAGACATATTTCTGTGTTTTTCAATGAATGTACATGTATTTAAAATCCGAGTGATAAGTAGATCGATCAGAAATTAGATAGCAATTTCAAGGATCACAACTAATCACAACCAATATAACGATCGCTTAATTAATTGCTGTCGCAAGAAACACGCGCGCGCTTAAAAATACGTTGCCTCGTTACTTTACGAAGAAGGGAAGAAACGAAATGGAAGTTAAAAGATGAAAGCAATTACTGATAAATTTACATAATTATTACCTTAATTACACATTAATATATTTAATCGATCGTGAGTATCGTGTAAGTACAAGAATATGTATCTGTTAAAACGCGCGCGTGTTTCGTCGAGATGAGCGCGGTGTGTCTTTTTTATCTAAAATGCGTTTGTCAGGCTGACGTAACGCGATGTACGATGTAATCGTATATGATAATTCGCTACATTACTAGGGTCAGCATCTCCTCCGATTCGGTCTTGTGCCCCGTGAATACGGCGAAAATGGACGGGACATACCGCGCCGTACCGTGTACTACGTACCAATCTCTCGCTCTCGGCACCTTTCACCGGAGCGCGTGTCATCACGGTCCATCATATTCGGGGCAGGCTCCAGAGAGCCTCGCGCGCTCGCTCGCGAATCTGCGATCTTAACGTACTTACCCTCTCGTCTCGTCTCGAGAGCTGAGAGCTCTACCCGCCGGCTATAATATCGTGTCCCGCACGACGACGCTCCACGTCGCGTCGCTCGGCACGTAGAGCCCGGCGCGTTAAACAGTACGTACCCCGTACGTCTTACGTTAAGGAATGCACGCGGGAAAAGCCGCGGTTTACTCCCCACCCCACCTCACCCCCATTCGGACATCGCATAATCGCATTTTTTTCACCGGTGCCTCAAACTATATGCCGCTGAATTACCCCCGTAAATGCCGCGCGACTGGTAATTCCGCTTTTCTTACATTCCTTCGTGAAGAAGGAAGCGCGCGACGAGAGGCTTCCAGTGGAATCTCGGGCATATACGTGGTCGTCGATTAACCGAGATCGACGGCCGCTTATTAGCGGCTATTATACGGCCGCGATATATGGATATACAAATAATTATTTATCGTACCTAGACTAACGATCGTGTGCAAAAAATTTCCAAGACTATAATAGTATATGGATCATAACGAATGGAAAGGCTTTTGGAATTTGTTAAACTTGAGCTGGGATGGACAACGTAAATTTCGATCTCGGTGAACATCCGTAATAATGGTACCGACTGCTGATTTCGCGCGATAATGATGCTATGGTACTTTTGTCAGGGATCTCGAGAAGATCCTCGACTCATCGCGGACGTTTCCGCAAAGATGAAATTACGCGATCGCGTGGAAGTGTCGGGAAACTTGAGACAGTGAAAGTGATCCCTCGACCCAGGCGAATGTACCTCCGATGTTCTAATAAATTAGTTGGATGGTGCTGTGTGTGATCAGGCATTCATTCTCAAACTCGTGGGATAAGATCCGCGGGAAGAAATCTCTCGCGTTAAAATTCCTTCCGCATATATTATATTGTTTAAATCCTATTATATTATAATATATTATAAAAAAAGATAAGTTTTATCGTTGCTTATAATATTAGTTAAACCTGTTTTTTCTATAAAAGTAATGATATAAAACATTGCACCCCAGTTGGGATTAAAATACTATGTATAATGATGTAAAAATTCTTTCGCACAGCACATTTCGATTTGCTATATCCATTAAAGAAATACAGAAGGAAAGAAAATTTAATAGAAAATAAACTTGGCGATGTTATGCAACAATTTTCAAGTGAGATATCTTAATTAACTAAAAAAATATCTGGTTATTAACAATAAATGTTTATCACGGCAATATTTATTTTTTATTGGCATACAGGATAACTTGTAACAACAATTTGGATAACTGTGTAACTGTGTGTGTTTTCGTATTAATTAGTCAATAAAATATTTAGTTACCAACGATAATTTTTATTAATATGTCAGTCAGAATGTTATATTTGATCGACACTCGATGGAATACGTCGTGATCGGTGAGAGATCGTTATCTCATGGGAGATTTAACATTCTTGATGAATAATTGATCGCGAATACGCATCGCTGGCGCTCTAATGTTTTTAATCGAAGTTACGAAATACCTAAGTGTAACCGCGCAATGATATTAAACACATCATTACTCGAACATAACGCGTTAGCGTGAACGTCGTGCCGTGATTTCACGCTCCACCGCGCGTTATTATCGATCTCTTGTTAGAAGCCATTAAGTACCATTCATTTCTATATACGAGACCCCGTGGCGACTCGGGCGAAGAATTCGTTCGGCATCGAGCCCCACTCTTAAAGCCAATTATATATCGATGCACCTTATAATAATCTCTAATTCTCCACGACAGGTGCGTTAACGCGCGGACGATGAAAAAGCTCGACACTAAGGATCGTGCGGCCGGTTTAGAAAATGTATTTGTCATATACCACCTAGTGGGCTAGTGGGAGGGGAAAGGATCGCGCTTTCACGCTCGGACCAAGCGTCCCGCGACCGGGATGAGATCACGATCGCGAGAGAGACAATGTCCGAATAACGGCCTCGAATCGGAGTCATCCGATTTTTGAAGGAGGCCGGTGTCCGACCTTTCGAAAGTGTTTTTTCTCCTCCCTCCCGCTTCCCTGAGTGCCAGCCGGCCTTCTCTCTTCCTCGGTTAGGCTCGAAAAAAAAAAGAAGCGATGTTCCCGTGAAAGTTGCCTCCTGGCTACTATATACGAAGTGCCGTCACGCCGCCTCCCACCCCGGTGATCTTCCCTAACACTTACCCCCCCCCCCCGATCTCTTCGCTCCGCTCAACCTCTTACCCTGGTCTTCCATCCTATAGCCCTATTTCGCGCACAGAGTTTCTCTCCGACGCCAATTTTCTTCAAAATTATATATGGCTAACACTTTTTTCGTTACGTTTTTAACGAAGTTCGAGGTTTTCTGGTTTCCTCGAATCCAAAAAAGTTACTCGAAGATCGATAGACCATCAGCACAACGAATCCGCGGTAATATAAGTTATAAATTATTCTTTTTTGCGCGACAACTGGGGAGCGTAATTTTTCTTTGGAGATTTCTCTGCTCCGGTTCATTCGCACACAATAAAGCGGCTAGAATTCACGAACCGCGCGCGCATAGGACGCTCGACTTATTCACATCGTGAATTCAAAGCGATTTGAATCGTCGTCCTGTTCCCATCGTTACTCGCGTCACGTGCACGTGAGAGCCCGCGAAAGAGAGAAAGAAAGAGCATACGCGTATGTACATACAATACAGACTGTCGCGCGCGAGCGTGCCGGCGAGCTTCCCTTTCTTTCTTTTCATCCGTTTTCTCGTCTTCTCTCGCGCGTTAAACTCTCGTGTCAATGAGCAAAGCAGCCTCGCTTTCGCTCGTCGTCTCATCTTTCCCCTCCGGGGCAATTTCGAGCAGCGAGCAGCTGTTCGGCGCTGTGATGCACGCGACGTATATACGCTTTTCACCCCGCGTGTTTGCCGCACGGTAAACGATAGCCGAGACGCATTTTCTCTCCTTTCGATCACCATCTCCTTAAGAAACATCGAGACTGCAGAGACTTCCCTCGGGGAAATTATCTTTAATTTACACTTTCTTCTTTTTTTTAAAGACCTACTAAATTGTAAATAAAATTAAAGCGATGCATAACTCTTTCTTCGCCAAAGAAAACAAATATTACGTGTTATGACAAACGTGGCTTAGGAGGCTTTGTTAAATTTGAAAAATTCAAACAAATAAGAAATTAATACAAACATCACGTAACGAGCAAGTCGATCATCAAATTCGTATATGTTACATTCAGCCTGTATATAACTCCCAATTTTATTCCATTACGTGAAAAATAGCAGAAATATTACGTACGCGATGTATATATATCTTGTATAGAGTATATTTGTTCTCTCCTGATTCTTTCGTCCAAGACTTTCGTTCGCGAACAGATCTTAATTTCGCGATACGAGAATCTGTGTCGCCTTAATTAATTGAGACCCCCAGCTATCTTCTCGCATCCCGTAAACACTTTTTAGGAAGACGCGTGCAAATTTCGCGCGTGTCCTATGCATTTCCCATGCGCATTGACGCCTAAAGAAACGCACAAGCATTATTCGCCCAGTCATCGTGGGAAATCCTCCTGCGCTACTTTACGGATTCCATCGGATCTCATCGTCGAGTGTCGAGTAGCTCGCGAGGATCCTTCGAGAAGCGTTCCGAGAGCGAGAGAAAAAAAAGGAGAAAGATAAAGAAAGAGAGAAAGAAAGAGAGAGACAGAGAGGTAAGGGAAACGCTTGAACGAAATCTGGCGACGAGCGTCGTTCTCGTCTCTTGATTAGCGGTTGTTTAGAGGAGCAGTGAAAGTTCCTCCGCTCGCGAGAGATGCGCGGCCTTTTTGGAAAGAGATAAAACGCGGCTTCCTCCCGTCTTCTCGCCCTCCCCCGCCCCCTTTCTACCCGTCCACCTGGGTTCCCTTCTCTCTTTTTCTCGGCGAGAATTGACGAGAGAATTCTTGTCGCTGTCGCGTAATACTCGACGGCGTTCTCATGCGGAAACGCACCGAGAAGGGAAATCGTCGCCGCACGGGGAATTAACCCCGTGGCCCACCTGTCCGATGAAACCGGGACCAAGCTGGAGTTGTGGCGTCTCCCTCTTTTCCCTCCTCTCCCCGAGTATTCCCTAAAATGTCAGTTGTGATACTATCATACAAAATACGATTATGTGCGCGTGCGAGTGTATTATTATAAAGCCACGCACCGAGTATAATCGGGATTAAAATGCCTTGTTAGCACACACCAATTGACGTGAAATTAATCGTCCATAAAAATGGTGATGTCGCGAATTTCTAAAGGGAGAAAAAGAACCGCGCGCGCGATTGGTTTGGGGTTTTTTCTAATTTGCAATTTTTTCCGAATTTTACTTCGTAATCCCGTTTAGAATTAAAATTGACGAAATTTTTGACGATTTTGCCTATTGTCTTTTTCGTTCGAAAAAAGCAACCCTTGGCAGATTCAGAAATGAAGGAAGTTCCACACTGAATCCGTTAGAATGTTAGAATCGATTCGAGTTGGAAAGGTGTACAATAAGTTGAGAGGCGTAGACATATTTTTTTTTATGTAAAAATACATAAAAAAGCTTTATTTCGCCACCGTTTTCTTGCAAAAAATAAGTATAAAAAACATCTCTCCTTCGCTCTAGTCGTCGTAAACATCATCATCATCATCATCATCGTCATCATCATCATCATTGTTATTGTCGTCATCATTATCATGGTAGTCGTCGTTGTGATCGATATCATCATCATTCTCCTCATTATCGCCATCGTCATCATCGTCGTCGTCGTCATCATCGTATTCAACATCGTCATCATCATCGCCGTCTTCAACTTCGTTATCGTTGTCGTCTTCTTCTCTCGGCGATCGCGCATACAACACAGCGATACGTCAATAAGGCAAGTATCGTCGTCGCTGATCATGTTAGAGGTATGTGAGCGGTGTGTGCGTGATGTGTGTCGGTGAACGGGGGGGTAGGACGGAGGGGCCGCGACGGGGGTAGCGGTGAATTGACTAGTATGGCCCGGATCCACCACTGGGTGCCCCGTAACTCGTGCTGGGTCCGCTCGGTCCGGTGCCACCGATTCCGCCGCCGATTCCGCCGCCGTGACCGCCGCCAATACCGCCGCCGTGACCGCCGCCGATACCGCCGCCGATGCCGCCGCCGCCGATACCGCCGCCGATTCCGCCGCCGCCGATACCACCGCCGAAACCGCCACCGCCGCCGCCGCCGCCGCCGCCGCCGCCGCCGCCGCCGCCACCGGTAATTTCCTTCTGTTGATGCGAAGAAAAAAGAAAATTAAATGATTGGAAGATTGGTTTAGAATTTTTGCGTTTTTTTTTTTACGTCACGCCTCGAGCTTCTTTCCATTACCTGCGTCTTGTATTTGATAAAGTAGACTTCCGGTTTGCTGGGCTGAGTGGGCGCGATGGTGGGCAGGCTGATCTCGGGCGCCTCCTCGGGTTTCTTGACCAACACGTAGATGAGCGTTTTCTGCTCGTCCTGTTGCGGCAGCGCGGGGATCACCGGAGCGGTCGGGGTCGGCGGAGTGGGCGCCTTGATGAAGATGATCTTGTAGTGCTTCTGCGCCGGACCCTGCGGCGCGATCGGCCTGATCACTCTTTCTTCGGGAGCCTCCGGGGGTGGTACGTGAACGTAGATGTGTTTTTGAATGAGCGCGCCACCGCCGAATCCACCGCCGAATCCACCACCGAATCCACCTCCGCCACCTGCGCCGAACTGTTGGATACCACCACCGCCAGTCCCGCCGCCGAGGCTACCTCCTCCGCCGAATCCGCCGAATGCACCGCCACCGCCGAATCCACCGCCACCACCTTCGAAAGCGCCGACCCCTCCGCCGCCTCCTCCGAGGGATATCCCTCCGCCGCCTCCTCCGCCGAATCCACCGCCGCCGCCGGGGGCACCGTAGCTACTGCTAGGCTGGCTGTAGGAGTATCCGGCTTCCGGCCGCGCCATCGCCGTCGCGGCGAGCGCCAGAATCTATGATTGCGAATCGATTCAATTTTACTTTCCCGATATGTTTAGATGTCAAAATATAGATAATAGAGATTCTCGCCTCGATGTTCGAGCATTGTCTCGTGGTTTTTCTTGAAGGATATTTTAATATGTTTATGTTTGGTTCTAATTTTAATACAATGTATCCCTCGTTATTCCACTTTCTCTTTCTATTCTTATTGTAATTTATTATATATATTTATGCAAAAATTATGCTACTGTTAAATTAAATACAGCTCACGAATAAGTCAAGACGAATTTGTTAAAATCTCAATATTTCTCACGTTAAATGCTTTCAAATTTGTCAAGTGAAATAATTCTATTCTTCTGCTCGTTCTTAAACTTCGGCAAACGAAGCAGTAAACGTATATATCTAGAGAATAAGCGGTAAAACGTTTCCGGAAGTGCACGGCGGTGGATTTACGAGCACGTGGAACTCATCCTTTTGTTTCAGCCGCACCGGTTCGCGCGCTTAGCGTTCCACGGTGTTGTTAGTATTACGTAAACCCGGGAGAGAATCCCGATACTTAAGTTCTTTTCTTCCTGTTTTCTCTCTCTCTCTCTCTTTCTCCTTCTCTTTCTCTTTCTCTTTTAAATCGCGCGAACGGAACTAGAGAAGTGGCACAATCACTGAACCGGTTCTCGGGTTAGTCACTATCACGGAGTACATTGACACCGCACACAATACTCCCTGTGCACCTTCCCCTCTCTTTTACTTTCTCCCGCGTTCTCCGCGCCTCCCGCCCTCGGATGGAACCCCTCGTTCTCGGTCGTGAACGAACGACGAATTCTCTCCTTGTCTCTCTCTCACGAACCTATCATCATCCTCCGAGAAATCTCCCGTACGCGCGAGAAGAAAGTCAGACAGAAGGATCCGAATGAAAAAAAAAAAGAGAAAAGAAAAGAAACAGCGAGGACGGGAGGAAGAGGAAGAAGGAACGAGAAGGGAGAGGAGAGGAGGGGAGGAGGAGGAGGAAACGAGAAATCGGGGAAATGAGAAATCGTCGTGGACGGGCTACTCACCACGAATGCCCTCATGGTTGCTGCTGTTCCTTGATTTGAGGACTGATGCTTCGCGGATGTCTTGCAGCCCCCTTTTATACGGGCCAGGCATGGGGGCCCCACTCGATGCCTCGACCCATCACCTATGAGATGCGACGGGAGCACTATTGCAAATCTCTCTCCCTCTTTCTCTCTCTTTCTCTCTTTCGGGGTTCTTACCTCTTCTTGCGATACGGAGAGCCCGTACTGCTCAAATTTGTCTCTCTGTACTTTCGGTTGAAAAATCAACCATTCGATCCGGATAGGATCGGTTGCGTCCATCCGTGACACACATGCGTCAGGCAGTGTTAATTCAATGACGAATGAACGTGAGAAATGGATCGTACGACATCTCGTATCACGAAGATCGCGAGAATTTATCTAGTTCGTTTATACGCGATTAACCGTATAATAACAGCATTATTTTGTTAACACAACGGTCTTTCAACGAAATGATATCTTATCACTGCTGATCAAACTCAGACAGTTCTTATTAATTTTGATGGCTGCGTGATGTTCTCGTACATAAATTTAGATAAAAATTAAGTATTTCTTGCGTTACGTTATTCCTAATAAAGAACGATAAAATGCTGCGATAAAATATTAAAAAATTCGTGTATAAATTTCGTTGACTTTTATTGACTCATCGAATGTCTGACATTTTATGAAGTTGTTAATGGCGAATTTTTTAATGATATCGCGCAATCATTTACATTCCTTATTACAAGACTCTTACGAAGAGACACAATAATTTCGCAGGTACTTGAAGAAAGATTGTAATGCAGGCATTATTCCACCCGCAAATTATGCTGCGGTTTGCCATACAAGTTTCAGTCAATTTCCTGCAGTCGCCTGCAACTTCCTATATAAGTCGATGTCCGCCCACGAAAACGCCACTTTCTTTAATACCAAATTTTTTCACGGCCAGGTACATAAATTGTCGATTAATTGTCGTCGGGCTGAAGCTGGGAACGCTAATACTGAAACGGAACTCCACACAGAGAGAATTTTCTCTTGGAATTTATCCTGAAAATCATGGTATTTGTGGGACGACATGTATTACGAAGAATTTTATGCGAGCTATTCTGATTAATATATCTACCGTAATAAAAAATATTAATATCTATTACAATAAAATGTAAAATATGTTTGATTAATTTTACTGAAATATATATAGTAAAAATTCAATAATTTTTCAAAAATTACCAATCTGCTTGGTAATTTTTATTAAGTTGTTCGTAAAATGTCTTTTGTATATTTCACAAATTTCTCGGTAGCCAAGTTGTCCCAAGTTTGTAGTGAATTAAACGGTAAAATATGACGAAAAATTCTCTCCGTGCAGAGATTTTTATTGCCGCGATTCTTTTCGTACCTCGTGCACGTACACGTGGTCGAGTAAGCAGATGACGAGAGTACACACGGTATAATGACACGCAACAATATACGAAATACGCGAATAATGCGAGCGTGGATCTTGGCGCAGGGTATATAGTTAAATCTTACACTTAAATGCAGCTACGCGTTTCGGAAAATGTGAGTGAGAGCCGAGGGCAGGCTGAATCGCGAGAACCTCTGTTTTGTATGACTCGAAACGTGGATTTGTAGAGCGATGATGATAACTGATATAACGCACGCCGGCCTATTCAGGCCCGTGGGAAAAATTGAAATTGAGTTTTACGGCGGTGCGTAGGCCCGTTATCGTGCGTATCGCGTGTTTAAAAAGCGTGATTTTCGCGCTTTTGTAGAAAGCGTAACTGGTAACGTCCGACAGCCGCTTGTGGCATCTTCACGAGACGCTCGACTGAACAAATTTTGCTCTATTACGTCATATTGAGATGTTCTACTTGAAAAATATTTATGCAATACTCTAATTCATAAATGCTGCGATGTATATGAAAATCTTCGGGCTTAATGCGAACTCTGTTTCGTAAGAGCTTATAAAAACGTTGCTATCGATGAAGAGGTCAATCTTTCCTCGTAAAAATCTACAATTGGAATTTACAATAATGAGCCTGAATTTATTTTCCTCGTTTTTATTTATTTATTTATTTATTTATTATGATCGATTTTTCGATCGAACAATTAAGCGACGAGAATTCATTCAATTTCATTTTCGTCAATTTTCGAGGCTTCTGTCACACGTAGAAATCTGCATAAACGTTTATCTCGTTTTTTTCTCCCAACTGAGACGCGGACGTTTCACGATTGACTAAGTACTTAATTCGCGGTAACCGAATGCTTTCCGCCACTGGTGGTTGAAACAATGGAATTGGCTGCTTCCGCGATCCGCCGAGAAACGGGCAGGAAGAGAAAATAACTTAAAAAATTTCGATTGCAACTTCCTCGGAAATGCCTTACGTTCATGCATACCGCACAACGACGAGAAAAGGAGAAGGACCGAGAAAGAAAGGGGGAGTGAGAAGATCGGTGAACCGAAACTCGTTTTTTTTTCACCGATATATCGTCGCTATTAATGCGGAGAAAATTAGCATAGAGGATCCTACGAGCACGTGCCGACTTAATTTTGCAATGATGCGCGATGCTCTTGCCGCGCTACAAGAAAAGTAGATCACGAGCGGAACGAGTTCTCCAATTCGGACGCGGCACGACCATCGGTCGACGAAAAGTCAGCCTTGCTAAGTGACGGTATATCCTCTCACGTTCGAGGTCCATCTTTCCTGCCTCCCTCCCTCTTACCCCTCCTCAGTTAACATAGATATAGACGAAGAGAGGCTACGGTTTCGATGAACGATTCAAGAATGACATAATAACGAAACTGACACAGGCCTCCGCGCAGGTCCTACTCTTCTTCTGGCAGCCTCGACACGTAAACGCTGTATTATTCGGCTCTTCATTTCAACGACTGTTTAAGTCAAACGAAAATAGAATAAAAATTCGAGAAAGTTTAGTCGCACGCGTTGTGGGATTCCACGATTTTATCTTGTTTGTAAACACGATTAATAATCATCAAAATTAATTATGTCTACAATTCGCATATTTATGTAATAAAATAATATAATTAAAAAACTGAGAGAGAGAAAAAGAGAGAGAAGCAGAAAAAATAATGACCAAGCGGGAGAGATTTCGGTCATAAAAGGCACACTCGCTACACGAATTTCTCTCGGAGAATCCTTCTTACGATATAATCAACATGATAGATCGCGGTAAAAGCAGATGTGTGTATCGTTTGATAGATAAATATTTCGGGGAATGTTAGAGCTCACACGGTGACAAGTCGCAAAAATTATCGTCGGCCTTCATTGCGAAACTGAAAGTTTTTGTTGCCCGCAAGGAAGCTTTTGCCTTCCTCGCGGGAGGAAGACGGAGAAAGAGAGAGAGCTAGAGAGAGAAAGAGAGAAAGAAAGGGACCTCGAAATCCATTTGACCCGAATATTCGACTCGACGTACATACATACATACATACGGAGACGCATCAGCTTCTCGTTTTCTTCTTCGTTTCCCGGTCGAGGAGGAATTAAACTTTCCCGGCTAAGGAAGCGACGGCGGGAATCTTCCTTCCTCTGTCGCGTTCTCCTCCTTTCCACTGCCTGAGCGCGGATTCAACGGGATCTAGATCCTTATCGATCGCACACCGGATTCTCCGATCGGCGTCGGCCATTGAGGACGAGGACGAGCACGAGCACGAGCACGCGAGAGAGAGTCGTGCCGACACAGCTTACCGTGTACCACGATTCCCCTTGGAGAGAAGAACCGACGCAAATTGCTCATAGAATTTGGTTGCCAGACGATACATTTTTTAAACTGACATTAGAAACTGACGCTCGTCCCAGTTATGTAAAACTGTTAAATATTAAAAGGGTGAAATTTGAACCAATACCTTGAGTTAAATGACATTTTGTTGTTTTTAACTATTATGTATGTCGGAATTTATTATTTTAACACAAAACAGTATTATTTTATCTCAAAATTAGTTCAATTAAATTAACATTGTTTTAGTTAAATAGCATCATATTGAGCAGGAGCAGTGGCGACTTATAAGAATGATTAAAAATGACTCAGTTGAGTATGATTTAACACTACGAATTTAACAGTGTATTTTAAGATACTAAACAAACAAACTAAAACAAACTAACAATATAAGTTAAATAGATATATAATGAAATAAACTCGTCTTCTCTTTATCGTCGAGTTTTAAAATGTTACAACCTTACCGAATGCAACTAATTTATCATTAAAGGACGCTCTTAAACGGTAGCGTTGTAAACCTTTATGCGTTCCGTTGCACAAATACCCGCGACACAAAAAATTCATATCGTCCCGAAAAAACAAAAATATCACCGGCCCAGAGAGTGTCCCAACTCCTTCCCATAAAGCGTCGTAGCGCGTAATGTAAACGTAACGTAATTTGCGTCACTTACATTACGGGCAGATTAGACGTCACGCTCGTCGCGAATGTGGAATACCGTGAATAGTGTGCCTTCTTTTCCGCGACCGTTGTGCAACACACGTGCGTGCGTATATGCATATAACGCAACTCTGCGCTAGCCATTATGCGTAAGTATCTTGGAGTATAATGATAATGATAGGATACGTCCTCGTAAATTTTACGCTCCCTCGAGGCAAAACGCTAAACCGTCGGAGCATATACACCTACGAGCCAGTGAAATCCCTCGAGATCTTCGAGATCGTGGCGAATAACGCGTATATACGTATGTCGGCATACGTCGCGCGCAGAGGAGTCGACTTTGCGTAACGGATCTGCCTTCGAATATGAATACCGCCACCATAACGGACCGTTCGATAGGTGCCGATAGTTTCCTCATTGAGAGCACTGGACAATCGGCTGGGAAAAAATTTTTCTTCTTCCCCTCGCGCGTCCAGCGTGTCCGGAGAGCACCGGGTATAAATTAACGTTGCGCAATATTTTATTGCGAGACGTAATCGAGCGAGAAGCTGTAAGAAACCGAATGTGTAAGACTCGGGCTCGTTAGAAAAGGTGAAGCGAAATAGAAACTCGCTCGATCTGATGGCCGCGATATGCCGCGGCCGAAGGTGCGGCGAAGAAGCTGGACCCCGTTACGCGAAATATATTACAGCGAGAGAGAGAGAGAGAGAGATGCCCTCGAAAACGCGGCGTGGCGCTCGGCAAATGAGTTACATATGCAAATAACGTTTCGCGAGCGATTCAATTCGTGACGGGGAACATCCCGACACGCTGGACACCCCGCCGCCAGTCTTTCCCACCCCGTTAGATAATTTCGCAACGCGAGGCAATTTGCGCCGAGCGCTGCGTCAGATTGAGCATCGATTCTTCGCAGCATCTAGATATTCAATAGTTACAAAAAATACGCAGCATTTTTAATATAGTTATAACAAAATACTTTATATATATATGGAGAGGTAAAAGAGTCATAGCGGCTTTTAAAATATTGACTCGTATATGCATATAGATGCGCAATTTATATATTGTACAGATTGCATCTATGCACACGAATCAATTATATTTCAAAAAATTCGACTTACACCACTATGACTTATCCCTCCATATATTATACGGTATATTTTTTTAACAAAAATCTAGATGCTATACATATGTATATATATATATTAAGATGTACAAAGTGCTTTATATGCGCTACGATCCGTGCGCGGGCCTCTCGAGGACAACCAGAACAAATCTCTCCTATTCACTGACCCGGGAAGGAAGACCTTTCTACCTTCGAGCGCTGTGCGGCATATCTCGGGACGTCCGGTTAAATCGCGCGGGGTACTCGAGATACGATTTTCCCGTTCACCTCGGGCCTTACGCGGCTTAATTACATGCCCCTTCGCTCTTGCTCTCGGCTACGTTAACTGTCCAGTAAGAGCGCAGCGAGGACGCCCGTTCTTCCTCCGCTGTTCTTATCCCATCTCGTCTTCTCCTCGTCTGTCGCATCTTTCACCGTACGAATTCGCCATTGACGCCGATCAGACCCGGAGTGGTCGTACTCATTGCCGTAATTGCGAGGATATTTTAATTAGATCACTTAATCTGTCGAAAAGCAGTAGATGTATATTAATTTATTGATTTCAATGACTTAATGTGTATTTAATAATTTTTTCTTTTCTAATTTATTGATTTATGGAACCATTGGGATATTGATTTATAATTTTAAATTACGCAAAAGGGATACAGTTATAGTGTTATATGTTGTAAGCTACAGGATTAAACGCGACGCGATCGCCGATACATGACACGTGTATTCCATAAAGGCTGCGCGTAAAGTCTCCTCTTTCGCGTTCTCTCGATCGGCCCATTCGATTTGTCGGTCTGGCATGGTATTTCCGCGGGGATAATCGCGTTATAATTGTAATGCCACGGGAGAAGAAGCGCTACGCAGACCACAGACTTGCCCGAGTGCCAAGTTATCCTTATCTAACACTTTCTCTCCTTTCCAATACCGTCGAGTCAGAGTATCCGAACGTCGTCTCCGAGGCGCTCATCTCTCGTCGGGTATTAAGGTATAAAATCGCCTTTGCGAATTTTCGGTTAAACCAACACACGGGTCAATTGCGTAACGCGCGCATCTCTCTCTCTCTCTCTCTCTCTCTCTCTCTCTCTCGAGTCTATAATCGCGTGATTCCTTATTTATTACTGTACTATATCAAAGAACTCTACATACCAGATAATTTTATGATGACTCTCTCTCTCTTTCTCTTTCTCTTTCTCTCGCTCATTCTGTATAGGATCTTACGAAATTTTTGCTGAGAAAAAATATGAGGAGAAAGAGAGAGTCGTTATAAAAATGGGGAAAGAGAGAGTCGCGTTATAAAAATGATTATAAATTGATTTACGTGGAAATTAGATATAATATTGCGTCATCAAGCTGCGATACTCGTTCTCTTGTAAGCACGAGAGGTCTATAACATTGATCTATAGATCCGCCGATAATCGTCTGGATAACGTTAACTCTATACGCCGAAGAGTTTCTTTCCGTCGAGATTATACTCGCCCGATATTGCCCGTTGTTCTCCGTTTTCTAAAACTTTTGCAAGCTCGGAGAAATGGAAGCGCGCGCGCGTTAATTCCATCTCCTGGGAACACGATACAGCGGCTCACCGGGGACTCACCGTGTTACTCTCGATTAATCGGCGCAATCATCGCGTAATTCTCACGTCTCTGCTGATGTAATCTGGAACGGCCGACGCGACGCGATTCGTCCTTTAAATGGGCGGGAGTAATTGGCGCACCGGCTTCTTGCTCCATATCTATCATCGCCCAAACGTCATAATTCTCCCGAGGTAGCGGTTAACCCTTTCGCTCTTCCATTTTTGCTGCGTTGTTAAATAATATATATTGTATAAGATATTTAACTATACGAGGATAAGTTCCACGTGGTTCTCGTTGTGTGTGAGAATGATATTCGTTAAACGTTACGAAATTTTAGTGTTTTATTTTATTTCTTTACAAATTATATTATAGATGACGGTAAAATTGATCGAGAGGATTAATCTCAATCTTTATATTAATCTCGTATTAATCGCATATTAATCTCGTGCCCGTAAAATTCTGTCGATTATAGACTTAACTCCAGAATTAAAATGATTCTACCAAATACACAATAATTGATAACAATGGAGATTGGGTATCAGAGTGCTTGATGATCTTTCAAATTGAGCAAAAAAATCTTTTTTTATTTTAAGACAATAATATAAGAATAATGATCCACGATGCTCCTGCACGACAAGCTATAAATTCTTACTTTAATTTATTTAACGTGTTGAGAAAATGAGAGTTATGCTCGCTCCAAGTTGCTCATAAATCCGATAGCAATGATTATCAATTAGACGGACCATCGTACGATGGGGTATCGTGAGAAACGGCGTGTTGTATAATAGCGTTGCACCGATCCTCGCTAACAGACGGATATAAACCGTAGAGGCCCGAGCGGCGGCGGCGACGGCGGGGCGTTATATACTTTCCAGGAAGTATCCAAGGCGGAAGGGGTACGTGGTCACCGGGGTCAGGAAAATCGATACGTGCGCAAGAAGCTGCATCACGATTCTGCATCTCCGTTCTTCGGTATAACCGACACACCGCGCGATTTCTTCCGGTATAGAAATATCTCTCCCAATTCATCACCTGCGGCGAGTTAGACCTCTGTTTGCATTAAGTTTCCGGTATGAAGGATAATTTCTTTTTTTGGGGGAGGGAAGGGGAACAAATTATGTGTAATATTGTAATATACTAATGACATTTCGTAGCACATTCGAATAGCCCGACGTCCAACAAATCTTCTTTATATATATATATATATATATATAATCCAGCCATAATATAAATAATTTATAAAGGCGCGCGCGCTGAAGAAATGCGTGTATGAGCATCTCGAAAAGCGCAAATCACGCCGACGAAGTTAGAAAATCGGCGTGCAGCCGTGAAACTCCCACGCCGACAAAGGTAGAAAACCGCCGGGTCTAAGAAGAAAAAAAAAGAGAAGAATCTCTCCCGCGGGGGTGACATAACGTATTGTGAACGCCGATCGAAGGCGAAATCGTCTCGGCGGCGCCAGTATAACACCGAGAAGTGAGGAGAAGAAGATGCGTCAATAATAGACAAAACCGGCGGAGTACTGAAAAGCTGTGGGAACGCGCGGTGCCAAGCATCATCGGCGGTGGTAGGAATGTCTCTATGGCCGAAGAAAGTTAAGAATTTTCACCTCCTAGAGAAAGCACACCGCATGACGCATGTAGATATTACGCCACGTATAGAATGAATTTCCCCCCTCGCCTCGACGGCCTTCGATCCCGTCGTCGTCGTCGTCGTCTTCGCCGTTGTCGTCAGCACAATACATCTTCTCTCAATGGGTCGTCTCTTATCGTCGCGTTGAAGCTTCCTTCTTACTGCCTTCCGTTTTCTACCCTTTCGTATAATAATAATAATAATAATAATAATAACTTTATTGCATAAGATCCCAGCTAGCAGAAGCTTCTAAGACATCTTAAAAACGCTTAAAAGAGGTCTAACGTCTGAAAAATTATGTCGTCTTTCAAACGTCTTTATGATGTCTTTAAGACGTCTTTTAGAACTTTCTGCCAGGTGAGATTGTGTGGTATGATTGTATGATAATTATAAAGAGCTCGAATATATATATATAAAGAAAATGTACGGATAAAACTACTGATAAAAGTTATTGCTACGATGCCTTTCTGTAATAAAATGAGATGATCAAAGCGCGCGAAAGGTGGATAGATCGTGAAATAAAAACGCGGCGAACAGAATAAAAAAAAATTTCCCTTATTTTTTTCTCACATTCATTAATACTATTTTCGAATTATCGTTTCAATATAACAGATTCGTATGAAAATTGTGGTATTCCTGATGCACTATGCAAATTCACGATATTTTTCGAAGAAAGCACCCGCGTCTCTCAACGTTCTTCATCCAATCAACATTCCAATATGTATATACGTTCTGCGGCTCAGCTGTGCGCGCGGAGGAGATAGTTGTCGTTCACTCTTACAGCACTAATACAACTTGCAATTAAGTCGGTTAATTAAGTCAGTTAATTAATATCATTTATACTTGAAAAATTCATGACCCAAATAGCATTTTTTGTCTAGGCTTAATTCGGAGATGCGAGCAGGCATAAATGGCAAGCTCTGAAAAACTGAGATTTTTCCGAGACAAGTACTAAACGATACTAATTAAAGAGGAAGCAATCTCGAGAATTGTTAAAATCGTTTTCGGTTGTATGCGTACGAACCAACTCTCTCAGAATTTTCGCTCGTACCTCTTCGCATCCTCCAGATCCACGAAATTACGAAAGACCGATCCGCGGAAGCGTCCCGCGCAGCAATGCGTAGTAGCGTAAATCGCGATAGGCACCGTCGGTCGCGTCACCTCGCGTTCGAGGCACCTAGGAGTCGCACGATTCTTACGCAATACGGTGGATGGCAGGCGTAAAGCGATTACGCAGTAAGCAAGCAAATTTCACACTCGGACAGGTGGCCGAAATGTACAATAGCATAGAGAAATGAGTTTCTAACCGGTATTTCTGCGATACCGCGAAGAAATTTCGCGCAAAATGTAGAAAACAATTGTTGATGGAGTAAACTGACGGTACATCGTATGCGTATTGCAATCAAAATGACGATAAATCGATCACGAATTTGTATCAATAATCGCGTAATATATTTACGCGACATGATTTATTTTTTACAATATGATCGTATACTTAATAATGCTATTGATCGTACGCTTAATAATGCTAGAAACAGTATTTGATTACCAATAGAAATATACAATTTTTCTGAAAAAGACAGTTTTATCATATTTTGCTTGTACTTAAATATTGCCGCGGCTGTCATAATTTGTGGTTTGGTGGTGTTGTATTATAGGTGTAAGGCATTTTTGTCTCAAAAAATTCTTTGGTCTAAAGATATCTTGCTTATAGTTTAAATCCCGAATGAATAGCGACCATACCGAACGTAAGATTTTGATAAGTCACATTTCTGAATCCTGCGAATTCGATCATGTTCTGAAAATATAACAAAGAATATGAAGAGCAAGTATAAATAAAAACCGCAAACTACATTAGCAAGTTGTTAGGTATAATAGTAAAATAGGCAGAATAAAGGAGAGGTTAATAATTAAAATAGAAATAGAATAATTTAAATGAAACTACAGAAAATTCTAAAAAAAATCTCTCCTTACAACTCGTTATTACAGTTTATGTGTGTACATATAAGAAAAAATAAAACAGATATAAAAAAGTATTTTTTACCTTAAAATCCTCTTGTTTTGGAAATCTTCTAATGCTCTCTACGAGATATCGATAAGGTTTCCACTGCCCGACGATTAGTTGTCCCATCACAGGTATTATTTGAAAGGAATATTGATCGTACAACCTGAAACAAATACCAAATAAATTTTTCTACAGGATTGGTTCATGTATAATTATATTTTTATAAGTTTCCTATAATTTTTTAAGCCATATATACCATTGTAAAGGTTTATTTTCGATATGACTAAATTCTAGGCATAAAAATCTCCCTCCCGGCTGTAACACTCTGTATGCCTCGGACAACACCTGTGTAAAAATAAACGTAAATGTGTTTAATATAAATTTAATATTCAGATATTAAGACCTTTAGCTTAAAATGTGTAGCCGATATATTCTTTAAAGATTAATAAATATCAATTTCATATACTTTACTATCTTCGTACAACGAATGACCGATTGAGCGATAAGCTCATTACAAGCACCTTGTCAATACGCGTCACATTCCTTACACCAAACCCTATGGTATAAGCGGAGAAAGAATCGTCCGGGAAGGAAAGCTTCTCCGCGTCTTCTTCACTCCACGTGATATCGCAATTACCGTCCCGCGATAAACCTAGTCTACTCGCCCGTTTCTTCCCAACGTCTAGCATATGTTGATTTATATCGCACACAGTTACGTGGCTACGCACGTTGCGCGGATTTGGCGTGTTCCTCAGGAAATTAATATACCGAAACGTAATGTCGCCCGTGCCACCGGCAGAGTCCAGGAGACGGGTGCCGTGCGTAGGTCCTAATTCTTGCATAAACATATCTTTCCAGACGCGATGGATACCCAGACTCATCGTGTCGTTCATCAAGTCGTAAGAATTGGCGACATTTTCAAATACGTTATACACTGCAAGAAATATTCAACGTTAAGTGGCCGTTGATGTACATCCAAGATTTCAACAAGCTGCAAATGTTTGATCTCGTCCGCTTGGCAGCTGCCAATCTTCCGCGGAAAGAAGAGAAGAACGAAAGATATAAAAGAACGACAGAAGAATTGGAACAGAAACAATGGGGGAATCTTTACCTTCCTTTCCTTTCTCGCTCTCCTTAACCGTTTGAAAACCGAAGTGCGTCGACCTGTCATCGTCCTCCGATGGTGTCCTCGCCTCTTTCGAGTAACCGCGTCCAGCTGCAGCGGCTTTAAGACATCTGTCTAGTATCCGACCTTCCTTAATGATGTTCGCGCAAAGATTTTTACAAGCCATCGTACCAAACCACGTGTAGACGTAGACGATCAGGTAAACAGTGCCGTATGATCACCTGAATCACATAATGATACTTGACACGTTGACACTGGTCCGTTCGTTTCACGTGCACTTTCCGCGCTCGGGATTGTCTCTCTTTCTTCCTCCGATGTCGCATCAAGCGTGGGACAGCGTCGCAAAGTGCAAATCAGTGCAAATACAACAAACAAATATCAATGGTCGTCGCGTGTTATCATAAATGTTATCAGAAAAACACGGGATAGATTGTGTCAATTGGCTGTCGAATGTGGAGCACGTCCCAGGTCTGAAAACTTTTTCACCCGATAATCAATCGCGTCTGGTTATTGCAGGAGCGCTGCAGTCGGTTGCTGTCGGCAGGCGAGCGACGGTTGTGCGGTTGATAAGCAGCAGTCGAACGTCGATGGACCCGGTAAATTGGAGTGAACAACAAGGATGCTCGGCTTTGTTCTGCCCAATGTCCAGAGAGCCGTCTTGTCCAGTCCGGCGGTGCGTTCCTGGCTGCCTTTACGAATGCCACGGTAAATATCGATATTTACAATACCGCTTCTGCGCTGTACTTCAATCCCCCCGTGCGAACACACCGTTGAGGGTGAAAAAAATGCTGGTTTAGGATTATGGTGCGTATATGGGTGTTCGCCGATTCAAAATTGCAATTACAATTCACCTTGAATGACACCGCGTGTTTTGGCGTTCGCCAAGCGGCCTTGCGCGTCGCTCGCGTGTACGATTAAAAAAAGAGAGTTCGGTCTGGAGTCCACTTACGTTAACGTGCTTCCCAATATTCGTGTGAAATATTTAAAGGCTGTTGAAAAAACAAATCTACGATTAATAATGTGCACTTTATAATTAGCACTGCTTTCCATCGCGATGCCATCACTTTGCAAACGGTAGATTTTGTGTATTTAATGTCACACCTGTGTGATCTTCGGCATAATTGATCTTTATGTTTGTTTAAATTGCTTAATTTCCCTTGAACGTGACCTTATTTTAAGAAATATATTTTCATTGTGGCGCAGTTTGGTGATGAAATTTTTGCGAGTACTCACCTCATGCCTTTTTACATCTTATACGTCTTATTGTTTCAGATTTGAAGGCAAGAATCCCGGTTTGAAAGTAAAATAGCAAGTATTTTAAACAATTGTCAACTGTTAAAGAAATGCTGTTAACGTTTATTTATATGATAGCCACCGTCATGCAAGCACGAAGGATAACATTTCTAAAAGCGCACTTAGATGCCATTTTTAAGGGGAACCAGAATCGTCCTTCTTTTACGCTTAAAATTAAGTCATCTCGACGTTTAAAAAAAGGTAATTTTTATATGTGTATACACATATGCCAGATTTTATCATACAATCAACGAGTAACGTTACTTTTGCTCAATGTATATATAACGTGGTCTGTGAATAAAAAAATATCGCAAATAGAGAGAATTTTTGTATCGTCAGAAAATTTATTTCATATATAGCCATGCTTTTATATACATATTGAGATTTTTAATTCACATTTATTAAAAAGGAGAAATATTATATCAAATAAATATGCATTGAGATAATATTGTATATTTATATCTTGTATAATGATTTTTTTAAGATCGCAATGGATACGAGCAGAATGAAAAGTTTTTGAGTTCTCACTTATGTACTAACAAGAATCTCGCGAAACTTGATGAATTATTGTGGTATAATGAAAGAGCGAAATTATATACTATATATCCTCAAGTAAGTACAATATGGCAAATATTATTTCACTTATATTTGCAAGTGCGATACAATGAGATTGACAACTATTATTTTATTTTAGCAAAAAGTTGACGTGTCTAACTGGCTGACCTGTCCGTATGGAAATTCGTTTCCCCTCTATATAAATAATAATTGCTGTCAGGTTTTAAGCGAATCTGACTTGCATATTCTCGTGGAAGTTGATATTGAAACTTACGGATCTAAGACCTCAACGACTTCTGCAAAAGTACAATGTTCAAGTCTTTAATTATTAATTTTATTATTATGCATTTTGCATGTATAACTATGTTAATTGTGTAAACCTTTGAATCTGTATTATTATTTTTCGAATAAGTGAAATTCAAGATTTATCATGTTCTACGCATTGTTTTACAGCTTGAAGATTATGGTCTAATCGTGGCATGGACGGTATCGAGTAGAAATATGAACTTTATTTTAAAAACAGACCTAGAACATATTACGAGCTTCATAACTGGGATCATGCAGGGACAATATTGCATTAACAATGGCTTATTTATAAAACGTGTTCAATGTATATATCACTCTTGCATCTCGAAATCTAACATACTTCGATAACTTGACGTTCGCTTGCTTCATTTTGCTTAATTTTTTTTTTCAGCTGTTTTGGTATCGGGAAAACCGCGTATTTACAGTGATACTGGACACCTCGGTCCACCGCCAAATAAAAGCAAGTTGTAATAATTTAACTCTTGTATTTGTTGCGACGTATCTTCCAACGTAACGATTATATCACTATATACTTTTTACAGATAGTTTTTATGCATTATGCGATGCAGCCCAAGGAAAAACTTCCCAGCAGAAACACAAGCCTAAAGAGGTTGTTAGAGTACGTGGTATGAGTGTACAATCGCAAGATAATAATTTGAACACCGAATTTACAGACGAATTCTTTGCAGAAGTTATGAAAGACATTGGTATGTTGGAAGGATATTGCGCAATTGCCCGTAAAAAAAATTCATAAGTATAATTTTTATTTTTATATCTCTTAGATGCTAGTTCATCTAATTCTGCACCAGCAACATGTAATTCGTCACCAACCAAACAGCATGTAGGATTAACAAAAAAGCCATATAATTTGAACCATTTACCGGAGGATGTGCTCTTAGCTGTTACTCAAGGCACATCTAAAAATTATACTAACGTTCATTTACCTGACACGGAGAAAAAAGACAATACCGACGATGAAGAATCTGAACATACTGATCAAAGCAAGTCTACCAGAGAAACTGATTCCAAGTTAGTATAATATATTTAAAAATAAAAAAAAAAGTATATATGAGGGTGGAGAGTATTTAATGATATATTTTCTGTACTCATATTATGTGAACAATAGAAAAAAAACGTGATTTTTATGAATCATATTAATTTACAGAAGTTCTGAATTGGAAGAAGAAGAAAAACCTAGTAAGGTGATTAAACCACCAAATGTACTCGTCTGTGCGGATAGCCTAGGCGCGACCGACAATTTACAGAATTTATTATCAAGAGTGCTAGAGGAAGATAGGTGTGTTATGTTAGTTTTATATTATATGGAATAGAATTTATAAGTTTTAATAAGTTGTTAAAACTTAATGAGTTTCAACAACTTGCTTCTGTGGTTAATTATCTATTTCAATAATCATTAGTTATGAACGATTGATTTATCTTTCCTAGGTATGTCATCCATGTATTTTCTAAAGGGGAATATGATCGTTGCAAGGTTTGGATAGATCAGGTTTCGTTGGTTGTTCTTTGCGGTAATGTTGGTGCAGAGCTCGGTGCTCATCTAGTGGAATACGTTATACGCGGAGGTAAACTCCTAGCGTTATGCTCCGACATGCTCCATATTTTGCTACCATCGTTCAAGACTGCGGAAGTGCGTGAAAATGAGCTCGTTGACTTTTCGTACGGTAAATGGAAACGAGTGCGTATGATGCATCACATTTTTTGCTACCACGCATCTCCCATACGAACTCGTTTTTCTCAAGATCACGAAGATATAAGGTAATATCTTCTCTGTATCAATAAAATAAAATATAATTATATCGCGGGAAAAAGAGAAAAATAATATTAGATTAAAATAGATATGAAGAAAAAGTAATTATCCAAGATGTTACTTTTGTAGGGCGTCTGCGCTGAATCCTCCAACGTCGGCTAGCGTTAAGGACAAAAAAGGGAATTTACATTCGTTTGATGTAAAAGTATTGGGCAAAGAAGAAACGTGGCACAGTCCAAGCATATTGCTTGCAACTCTGCCTAGCAGCGGTGGTAAAGTTGTGTTCTCTCAAATCCATTTAGAGATAGATCCAATGCAATATGTGTACGAGGGAGATAAATTTGATGTGTTGAAGAAGAGTAATGTTGCACGTTTGGAGATAATCAGCGATCTACTGAGCACACATTTAGGATTAGATGTAAATTGTGATACAAGTCAAAGATCTGTTCGGTACACTGCAGGTTACTTTTTAGGCAAATTTGAGGTACATAAATCTATTTAAGAATGAACAATCCTGATAATATCTCAATTATATAATTAGCAGTTAAATGATTTATTAATGAATGCGTACATATGTACACATACACAATATGACGTTATACATTCGTAGATGAAGCTTAAGATGCTTGAAAAATTAAAGGATAAAATGAGTGGGAATAACGTATTAAAAATGTCAGGAATGGAAATTCAATTTTGCGCAAACAACGAAAATGTGCAATCACCATCAGCTAATTTCCTTCCTGTTATGATGCATATGTGCCCGCCTAATTTCTCGACCGTCGATTATTTTGAGGTAAATTCTTCTAATACATTTGGATCATTAATTAGTGTACCAACCTTCCAATATATTAACAATAATTGTGCATATTTAGAGATTAAATCATTTTATGCACTGTGTGTAACTTCGACATATAGCTAAATGAGTTGAAAAAAAAAAACAATTTTCATTATTAAATTCGAAATTTATTTTCAGAATCTCTATACAAAGGAATTAGGACGCTTAGTAATATACGCGGATGTCTTAACATCATCTATGAATGCGATCGACGCTCGATTAGAACATGGACTGACAGTTATTCCACGACAACAAGCAGATGGACGAGGTACTATTTTTCATTTTTGATTATATGCTGAAATAGTATAATGGCTACGTCATTTCCAGGGCGATATTCTAATAAATGGCTCAGTCCAAAGGGTTGTGCTATGTTCACTTTACAAATACATATTTCTATAATGTCGAGTATCGGTCATTATGTCTCAATTCTTCAACATGTTGCTGCTGTAGCACTTGTGTCAGCAGTAAGATCTATTAAAGGATACGAGGTATTTTTTTTATTTTCCTATTACAAATTATGAGAGATCTTCATTTCTATAAAAATTCTGACTCTTCATATAATACAATTTATTTTGCGAAATTAATGACTAATAATTAATAACTAATTTATTTTAGGATATTGATCTCAGAATAAAGTGGCCTAACGACATATATATTGGTAATTCGATCAAGATTGGTGGTATAATCGTTTCTACGCTGGCGGAAGATGGTGGAGCAATGTTCATCTGTAATATTGGTATGTAACATCAATCACAAATAAAATATAAATTTTATGGATAATTTATTCATATATAATTTAATCCACTTAAAACGAATGTAAATATATATTTCAGGTGCTGGTATAAATCTTTCCAATAGTAAACCCACAACTTGCATTAATGATGCAATTCTGCAATATAATCAAAAATATGGTACAAAGTTGGAAACGTTCTCTTGTGAAAAGTACTTGGCGATGGTATTCAATGAAATGGAAATTTTATTAGATATTCTACATAGCGGCAAAACAGATTACTTCTACCAACTCTACTACAAATATTGGTTGCATACGTAAATAGCCATCATACTTTAACTTCACTTTGTTAATGGTCATATAATAATATTTTCACAGTATTCACACATACGTAATTCTTTTTTAGGAATTCAAATGTCATGGTAACATTTATAAATGGAAGAAGAGAAAATGTTACGATATTAGGTATTGATAATTACGGATATTTGTTGGTGCAAGGAAAAAAGGGCATGTTTACTGTACATTCAGATGGAAATAGTTTCGACGTTCTCAAGGGGCTAATAGTACCAAAAGAAAAATAGGGGATTATATATTCGTTAATTGTTACCGAGAATTATATCTACATGTTAAAATATGGATAATAAATATGTGTACATATAACATAGTTTTGTAAATATTAGTACACACGTATCATATATATTACATACATATATTTCACATATGTACATATATAATATAAAGTTCCCTATATATGTATGTATGTATATATGAATGTATGTACATATGCATAAAACTTCATATTGTATATGTGTATACGAGTGTGTATATATGTAACATAATACAAAATTATACATACACACACGTGTATGTATATTATTATTTTTATTTGTTATATATTTGTTCATTGTGTTGTTAAGAAATACAGTTATGTTTGGAGATTTTAGAGAAATAATTTTCTTTATTTTACATGAAATTTGATTCATTTTAATGTTCGATGCTCTGCATGCTCTACACGCGTAAGTATATACATACGCGCGAAATGGAATAATTATACTGCATGTATAAAAAAAAATTTGTAATATCTTAATTTAATTTAATAATTTTTTATTTGAATTAAGTAATGGCTACTGAAATTACTTCGAAATAAATTATGTATAAAGATATTTAACTATATGTGTTATCTATTTCATAAAAGTTTTTCTGAAATGACGGATCTGTGTTTTATAACTAACATATAAATATACGTTGGATTAACATATAATGGAATTTAATTAAGAACGTTATTTCAAGAGAGTTACCTCGTGAACGACGGAGATGCAAATCTAATATTTAAAAATAGATTTATAAAAAAATGTATTGAGATAAAATGATAGCAAATAAGTGAAATCAATCACGCAGAATAAAATAGATATGCGGGGTAAAAATACACTTAGGATAATGGTAAGATACATATTGTTAAACAATATATACTTATCATTAACTTAATATATTAAGAAACATCATACACAACGTATATTTATGCAATTACAATGCCATTCAAAAAAGTGTATATCATAACAATATTCACATTACCGCCAATAATGAATGAAATTCGATGTAAATAATTCACTATGTACATCTTTTTTTACGTACATAGTAAATCATTTACATCACGAATTTTCAATTTGATTCATTATTGACTTCAATGTGAAAAATATAATTCTGGTCGCAGTATGTGACCAGATATGGTAAAATATGGTAAAGAAAAAAAATTTTTTTCCCTATTTCTTATTCAAATAAAGATAAATATACAAATTTAATAATCTAAATCTATTGCACGCTTATTTCTATCTAATTACACACAGTGTTATAATAATTTAAGTGTGCAGATAGATTGACGGAGTAGATATATATAAAATACATTTTATATAATTAAATTCATATAAATTATCTCTGTATATGTTTTTCATTTTATTATGCTAATGCATCGAATTCATAATCTCAAGTTGGCTATTTGCAGCAGCAATGTTTAATTAAATAAAACTGAATTTGGATCCTCATTGTCGAGCTGCTTTACATGTCTCAGAACGTCTTTCTTTGTAATTACACCTAGTAATCGCCTGCATGAGAAATCTTGATATTAGTTAAACACACAATGTGTTACTATGTTAATGTAAACGATTTATATACATACCCGTTATGCGTAACTAGAGTTTGACGCAATCCCAATTTTCGAAACATATCAACTACAGTTTCCATGGGAGTTTGGTCTGTGATAGTGATAGGGGCCATATCCAATATCTTTTTTAATTTCAAGGGCGGTGGCGAATGACTTTGGATATTGTTTCCATTAGTAAAGACAACTAACGATTGCCTGCTAATATCTTCGATCATTCGCTTGGCATTGGCAATAGCAAGATTGAGGTCCCGTCGTAAAACAAAACCAACTAGATATTGAGATTCTTTCGAGACTATTACAGGAAAACCATTATGTTCCGTTTCTTTAAGCAAGTTCTCTACATCTTCAACCGTCATCGAATCTTGAGTAAGAACGTGAAGAGCTTCGTTTCGTCTAAAAGTTAACAAGAATATATATATATATATATGTATGCATGCATACACACACACACACATACACAATCTTAAAATATACGAAATCATTTTTACATATATCGTTTTGTACTTACTTGGGTTGCATGACATCCGCTGCCAGAGTCGTATGTTGAAACTCATCCTTGCTATCCAGAAATGGATATCCATTCAAGCCGATATGAGCATCATAGATCCCTTGTTTCCCGAGAGCATCGCCGACCCATTTACTCGCCATGGCCGCAGCCATTAAAGGTACGATATACCGCACGCCGCCCGTTAATTCAAACATGATGACGACTAAAGAGACCGTCATTCTAGTTACACCCCCAAGAACAGCAGCAGCCCCGACCATCGCGTACAGTCCAGGTGTTATACAGTCGACACCCATGGAACACTCTTCGCTGAACATCCATATGTGAGGATAATTGTAAGCGAGTTGTTCCATTCCTATTCCGACGATACGACCCATTATCGCTCCCAGACAGAGAGAAGGAATAAACAAACCGCATGGAACTTTCATGCCGAATGTGAATATTGTCATAATAAGTTTTAATATCAGCGCCAGCACGAGTAGCCATATAGCTTTGTAGACTCCTGGACCAGCCGCGGCAATTTCGATTGCAGATTTCACAGCGGTGAAGTTTCTATTGTAATTACTGTTGAGGAGGAGAATTTCTCGAATAATTTAAATACATCCAATAATATATGTTAATTTTGTATCTTGACGATAAAAATTGATGCAATCGTTAAATTTGTGTATTTATAGTAATTTAAAGTTACGTGATATCTTCAATATAGAATAATTTAAATTAAATCATTGAATTAATATTAAAATCTTTTCTTATTTACTAACCATAACATATCCGCATTTGACACTCCACATTGGCTGAACAACAAGTAAATGAGTTGACTAGTGTTCATCCTTGTGTATGGATTAGGATATCCAATTACTGCTGTTACCACCGTTACAATTAACACTTCAGTAACAGGATATTGTCCCAGTTTGGAAGTTTTACGATATCGGCACCAAAATAAATTTGCTTTGATAAATAACGTTGCTATTATTCCCTATCGAAAATTCGCTCTTATAAATACATGCTTTTGAATAATTTTATAATATATAATGAAAGTTACGTACCCCAATTATACCGAGCATGACGAAAGGAATCAATTCAAAGAATATCCAAGGTTTATTATACTCTACATAAAACAGTACTGAATGTTCATTTCCAAATGGATTTATGGAGCGTAGTACAAAAGCAGCTATCAAAGCACAGAAGAACGATCGCCATAAAGTTTTTAATGGGAAATAATAGCTGACCTAAAACAAACATAATTCTTATAACATAATTTCAAAATATAAGTACATTAGGCCTGTTCGTTTAGCTGAACTTGTTGCACGGTTCATCTATTCTCCTATTCTCTTTAACACGAAAGGAAAAAGAGGAAAGATGAATCGTGCAAGAAGTTCAGTTAAAACAAACAGGCCTATTATTATTCATGTACACGTGCATACATGCACACATATGATTTATGACATTTTTTCTCGTTTTCAATTCTAAATTCATTTTAGGTATATTGACATATAATTAAAAATTACTCTGTATATTTTACTAAGATATCTCTAGCCTTGAAAAAACATTGTAATCGCTCTTTAAAACATAAGATCGTTATATTTATTTTTCAAATACCTCTTCCAAGCTAAACAGGACACCGCCAATCGGGGCTCCAAAAGCAACGGAAACTCCCGCCGCGGCCGCGGCAGATAAAATTTCCCTCTTTTTTGCTTCATTTCTACCATATTTTGGAAATAGATAAGAAAATATATTTCCTATACAACATGCAATGTGTACCATGGGACCTTCCTTTCCCAAACTTAAACCCGCCGATACCGAAAGAATCAGACCTACTGACTTAATAATCAGTGTCCATTTACCGAGATATCCGCGGATAATAAAACCACTCAAAATAGTTTTTATCTGAAAAAAAGAGGAAAATATATAAATAAACATTTAATGTAAAAATCATAAAGTAAATACATTAATTTACTAGATTACATATTTATTATACTTATTAGATTATGTATATTTCTGAAAAAGAAAAACTTGATGAATTTTTACTTCGGGTATTCCAGAGCCACAAGCGTAGGGAGCAAACATTCGCACTAGAGATGCAGAAAGTGCTGCAAACAGAAGCGCCCATGCTGTATAAAATAAATATGATATCGTATAAGGCCCTGCACCCTCTTTTGACTGACCAAATACTTGGGGCCATGTCCTCCACTACAAAAAAGATATTATATCTATTAAAAAAATTAACTAGAAAAAATTTAATTAATAGGATATAGCTTTCGAAATTGTAATAAATTTGTGACTAAAATTAAATAGAGATATATTTACCTGTGAACAGTTTCCACCATCGAACGTAGTCTCATTATAGCTCCAACAACATTGCTCTTTATTTAGCCAGAAAGCTTGTGGACAGATACCGAATTTGAGATCTGTCATCCAGGAAGCGCCAATATCTATAACACCAGCCGCCACTCCCGTAAAAAGCCCAACTAGTAAAACACACAGCCATCCCGACCATGCGTCGTGAGCTCCTTTTATTAAACCCCAGATAGAATCGTGCTTCTTCTTCACGATATAACGATGTCGCATTCGATCCCGCGCGATATCCCGTTGCCAATCGATAGTATGGAAATCATCATACTGCCCGATGCCAGGTATGTCATCAGAGTCAACTGAAACTATTAAGATAAATTTACAAAATTTTATAACGATGAAACATTTTTTTAATACTTGACTTTGAAAATTGTATTTTTAAATATTATTATTGTTATGTATATATACAAAAAGGTTTAATGATTACACGAATAGTACAGAATATTGTGTATATGTCAGAGATCAGCAAATATTTTTCTTATCAATTTATCATCTTTTTTACTATCAACTATCAATTCAACTCTTAATTTATTTAAAAAATCCAATATGTTAGATATAATAGTTGAGGTAAGATTTTAAAATAGAGCAAAACAAAAAACGTACACACATTACATTTAACTGTTATGAGTTAACAAAGTAAATTTCAGCATTAAATACATATAACACATACACATAAATACTCACCAGTTTTTCATTTTGTAATGAATTGTGGGACATGGGACATGTATAAAAAAAGTGAAAAATGTCTTTGAGCGAAATACTAAATAAATCTTTGAAAATAACTCCATAATTATAGAAATCAATTTTATTTTAACTATACACGATTAGAAGCACTTTACAAATTACATATTATATTCTGCCGAAAAGACTAAGACATCATACTAGAAATATGCATATGAAACTCCATTTTTACAATCAGTAATAGTGTAAATACTCTATCAATTTGAAAAATATCTTATCCAGATAAATAGGTTTCGAATCGATATATCTATTTGGTTATTATCGAATCAATTATATCGTATCTATATAGTTCTTTTTATTAATTAGTTAAATTGGCATTAAATTGGCAATTAATCGTGTTAACTTACACATTTTGCCACTATGACATGCCGCAAGTGCAAATTTGGCTCGATTGTTTAACTCGGGTATCGCTCGGGATAAACCACAGATCAGATGAGAACGGATCAACAGATAAGATGAACGGATCAACAGATGTCCCACAAGTTTCTTCAGTAGCAAGAGATAAAGTATGACGATATTTCAAGCTAGGGATACAGACACCAGGTATAAACTACTAAACTCCGTGACAAAATTATGCAAATGGATTTACATTTAGTTGTGCAAAATTTCTTTTACACTTCTTTATAACGCTAATGATTGAAATAAACTTGAAACTTACTGTGGGACGACGCATCGTCGATGCGGACGCAATCCGACAACACGTTATTATCCGAATGAGATGTGTGACGATTGATATCCAGCATGTCGTCGTCGCTACTTAGATTTGTCTCGCGTCTTACAGTTCCGGTTCGCAGTCGTACATCCTCTGTAATGTCACCATACTTTATATTCTGGAAAACACAAGATTTATCAGCTATATATATCTACAGATTCTGTCTTCGCTTAACAACATTGTCGACTTCCGTAGTTTAGCTGTGGTTTAAACACCGATAATTTTAGAACAAAAAGATACATTGAACAAAGTTTACGGAGATAAAACGTGCGATGATTTTTAAATAATTTCAACAACTTTTTTAGTACATACGAGTATACATAAAATATTAATACATGCAAGAAACATATGATAACGTGCAGAACTGTTAAGGGAAAATAAGATAAACATTACACATTTTACAAAAAGATATTGATCTAGGCACAACGGCAACGGCCTATAAACGTGCAAAGCAAGAAGATGCAGATTGGAACCAACAACATACCTTTGCATCAACCGAACGATATGTTGTAACGGCATTTGCATTCGAATGAAGAATCGCCGAGTTCAAGGACGCTGTACCTTTCAGCGGAAACTTCTCCATGGCATCGTGACAATCTAATTTTACACAAGCAAGATATTATTTTACCCGTTTTACCGTCTTGAAAGAGAGAGAGAGAGAGATATATACAGGGATCCGTCGTCAAGACTCTACGCGGCTGAGAGAAATCGAGAGCTAACAGTGCCATGCACGGTACTAAATATTCGATTTACGAGCGAGTCATTAATATGTAGCTTAATCAGCTTTACTGTAATCCCTCTTTAATCCTCCACAAGTGGACGCTACACGATATAACAGGCATGGTTCTTTTCAGCTGAACTTCTTGCACACAGAGCACCTCATCCTTTCTCTTTTTCTCTCCAACGTGAAGAGAGAAAAAGAGGAAAGATAAACCGCGCAAGGGGCTCAGCTAAAAAGAACAGGCCTAATTAGAATGGCACATAATCGTGATACAGCAAAATTGCTTCAGATACTTGATCCGTTATTGATTACACAAGTGTGCCAAAATTTCTTGCGAGAGAAACATCGGTTTTTCCTCTCAGACTGTCTCTCAACGATTATCTCAGTGATTTGCATCTTCTTGTTCGGATAAGAAAAAAGAGATTTGTGTTAGAACATCGATTACACACACCATGCCAAACTGACACTGTCAAAAATGAAATGAAATCATTCCTGAAAAAACGATTTCGAAACCAAGTGTAAAAAAAAAAAAAAAAAGAGAGACGCACAAATAAATGAAATGAAGACCACAGTACAATGCACTTGGGGACACCATACGACAGCTTTTTCTCGCCCTCTCGGGCAAAGCGTGGACGTCGCGAACATCGTCTCGCGGACGAGTCGAGCGCGAAAAGTACGTTGACGTCGGTCATGCTCTCGAAAACTGCGTATTTTAGAGCCCATTTTCAAACTTCCCTTTCACATGACGTTTCATTCCTCGGGCGAGATGAGGTTATCTCGTCAACCTGCGTTGCACGCATACCGCTCGTGAACTTACCATTTTTAAAAGAACGTCCTCGTGTTTTATCTACATGCGCCGATCACTGTGCCATGTCCGAGATTAGATCATATCAGATCAATTTGAGAATTCCACGACAAGAACTCCGTCGGGCAGATACTTCACTTTACTCCACTATCACGTCCGATAGACGACAGACCACCCCTTTCCCCCACGAAGTCAAAAGTAATTTAAAGCAGGTAGAAGGTTCTGCGCAAAAGTTGTGGCGCACAGAGAAGCGAGGTCGACCAATCGTAAGTAGCTGAGTGAGAGTTTCGGAACGCTTTATATCCTCGAGAATTCCTCGATTGTGATTGGCCTCATTTGTTGTATCGTTGGATGCTACAGATAGATTAATTAACTTTAATCTCAGTTTAACTTACTTTTTTCTAGCGTTTACCTTTCTCTAATTTTAAGAATTAGAAAAAGATAAAAAAAGTAAAAACTAATTAAGGTAGATGAAGAACGCGCAGTTTACATTAGATTTGTTCGTGTAGCTTGAGATTCTCAAAAATTCGTGCACTTAAAACAAGATAAATATACATATACATTGGGCGTTGGAGAAAGAGAAAGCGATGAATTCAAGTGCAAAAAGTGCAAGCGACACGAACAGACCTATTTATCACGTCTACGATCGGTTTCCGAAACTCATCAGAAATGAACGCAAGAGCACGCACTTTTACCGCAACTGCACTTTGCGCAGCGGATTGCCCCGGTCGAGTGTCGAGTGTTGAGAATGTGTTGACTGTTGACGTTGTGACGTTACTTGGCAATATTCACCTCCTCACACTTCGACCGAAATAAAAACATCGTTAAATGTGAAAATGATTAAACTAACGCAGGATATTAATTTGGAGAATTATACGCTCATCTTGCCGTCGGTGGCGGTCGGGAACGTCGGCCAGTTGTCCGTCGATTTACTCGTTTCGAATCTTAACCTTCCCAAGATCGGTCAAATTTTTAGCGCGTCATTCGTGCCGGTCGTCGGCGCGAACGCCTACAATGAACATTCGAACGAGCTCGTCACGGCGATCGACATTTACGCGGGGATCAAGGAACGTATCGTCGTTATACAAATCCGCTCGCCGTACGTGGGCGGGCTCGAGGAATTCTTCAACGAGCTGGCGCAATTTGTCACCGAGAGGAAGATAGCTAAAGTAATATTCTAATCTGCCGTTTCAACAGTGGCGTAACTTATAAAATGTGTTTTTTTTTCCCCTCACAGGTAATAATTCTCGCGAGCAGTCACGATTATGCGAAGAGAGAGGTCCAGCCGCGGCATCTCAAGTTGAGATACGTCGCGTCTCCTGGCGTACGCTCCAAGATCGGCGAACTCTTTGAAGACCTCAAGTGGATTCCGCATCAACCGGGAGTCGCGTCCGACCCGACGAGAGGAGAGGAAAGATTGCAGATACCAGGGGGTGGCTTCGCCAAGAGCCTCTTCGAGAGTCTGTCCGGTGCCGACATTCCTTGCGCCGTCTTGTTCAAATTCTGCTCCGAGGGGGATAACATAGAGGACGCGATAGCTCTGGTGTGCTACTTAAATCAATGGATACGTGTGTTGGAAACAAGCGGTGGTAATGATTTGAAGTATCCACCGTCTTGGAAACACTTATTTGGGAAACCACCGTCACGGGATATATATTGAATATGTATGGATATATTTTTTTTATATTCCGTTAATCTCGAAATAATAATATTTTCACTATGGTTATACAAGCGTATATCTGAATTTAATATAAGATCTCAAATAGGACTTATATAATTTTTTATGTATAAAAGTAATAAAGCTACAAACTTAATTTTTATACAGCTGTGCTATGTAAAAATCAAGATTACGATATATATATTTATATATAGATATATATAAATTTAATTCTTTATGGTTTTCAATGTAAATGCAATAAATTGTATATACCAACGTCTCTATGACGAACATGGAAAAATGTCTTAAATTTCATTTTATCAAATTTTATATCTGAAGGATAAATAATAATTAACAGAATAATAAATTTCTTTTGCCAGTATATAGAATAACAATTAAAGTAATTTAAATCGACCTGACTGGCAATATATATAACGTCTTTCCGATATGAACATTGAAAAACTGTGAGCCAACTTGGTTTGTCGGATTCACACAGCACTTTTTTCAGATCGATATCGAGACATTATTAATTTTGACCATGGTTTTGGTCAGTTGATGTAATTTCTAAATTAAATAGTTTTTAATTTTGTGTCTTAATAATTAATAATGTCTCGATATCGATCTGAAAAAAGTGCTGTGTGAATCCGACAAACCAAGTTGGGCTCACAGTTTTTCAATGTTCATATCGGAAAGACGTTATATATATTGCCAGTCAGGTCGATTTAAATTACTTTAATTGTTAAATAATAATTGTTTGAATACTTTGTTTAAACGTTTATTTTTTTAGTAACAAAAAGAGTTTTCTACGCTAGAAGTTTGTACTTTGCGGAAAATGCCGAGTAGGATACAAGAATAGCTAAAGCAGCAGCTAAGAATTCCGAGTTGACCCAGGGACCGAGGAAAACACCGGGATTGTTGAGAACGACCACCGCCGAGGGATTCACGCTATCGGGATCCTCTCCATTTCTTATCGCTTTACGTACAGCGACGTATTTTTCCTCGTCATACAGTTTTATATAATAATCGCCGGATCTTGCCTTCTTAATGTCTTCCGTCCAAGATATCTGCGGCACGTGCGAAACAATTTCACGAGTGTTACATTATCGTTGATGACGATGATTTCTACTGAAAGATCGAGTTAGATACTTTGTTTCAAATTCAATTTTCGATCGATGGTTTAAAACAAAAATAAGTAAATTGTTCAGTATCTCTAAAAATATGTCGTTATTCTCGTTCCAATCGTGTAATTTACGATCTTTGTTCATTTACAGATGTATCTATCTCGATTCACTTATGTCGAGACAAGAAGCGTCAAAAAGATTGTGTTACCTGATATTTATTATCGGCGCTCAATCTGACGGCCGGCAACGTCTTGCCCTCGACTTCGGCGTACAAACCGATTCCCTTTACGCCGTTGCTGCACTTCAACACGAATTGCATGGTAAAGGCGACGTTCGTGAGGACCGTCGCGTCCTCCGTCACATATGACGAAGCGACGATCTCGGGTTTCTGACAGGTCTCGGCGAGAGCCGTCGAAATTATACCCGTTAACGCGCACAAGAAAATAATTTTATTCATCTTGCAAGTTTTGTCGGTTCTCTCACAAACAACTTGACAACTGTCGACGAGAAATGTTGGTTGGAGAATGCGCAATGCACCTGCCCTGCCTGATGGCCCGATGCCAACGTGCGCCGACCAGCGCCGACCTATGCGCCGCAATAACTCCAACCAGCCACCAACTGACGTGCCACGTCGATGAGATTGGCGTAACTCGTGTTTCCCTCGTTTAGACTACTTTCGATTGGTGCTTTGATCCGCACCACGTGTTTCAGACTAACCGCGCGAGGGAAACCCTGAATTATTATCGATAAATATTTATGATATACTTAAATAATAAGTTATTTTATTTAAAATCGTAAACTATTAAATTCAAATCGAGTTATTAAAAAGATATAATGGAAAAGTACAATGAAGAATAGAAATATAGATGTAGGTTATAGAGGTTATTAAAGAGGTATTATAAATTATAAATTAATAGATAACATGAAAATGATGTATTAAAAATTGTTTGATTATATAAATCGATGATTTATTTAAATATATACTTAACATTTTTATATTAACACACACACACACACACACACAGAGATACAATTTTAATATTGCTTTACAAATAATGAAATTTCTGTTTTACAGATGTAGATTAAAAGATTTTTAGATCATATACGGTGATTTATTTAAATTTAACATTCTTATATTAATAAAGATAAGATTTTAATATTATTTTGCAAACTGCACGAACTGATGAAATTTCTATATATTTCATTACTTATTTTCACCATTGTAGATATAATAATAATAATATTTATACATGTGAATTATTGAGTTAAAAATGTTTATTCCCTCAATCTATTTTACGATGTCTTCGTTCTGGCAGTGAGAGCGAGATGATGTAATCAATTGTAAATCCACCCGAGTCTACCATAACCTCAAATTGGAAAATTATACTTGCACCGTCAATCCGCGATTATTTGACTGATAGTGCGATAAGTTCTGGCGTAATTAATATTTATTTATCTAGATTTATTTTTGTCGCGTCGATTTTTCTATTCGCGCGACGATGACAGTCGAGAATGAGAAAGCGGACGAAGGAAAAAGGAATGAGAACGGTGCTGGCGGAGGAGCGGTCGCGGACAACGGCGATTTATGGGGATCTGATATGTATCCGGAGAGGAGAGGAGCGAAATTGAAGCGTAACTGGTGGAAGTGGTTAATTGGCGCTCAGGGACGAGAATCAATAGATAGAAACAAGTGCGAAGACAATGTTTATAGATGTATAAAAAAGAGTAAGGCATTCTCTTATTTGTATAAAAGGAAGTAGAATAAGTGAATTAGCGATGCAAATTTATTTCTAATTACTAGAACCTACTGTATTATTTCAACATATTTTCCATTCTTTTCAAATAGAGAATCTATCATTTAATTTTACTTTTTATTTTATCTAGTCAAATCCGATATATTATTTTTTCATCATTTTAATCGTGTGTTGTTTCTAGGTCCTATAATAAAACTTATGATGGGAGCACTGAAGAGTTCTGGATGGTTTGTAACTTATTCTTTTATGCTGCATATATATGTGCAAATTTATAATTTCATTTCGTTTACTGTTTACTAGATTAGATTATTATTGATATTCCAGTGAAATAGATATTCGGCGACATATTTCTTGTGAGGTGTGCAATCCGATAGTAACTGGTGGATACGATTCGGAATTTAATCAGGTAAATATTTCTTTTAGTCGCTTAATTAAAGTTTTATTTATGCCAGATGTTTTGCTGATAAAATATTTTGTATTATATGTTTGTCGACATGTCAAAAAACGATCTGTTAAAGAAAAAAAAATTGATTCTTTTAATATATTGTATATTATTTTGATAATTATACATGCTATAAACGATAACAACTTCTTTCCTTTACAGATAGTTGTCTGTCAAAATTCGGCGAGTAATGAAAGCATGGTTCGGGGAGTTCTTTTACACGAAATGATTCATATGTTTGACTACTGCCAGAATAAATTAGACGTGAAAAATATTGATCATCTAGCCTGTACAGAAATTAGAGCGGCAAATCTTGCACACTGTAGTTTTATGAGCTCATTTGTGCAAGGCGATTCATCTTTCATTAACGTAAAAGCAACGCATCAGGTAAATTATTGATCTATAAGGGACCGATAGATATATTTATTCATATGAGAGCTATTTCTAATTTACCGTAGCATATGTTAATATATGTATAATGTTATTTATCCAGAATTGTGTAAAACGCAAAGCTAAGATGTCAGTAATGGCTGTGCACAAAGTATCAGAAGAAGTAGCAGAAGCGGCTATAGAAAGAGTGTTCACAAAATGTTACAATGATTTAGAACCAGTTGGCAGAAGAATTCGTAGAAATTCACTTGATATGCCTAGAGCATACGCAGAAGGACATTTATACGGATATGAAATGTAAATATATTATATGAGAAAAAGATCAAATAATAGTATAAATATATTCTGTTGGGATATATTTACTAGAATTTATTAATATCACATGATAAATTTTATTTTTTTATTCACATTTAGTCATATTTTTTATAGTCACCTTTTTCGTAGCAAAAGGATAGGAAAGTTTACTTTGACAATATAGAAATAAAAACTTAAAAATTGTGCAAATTAGAAAAATTTACACTTGGCTTCCTCATAGAGAAAGTGATGTTTAAGATGCTAATACGGCCCTCTGATTGGCTGATGACGCTTTAAGACTATACTTAAGACGATTTTGGATATAAGACCCGACTATGAGTATACCGGCCTTAAAGAATTATATATGAAATAGAAATAGAAAAAAGACTGAAGAATATAATAAAATTAAAAATAGACCGATATCTTAAAATTTGCGGAAGTTAAAGCTGTTACGGTCATTTTTCTAAAAATTAGAGACCTTTGATCGCGTATAAAGCAGGGTTTAATCAACCAAATCTTAAAAAATTATATATGAAATAAGTAGGGGTAGAAAAAAGACTGAAGAATATAATAAAATTAGAAATAGATCGATATCTCCAAATTTGCAGAAGTTAAAACATAAACAAACATTTCTACAAAAATTCAAAATTTTATTAATAGGGAACCGCTTTACCGATCATTGCCAAATTCAATCCCAGCTTTCCTCACGTGATACTCTATCGATTAAAAAAAATGCACTCCGATGATATCTAAAAAATTACGGAAGTTAGAGCATTAACGGACAACAGAGTAAAAATTCAAAATTTAAAAAAAAACCCCTTGATTATTAGCAATTTTTATTAATTCTATTATATTCTTCAGTTTTTTCTACCCCTATTTTATAGGTATATAATTCGTTAAGATTTGGTTGATTAGTTCTGGTTATAGAAATTTCGGTAAATTTGGCACATACACACACACATACATACATACAGACATTTTTTTAAATTGCAATTTTTCGACGTTTTAGAACATTCTGAACACATTCAGAAAAACAAAAAAAAATTTTTTTGTAACGAAAACAAAGCTCTATGAGGAAGCAAAATCTATATATAATGATCTTATTGTATATAGATACAGTTCTAGTAACCAAGTGAAAGATAATTGATGAAAATTTAGCATAATATATAGACTTTATTAAGTTAAACGTTTGATAGTAATTAAGTATTTTTTTATTTAAAAAGTTTAAACATTTTATTTAACATGGAAATTAGTACAGAAATTAAAATTTTTATTTATATTACACATACATATCAGTTGAAACTAGGGTTGGTAGCAAAAGTATTTCTATTTACCTGGCAGTATCAGGCAGTATTTCAGAAAGAGAGGATATTAATATTGTTTTTAAATTTTATCGTAAGTGAATTTTCCTTAGGTATACAATTGTTTATAGCCACCTTATTACATGTTCAATCGTGAATTAATTTTAATATCGGTTGCAATATCGGTAATTATCTATACACTAATATTGTTTAGTTTAGAGTCTTAAATTATTCGATAACTTCAAATACTGAAGATAAAACAAGAGATTTTAGTGTGCAAAGCAGAACAGCATAAACGTAGAGTATTATATGTCTATTCTATGTCTATTTTCTTTTTCATTCTGTGTCATTTTTATCACAAAGCAGTGCTAAACAATTCGATTTTATTGCACAATAAAATATGTAGGAAATTTGTAATATAGATCAATGTAATCCAACTTTTCAAACGATTTGCTATTAAAATTGGTCTGTAATCAAAATAAAAATGTAATAATAATATAATAATTATATATCACAGATAAAATAAGTACTTTTTTAATTTACTTTATAATATAACTTATAATTTTGTATTATTTGTTAAATTATTTATTTATTTAATTAGTTATTTAATTATTTAATTAAGTCTGTAAATAAAAACAAGAAAATTGGATCACACCGATATACAGTTTGTCCCAAATGATACATAGCACTATTCCTTACAAAATTTTGTGTTAAAAATATATTTTTATTTGTTTATTGAAAATAGTAAGCAATAAATTCTGTTAGTAATTTTTTTTAGTTGTGAGCTTTGAAAAGTAAAAGTGTCTCACACGATTAAAGATTGCAAATAAACATTAGAATTATTATTCTATTTTAAATTAAAGTAAAATTTAATAGAATTCTGTGATTTTTAGATGGAGTTTAAATATCGAATAATATCGAAATTCAAAAAGTTATCAGAAATTATCTGTTCGCTTTTCTTCGTTAAAGAAAAATTAATAAAGTTTCGCGAGAAATGACGTTATATGTGTAAATTTTTCGTGAGTTTTAAAACGCTGAACACTATTATCGGTATCGTAATAAGAAATATATAGCGAACATTTGTCCTCTACGTAAGCTAACATATTTTCACAATACATCCTTAATAATCTCCAATATCTCTAAAGAATATTGTTACATGCGGTATATGCGACAATTCGTTGTGCTCTGTAGTCTTTTCGATTTAACGGAAATTGAACAACCCTATAACCCGACGCTAAAGCTAGTAGCCTCGATTGAAGCTCCCACCGGGTCTTGGTACGTCGAAGCGAGGATTCCCGTCGTAAGAGACCTGTGCGCTAAAACCGTGTTGCCAATCTGCGGTGTATCGCACAATTTGCGTCCTACCGTCCGGAAGTTGTACCTTATATTCACCGCGGGTGATTTCGCCGTCGCTAATTGCATTGTGAGAATAATCGTTGCCGAAAGCGTCCTCCTTCACGGCGTAGTTGAAGTCGAAGGGCATACCAGGTTCGTGATGATGATGATCATGCTGCAATACATCATCAGTTAAATACGCGTGCTATATCTAAATATGTAACATATATGCATAATGTATACATAATATATGTATAATTTTACATATACAAATCTTATATCATCTCATTCAGATAAGATTTAACAGTACGAAGCGATTATTAATTTGAATAAAAAAAGTCATGCTTATATATAATATATATATATATATATACTTTTTATTATAACTGAGAGATTTTTTATATCAATATATATCTTATCACGTATCTTACATCTTTCTACAAGAAGATACAAATATTTAGTACTTGGAATTCTTATGCGTTTAAACAATTTAAACAGTTTGAATAATAGTATGAATTTTAAGACTAAATCTGAAGACACATTTAACAGTTCGATCTGTTATAAATTTGACTTCAAGTCGAAAATAAAACAAGCAAAAGCTATTTATTTCCTTTTTTTCAAATGAATACTGTTTTTATTTAAATTTTCTTTTAGTTCGCTATACCTCCCATCCATTGATTCTTAAAATGACCAATTCTACTATAAATGGAAGAAAAAATAATTTTATCTCTTCTACGATTTCTGAATTACAGATTTCTTATTAAGCAAAGAACGTTACATATTGCACCTATTCCGTAAATAATTAAATACAATTTTTTTTATTTAGCACAACAGCGTATACTTACACCAGGGCCGATAACGTTTCCATCACCACCGCTTGGTTGGCCGGTATAGTCCGGGAAAGTAGGTGTGGGTCTCGGTCCTGGTCCAGGGTAGGTGGGCGTCGGTCTGGGTCCGGGGAAGGACGGCGTCGGCCTGGGCCCGGGGAACGACGGCGTCGGCCTGGGCCCGGGGAACGACGGCGTCGGCCTGGGCCCGGGGAACGTCGGCGTTGGTCTGGGCCCGGGGAAGCTCGGGGTCGGACGCGTAGGAAACGGCCCCGTCGGCGTGGGCTTCGGAAACGGTACCGTCGGCTTGCTGTACGTGTAACCGCCTTTCGTCGGCTCTGGCGGCAGGTAAGTGTTGCGCCGTGTGCCCGGTGGCAGATCACCAATAACGCTGGCTACCGTCACGCATAGCACGACCAGCTGCGCAGGAGAAATCAGTTTGTTGAGACGCACCCTCTCGGAGCAAATTTTACTGAAGAAATTTCACCGAATGGGACTAAAGCCTGATGGAAAAATATGTCTCAGAACTGTCTATATTGTTAATCAGAATTTCTATACAAATTTTCTAGAAAAATCAAAGCGAGGATAATATCCAACATTTGATTGAAGAGAATCTGAGAGATCGAAATTAATACCGTTACTTACTTCGAATACTGTTAATATGTTAGCTCGTATTGGCCTACAATCCTCGTTTAAATTGTAGAACACTGCTGTACTTTTGTAATAAAAAGTAAATTTGACGCTAAATCGAAACGTGGACAGTCGGAAGAATAAAAAATCCTGAGCAAAACGTACGGTTGAGTTAAGAAAAAGCTACACCTCTCAACGTTTTTATAATACTTATGCATATTACTTCTACATCGTCGAGTAGTTCTTCGTAGTGCGAGAAGAATGTTGACGGCTGCTTCAATGAAATATTATTGCCGCATAGTGTGAGATCTTAAACTTCTCTTACGCCGTTGCGCGCTGTGATATGTAGTTTTTTATTATTTTGAAGGACTTTGGGATAATTTGCCGTACTACGTATACGGTAGAGAAAGTTGTGTATAAATTTTTTGTAACACGCATTTAAGCATTCCACAAAAATAGAACTAATAAAATAAATCGGAATTTCTTGCAAGATTACATAAATTTCTTGATTTTTAAAAAATATTTTTGCTGGATAAAAGATTTTTGAATTTGACAAAAATTAAGATTTATTAAAGTAAACCTGTTTTTTTTTTTTTACAAACAATTATAATAATCTAGTTCGTTGTGATTTTGTCTTATAATTTTGATTGAGGAATTAAGTTTCTAAATTTTTAATTATTATATCAAAAGAAGATGCAGAATTGGTAGGAGAGAGAGAGAGAGAAGAGATAATACATAAAAATAAATTTAAAAATCTCTAACGACCAGTGTCCGGTTTCAGAAATTAGGATTTTATAATCTTGCAGAATAAATTCTCTTTCTCTCCATCCTTTTTAAAAATTTATTCATTCCCATATGTTATTACGTGCTACATTACTACACTGATGGAAAATGTTACCAAATCTTAATAAAAACTCGTTCTTTAAATAATAGATCTTGTATTTCCAGAATAACGAAACTGAAATAAATGTAATATTATGTTTTGATGCGTAATAAAGCGTCACAAACGCGGCTATTATTTATCTCACGACGTTGAAGACGCTGCAAGTTTACCGTGGCGATGCATCATTTCGCATTTGCGATATGAATGCGCAACGAAGACGTGTTTTTATAACTGGAACATATGTCAGCATTCGACATTTCGAGAAATCGTCCAGGTCTATATAATGAGTAATAAGTTGTCACGATGTCGTAAACCGATGGAGACAGTTTAGCGCCATACGCGCACAGATGCGCACTGACATTCGATGCATAGGCTTCATATTTATTTTTGCAATTCTAATTATCATATGTATATTAGTGCAAGAGTGTTTCGGTCAACTTTTTTCATCTAATTTTATCGCGATCACGCGTATTTATATAGTGTGTCTTGATACGTAACATATTTTATCATGCGTAGACGAAGAATGTTTATTCTTTTTTTAAATATAATAACAGTTTTTATAATTTTTAAATATTGCTGCAAGATTATTGCATATATATATATAGGCAAAGCAAAATATTATATATAAAGTTACATATTTCTTTATTTTTTATTGCAAGACATACTATCTTATAATCTTTTGTATGTAATTATTATACGCAAATAGGTGAAAAAAAAATGACTAGGTTTATGCGACGGGTTAATGTGGCCGGATATATGAGTTTCCGTCGAGCCTTTATTCCACCGTATTACGCGTCTAATGCAGTAGAATCTTTTGTTTGAATTATACCGGCATGCACACACACACGCGATAGACGTTTCTCGACTTTCACAGATCCGGTGTTGAATATCGCCACAATCGTTCCTCGTGTGTAAACTGACATTTGTCGCGTAGCTTATCAGCTACAAGTGCGAGCCGCAACGCGAGTCGTGTGTTATAAGAGGTGTGTAATTTTAATAAATCAAGCGTCTCCTCTGTTAGTAGTGTTAGTACTGAGCTTGATATTTAGTACGTCAAGATGTCAGGTATGCCGGGGGAATATTTTTTTTCCATAGTGCAACGTATCCCGTGAGTTGTGACTTTTGATGAGATTGATGGAAATAATTATAGTCTGACGAAACGTTAGTTGAATAAAATAATTCTAATCTGTCGTACATTTATCGTCTCGAATGCCCGTTATCATCGATATTATCGCATTATTATTTGCTACGATAAATCATGCGATAATGCAAATATAATTTTTTTTGCGGTAATAATTGTATATAAATCTTAAAATGGATTACTCTTATTAATATAAAGATCATAAATAATATATTTGGTAATTTTCTCATTTTCAGATATTCCCATGTTACATTTATTTAATACTTATGTTGCATTATATATAATTGACATAATACTTAGCTTTTGGGATTTGTCATAAATCGAAAAAAGGTTGCGAGAAATGTTTTATAAGTTTGAAATAAATTAGTTTGAATTTTAGGCTTAATATAAATAGCAAAGTTAAATTTTAGAAACGTTGTTTTAACGTATTTAAATGTTACACTAAGCACTTAGTCATATTGTATAGAAAAGATCAAACATCGATAAAGCTTTAAAAGGTTTATTATAAGAGAATTTGCGGTTAATAAAATTATTGTAATGATTACAATAACTTTATTTGCGTGAATCAAGAGACGAATTATCAAGTATAAGCAATGAAAATGATAAATAATGCAGAAAAATTAGCAACAAACTTTTGAACAAATTCTCAATTGATTTGCACTTGGTTAACAATTATTTAATTATTTCCGAAACATTTGTATAAATTACATTTTATTACAAGTTGCAATGTACTATCTATTTAAATTATATAAAATATACTCTCGTGAGATAAGTTACGAAATAGTAATGCAATAAATTAGTATTAAATTTTGTTATTTTTTAATTAATTTTAAATAATTGTTATTTCTCGTACAATATGTGTATAGGTGTACATATGCTGTTTATCCACATATACTGCACTTTTTAATAAAACGCAATATTTTACATTAAGTTTTCATTTAAAATGGCAGAGGTAATGAAAAACGTAAGGAATGCGCTCGCGTGAAGGATCGTTCACTTGCGCTCACAGCGTTAAGAATTAATATAAGAGAGCTAAAGCAACCGGTTAGCCAACGTTGTCCGTGCGCAACAAACGAGACCGCGATATTTTGCATACGATAAGTACCGCGCGGGACTTCTATCGCGAATCTTTCTTTCTTTCCCCGGCGTAATAACAGACAGATACGCGCGCGATTCGTCGCTGCTCATTAGCCTCGGAGCCGGCCGCGACGGCGAAAGAAAATCGACGTGAAAGAGGAGCAGACCGAATCAATAATGTTACGGCGAATGTTACGTCAACGTTGCAATCGGAGATGCGGCCGACGATCTGTGCTCTATTGCGACAGTAGAGACCTTTGTATTATGCTCTTAACCCTGTACTTCGATTGCAGCGCGACGCCAGAGAAGAGTGTGTGTGTGTGTGGTGTGTGTGTGTGTGTGTGTGTGTGTGTGTGTGTGTGTGTGTGTGTGTGTGTGTGTGTGTGGTACGCGTATATATAAATAATATAAAATATAAAGGCTGCATTCGGGGGGAGCGCGCTATCCCTCACGGAAAAAAACTTGTAGTAACTATTGAAATGACAACTATTCGTAACTATTAGTGCACACTACTCAATAGTAATTTCGCGCACTGTTGGAATTTGCACTAGTAGTGTTACGTCCGCATACTAGTAGTTATCGATCTAATAGTGATCCTCAAGTGTGCGCAATAATGGACCATTAGTTTACTAGTTGCCAGTCCACTAGTTTTCACTAAAATTGAGACTAGTGCATTTTTTCTAAATAACGACGTGAATAAAAATAGACCTAGCTGCACATTAGCGCTATATATTGCATTATTCTACTTTTATCGCTCGTCGGGTGTGAAACAAGGATAGAACAAGCAAATAGCGCTAATAGCGCGCTGCCCGAATCCCAGCCATAAAAACACACGCGAGAGGGTAGAGAGGGAGGAGAGAGGAAGAGAGAAAGAGAGAGACGGAGAAAGTGAGAGCATATTTGAAAGATGCTTGTCCCGCGGCGCGGCGCGGTGCAACGTACGCTTCGCGTGTAAAGGTGGTTTCGCAACTTCGTTCCGGTAGTCAATCGAAATGTGGAGAAGCGTGAGAAGAGCTACACTCCGACGGGGCTGACAAATGCGATATTGCATGCGCCCCGTTAGTTCATTAATATCTCATTATGATGTCGATGCGCACGACGCGTGGGCGCGCGTCTGACGTGTATATTATGCGATGATATCACCGACCATTGTTGTAATCGCTTTCCTTCATATTTTAATAAGAAGAAATAATGAGACACGCTAATGACAATGAAGGGGGCGGAGGGGGGGCCGGATTGAACTCGCGGATAACTTCAATCCTTTCGGAAACTGAATTTATCGGAAGGAAAATCTAAATTTATCACCAGTTGTGTTTCTACATGGCGGTAGATAAGTGAGATATTTGCTCAATGCAAATTAAAATAAGAGATAATTTTTTGTATCTCGCGACCGCGGGCTCTCTTCGCAAGATCGACAGCTAGTCAGATCTATCTGCATCATAAACGGCGAGTATTTATAACGGATAGATGCGGCGATCATCGATTTTCCGCGGATAAGAGATCGTTCGATTAATCAAGCGGGACGTAAATTAACCGGGCGACAGCCGTAAGTGATTTATAACAAAACCGTTCTATCAACGCGCTGACTCTTTGTGGGTGGGCAAGGATTGAGCCGTAGTAATTTTACAAACGACGTAAAGGTCGCGCGCCGTGTAAAGAGGGAGAGTAATCTTGGCTGATCAACGCACGTATGGCAAGACAAGCTCCATGCACGCACCTTCCCTCTGCGACTGTTTAACTTGTATTCATTTTTTTTTTTTTACTCGACACGAGTTAATCGAGGTAAATACGAGAGATTTGTAATTGACAATTGAAGATCTGAATACGTTTCATGTCGTGTATCGAGAAACTTATATATATATCCATCGCTCGAGTATAAGATCACTTGTCTTTTCTTTAAACAGGCAAGAAATATGCCGTCACTTTTATGATATAATAAATTACAATTGACTTTTATCTCTGCAAATTACCATAAATTTTTTATAATTATAACGAATTATATAACGAAGCGTGCGACAGTTATGAACAATAAAGTATACGAAAGCGAAGATTATGCAAAGTCCTTTCTAATATTTCATCTTTTGATTTGACGATCAATTTGATAATTTTTTTTTCACGTCATCGCGTGAACATAAACTCTAACTATATATGACAGTTTTGAAGTTAACGATGTTTCTCAATTGTAAATGTGCTGATGGACCACGTGGGCGGTAACGCGCTTGCTGCAACACTCGTGCGTGATTGCGATTGCACCTACTAAGCGATACACGCGAATCCGTGGTAACAAGAGGATCAATTTTTAATTTTTATAAATCTGTATTGCGTGATATGTACGGCGAATTAATAACTGGAAAAAAAACCAAATCGATCTCACACGTACCTGCAAGTAATACATCTTTCGGCCGCACTACGTGATACAGGTCGACGTGCTGGAACCACGCTAACTCGCGTGCTCGTTAGCGGAAACAACAACGAGACAACCCTTTAGAGCGATTAACGCGCACTGAAAAAGTTTCAAATTAACACTGCATGAGAGGGGTGCGACGGCAGCTTCCGCTATTTGAACAAAATACATGCTCGCGAGAGACGTTTTATGATCATGAGCGAATAAATGTACGAACGGGGGAAAAAGGGATATCAAAATGCGTCAGACGATGATCATCTTTATATACAGAATACGACAGTATTCTGCAATAAATCACGATATATAGTTCTTTTCACGATATCTTTTTATTAAACAGTGTACGGTTAGGAAAGAAAAAATTCGATTACAAATACTTATTTCTTTTGTGCATTCAACACGTAATAGGTACTTGTTTTCTTTGTTTTCAACACGTTTTATACAGTGTTGCGATTTTTTAAAATAGAACTTACAAAGTTTACTTTAAATTATTTATAACTCGTATCGTATTTGAGAAAACTATTTACAATTGTATATGTTATGCATTTTTTAATATGTATATGCGTGTGTATTTTAAATATATATTTTATATGTTTTCTGAGTCTTCAAAATTTTCATATTATAAAATTATTATAGATAGAATTCTATCTAAATTGCGATACAAATTATAAATTATCTGAATTTATATTCTAGATTTAATATAACAATCAAAAGGGGTGAATATATGCAAACATTACATATAAATTTAGTCTATTTTCTCCATTTATATTTATTTAGAAATTTAGTTTTTATTTTGTCCTTTTCCTGTAATATCCTTTACACCGTATATATTTTTTTAAATATGGCAAAATTTTATTTATTATTTGCACAATTAATTATCTTTTTAAGAAACAAAAACTCTCGCGGGTTTAAAAACACTTTAGGAAGATACTGCTTTTACTCCAATAAGTCAAAGATATTATTTGCACATCAACATTTTCTTTAAAAGTATCAAATTAGTGCCACATTTTTAATTTTTTGCAATAATAATGTGTGACAATAACATCCACGGAAATCATCCGACGATGCTTGATGCAGATACGAATAGAATCGTATTTCTAAAACACCAAATAATTTAATTATCCAGTTAAAAAACTATGTTATAGACATAACTCTCCGTGCACTGCTTTGAAAAAAAGATCCTCGATAAATCGATGGTGTCGATTTTAATGATCGATGACGATACATCCACTCAGACGCGATGGGATCTTGCCCGGCAAGTGTCGATTCGAAGGTTTTACGCGATCAACAATTTCTCGAAGAGAGGTCTCACAAAACGAGGTGATACGATCGGCAGAATTATGTGGCACACGTGCGTATGCGTATATACGAACAGGATGCAATGTATTGTGCTGTGGTGTTATGTCGTCGATGCACTCTCCGGCGCACGACTGTGAATAAAGTCAGTACGTAACTACTCGGCATGCTGGCACGTTGGGTTTATATAGCATGAGGGACTCGATAATAAGATGATTCTTGGACGGCGTGTCGGGGTTCTCCAGGTAGGCGGTCCTCAAGTAGAGGGGCCTTCTTCGCCCGTCATACGCGGAGGGGCGGCTTCCTTGCCGTGCCTTACCTTGTCGTGTCTTGCCTTGCCTTGCTTTGCTTTTGCCTTGTCTCACCCTTGCGCCTCATCTCACCGCGCCTTTACCTTGCCTTAGAATCTTGCGCGGGAGATCGGCAGGGCAAAACGCGCGGCGACGCTCCCTCCGAGATCCTCGTTTCTCAGATTATGTTAACGAGAGTACGCGAATGAGAAAGAGCGTTTCCTTGTACACGTGAAATTCAATTCATTCAATGATATTAATCTATGAAATACTGAAGGAAGAGAGGGGGACGCAGAGTATATACATTTTTGGAAAAAGTATAAAGTATCTCGTTGTACCTAAACAGCTGTATCTCGTATTAACTATTAAAACTGTAGTCGTTGTACGTAATTTAATTAAAATAGTAATTGTACTCAAACACTTTTTAAAATCATATCTACTTTGCATATGCTAAATTGGAGAACATATAAAATAGCCTCCGTGCGTGATAAAATCTAATTTATGTTTAATATAAAGTAAGTAATAATGTAATAATATAATATTATCAGCACACTTTTTCTGTCAAGTAAAAATATAAATATCTACAGATAAATAGCACGAAATAATAACTTGACAAATAACATAATATAATAATTAGATTGTATAAATAAACTAAATAAAAAAAAATAAAGATTTAATAAACCACTTAGAATGAATCGTATACGATAATAGTAGTACCATTTGCTATCGACCTATTTATGCAATACGTGTGAATTATATTACGATAATAAACCTACATAATAAATGAGCACTTAACAAGAGATATCGTAATACGTATAACTACTATGCGCGGAGGATCGAGAATTTCTGCAGTTATATCCATGTACAATACGGCAGGCTAATGAGAAATTATGTTATTCTAAATCCTCTTACTCAAATATCTCGCATTTAATACGCATAAAATATTTGTTTACTACTTTTAGTCGCTAGTTTATTATTCCATTAAATAGATTAAGAATCGTGTCATCGCGATTTATTAGAATATAAACTTCCATCATCGCGGTAATAATCATTACTCAACTAATAAACTACCGCACAATACAGTTCTTTTTTTCTAAAAATACATACCTTCTATGGCTTGTATCCTTCACTTTTAATGTAATGTAATAATATACAAATATCATTGTGACCTAATTTTATTCAGATAAACTAGTTTGGATCGTAGAACTTTAATATAAACAAAATATGGTGGTTTTTCAATAACCATTAAATATTGTATATGTATATGGGTATTACCAATTATGATTCTCTCGTTCATTAATTTTAAAAAATTATTATTCTTGTCCTCAAAAATCATATTGTTTCACACTCATGACTTTCAATTCTTGTTGACAGAAATATTGAATAAACATTTCTATTGACGAAATCATTGCGGAACTTAATTTTAACAATAAAGAGAAGATGACATCCTGCATCAATTTCACAACTATCGTACTTATGCTTCCACGAAAGAGATTGAATAGGAATTAAGTTTCGACTAAAGATTATTTTCTTCATTGTCGAAATATGCATTTCATTGCTCATTTCAATTTCGTGATTTGAATTTTGTAACGTAAGATTCGTTTGTGTTCCTGTCAGCCGTCGGTTATTTAGCATTTGAAGTTGCTAAATCAAGATTCTAAGATTCACGTCGTATAGCTATTCTACAACGGTGAGCGGCGATCTTCGTCCGGTTATCCGTGAAAGAAGGAGTTCTCTATGCCACTCGATGCACGCGGCGCGGCGTTCGCTCTAGGAGTTTCCAATACGGTCATCCGCGTAATCGATGGCGTAATACGAGGTTTCGAATCCACCGAGCACAGATGCTCCTTCGTGCTTCTCCCATGACGTTTAACCCTTTCATAACTCTTCCGCAAACGAAAAGAAATTCTCGCATCGTATTCAATCGCTGTACAATCGCTTCCTCATATTCTCATGAATTATTATATCATTGGCCATCGACTAATTGGCCCAAAACAATAACCTGATTATGCTTTAATGAGAAAAAAAATCAATTTATCTTTCAACTTTAACGCAGTTACAGATTGTATATCGAATTCTGCATCCTTATACAATAATATAATTGATTGTATCAGTCTTTTTGTAATATCACTACAATTTTTATGTTATTTATTTTTATAATACATACACGTTTACAATGTAGTCAAAATGTATTTGAATGAAGATAAATAGTTCTTCCCTCCGAGATTAATTGTAAATCTGTTAATTATCGAAATATTTGATAGTTTTGTAAATTTTTTTTTGGATGAATGAAAGAAATATATTATTTCACACTCATATGCGTCACAAAAAATATTTAAATATTTATTTACCGTACTTTGCTTTATCTTGTTTGTCGCATTGTACTTCATTTATCACATAGTGCAAAATTATTTTTGAGAAGACTCTGATTGCAACATGTACTTAAAAATAGTTGTTTAAATATCAACAAGCGATTTGTCTCATCACATTTTGCTAGTTGGATTGAAAAATACATAAAACAATAAAATATACTTTTTAAGAAAAAATTGAATCGATAATAATGCGTACAAAAATTATATACAACTATGTTCGGCATACAGTTTTAAAATACGTGATAGCTTGACTATGATTGTCTACGTATAGACAATTGATTGAAATGGTACTATGGAATGCTAATTCGTTGCGAGAAAGTAAGCCTTTAGCACAGGGATGATATCGAACGGATCATAAGGAAGACATTCTCTTCCCCGGTATTTTTTTTTCTTTAATCGACGAGGCGGGCAATAGCTCGCCCGATGAATAATGAGAAATATTGCGATTCGATCTGCAGCTGCTTCGCGCGCGGATAAAGCATGATGACTTGCCTTGCCAGCGCGGTTATTATTTTATATTTCTTCATTTCCGTTTCTTGTCAATCTTATAGCGTTTTTCACTGGCAGAACTGGTGCGCACTCAGTGCACATTAAAGCCGTTGTACACTGATTTAGTCTCTAATATTTAAAGTAAAATGCAAATATTTCGACTGATAAAATATTCAGTACATATTTTACCAAATAGTGCAATAAAGAATATTGAGATTTCATGATTTAACCCGATTATATTAAACATACACTTTACGTTGGTTTGTGTACGACGGCTTTAATGTGCACTGAGTGAGTGCGCACCGGCTCTGCCAGTGAAAAACGCTATTATACGGCGCGAAATATTTACTCCATAATCGCATAATTACTGCTTCAGCATTCTTTAATTCTGAATTAAATTTCTTCTCATCTTTTTTAATCCTTTTATAAATGTAACATGTTCTATTATTTTTTACATTGGATTGATTACTGAATGACTTAAATAATATGACTTAAAAACAATATTAATTATATATTGTTACTTAAAAAACCCAAGTTTTTTTTTTCAAATTTTATTTGTTAAGGAGGGATCTTCTAAAGATATATTAGGCAAATAATGGTGGTAATTATTGGATGCGGCAAAAGCAATCATTCTTAGGATTACTTTGGTAAGCTATCGTGATAGCTCGCGAATGCAATTTTCCATTTCGCAACTTCTTATCCGCCTGTAATCGAAACGCTCTCATTAAACCCAAAATGGAAGATTGGCGAGATGCCAACTTTCCATTTGCATTACATATTTTTCGAGAAATCGATCATTTCATTATTTTTGTCGATGCGGATGTAAATGATTATCTCTTTACGTTCCCTGTACGAAAACCTGTTTTTCCGTGTCACGAATAATATTTGATCGTATAATGAAATGCATTATCAGTTCCCTTTCTTTTCATACATTTTTCTTTTATTCATTTCTTCTTTTTGTTTCTTCACTTACTGCGCCAATATCTTCCAGCGAACGTTACACATTAATAAATATTGTCGCATAAAATTTTACTGCTTTATATAAGGAGAGTTACCGCGTTCCATGAATCGCACTTCGACTTGTGCAATATAAGCACATTTTTATATTAATGTAACATATATAATATATTTCGCATTTTATATCGTCTTTTATTACATTAAGAATTTATTTTAAAATGAATGACTCGTATCAACGGATGTGAATATTGTGAATATCGTAAAATGTCTGACGCTGACAAAAATGCACTTTGCACAAGCAAACTACTTTGTCTACATGATATTTTCTCAATGAAATAATTAAGACAAGATTGTTTGTGAAAATGATAAGATAAATGAAATATTTGTGTAATTTAGAAACATTATATTTTATATATTATTTATGTGATATCTTTAAAAACCTTTTTTATAGTTAGCCATATTTAAAAATTAGTATAAAAATATATACATGTATCTTGTTACTAAAATATGATATAATAATCTTTAATTTATTAATTGATATTTGTCATTCCTTTCTATTGCGGAGGATTTCTAGGAGAATGTCGATTGGTCTTTTATGGCTTGTATCGATGATAATTTATTCGCTTAAAGATATTTCTGTACATATTTTCTACGTTCATATATTTAAAAAATTAAGATTTTTGCTTGCAATCTTGATTGACATCTATCCACCAGGCAACAAACTAATATCATACTCAAGCATTTGATTATCTGCTATTAATATATAAATAAATGCCATTTTAATTTGATAATAATAAAGAGTATTTCTTCATAAGATTGTATCATATTCACTTCTAAGCTTGTTGTTGAATATAACTATATAGTTAATTACGAGACCGGCAATCGTCGACTCCGGCAACTGTCATGTATAATGGTGGACAAGTGTCGAGATATAAAATTTATTTTTACGTGTACAATTTGCATCTCCGCGTTCTCGCAAAGTTGCAGACGGCGATCGGTCGGAGAAAGGCATGCACGCACGGTCTGGATTGCTCGACGAGCAATCCCTATTCTGCCGAGCCTCGTTCATTCTTGATCACTCAATGCGCATCCAGCGAGAGCAGGTCAGGACAGAGCACAGTGCAGGGATTACCTCAATCTTTCCTCACGATGAGCATAGCACGATTAATTAAAACAAGCACGCTCACGCGCGCGCAACAGCCAGGTGCGAGAAGAGAAATTGCAGTTCTTCCTCTTCCTATTATTACTTGGATGTCCGTTTTCTAAAGAAACCGCAATTCAGTATCCGCAAAAATATATACGTAATTAGTAGTTCCGCCAATATGATATATTGCGCACACTTTTTGTGTCTTTAATAGCGGGTTTTATAGCTCATTAAATGACGGAAATTTAATTTCTATTGTACGCAATATTGGGCAGTAAATTTCGGCAAGTTATTTAATTATACGTTGTATACTATACTTAATTACTGAAAAGTAATTAAGTCAAATTCTGATTGATATATCGTTTTAGGTTGTTGCTCGTGATATCAATACGTAGAGAAAGTATCCTGAATACCATCCAAAGAACTTAATTTCTTTTATAGCTCAATATTTCATTATAATAACATTATATAGATAACATATACTTGTTATCTGTAATGTAAAACATTAAATCGTTATATTTTTATATTATAATTATAATAATATAAAATAATAATAATATAATCACATACTTAAAATAATTAAAAATAATTTTTTTATAATTAGAGTAATATTTAATTTCGTTTAATAATGCGTTGATACTGAAATGTTGAGTTGACCGTGTGAAGTAAAACAAAATGAGATAATATATTCAAAATGTAACAGGTATATAAAAATCATTTGATAAATTGACATCGCTGATTTCCGCGATGTTACGCAATGACCGCAGTCATGACGCTTTCGATCGACAGTGTGGAATTAAGTATGTGACTGTCGAATGCACCATATACGTGTCGTGTTCGCTGAAGTCGCCGTTGGATGACTGGCTATATCGTGGGAAATGATCCGAAAAGGAGAAGTAAGTAATGGCGCGCGTGCATTCCAAAATCGCTTAAATCCAGTCGAATGCACGGCGAAGACGCAGGATTAATCGCATCTCTGATTGCGAAACGCATCACTTCGCTGGAATGCAGTTGCACGAATTATCGAATAATTAGAAATCGCGGTTACGCCCACCTGTCTCTGCCCGCGGACTTACGTGTGACTCGCATTGAGAAACGAGATGCATCAACCACTCGCTCGAGTATGCTCTTCGTCCCATCTTTTCCTTGTCGCGTCATTGCCGTGTGAACGGTTTAGCCATATTCCAATCACCAGGAATATATGTAACTCATCCATCATTTTTAATCGATTTTAATCGATAATTTACTAATCTTTTAAGATATATGTATCATGTAAGATGTCTTCCTTATACAAGTTTCGATTCAACCCTTTACAACATTCAAAATCTCGAAATTGATTTTTCCTTAGAAAAAATGTAGAAAGGAAAAAGCTGTTATTTTTTTTTTACTTTTGTTTTCAAATTAAATAATACAAAATGTTTTCAAATTTATTTATATAATCAAAAAATTTTTTTTTAAATGTTTGTATTTAAATTTTTCTTATTTCTTAAAATCTTATTTCTCAAATCATAAACATTGATTGATACGTTAAATTAATTGAGCTTCGTGAAATATTGTTTGCGCAATCGTACATCTAAAGATAGAAAAAGCGTGGTAGGAGGAATGCGCGATTTCCCCTTGTCAATTTTTTAATATATGTATGGTATCTTTATGAGCACATGCCTATCACTTTTTAATTACTATTAGCAATATACTTGGCGCCTTCTCTCGGCGCCTTGATAGATGATATACGGAGTCTACGGAACAAAGCGCATTTCAAACTTGCAGACGTGCAGCCGAAAGGTGAACAAGGTGGAAACCGAGGACCTTGCGCGATCAATTTCGTTACTGACAATAAAGCAATAATTCCGTATAACAAGGAGTTCGAGGACATCGCCCTCTTGTTCGACAAATAACGTCCTCGGTATTTCGTTGGCGTTTCGCGAAGCCGCTCCGAGAGGAGCGCACTTTAAAGATCAAGGTTCGTCGAATTGGAATTCCATCTGATTTCGAAGTGCGTGTGGCATTAACACTTCGCTTCTGGATCGCAGAGCGGTTGCGCCCTCCTGAATGGATCGCATTCTTCTTCTCCACCTTATAGCCGTGTCGCGCGAGCGCGAGCGCGAGCGCGACGTATTCCTCATCTGCTCGTCCTTCCCGTTCTCGTTCGCGCGCCTTATTGTTCGAAGACATTCGTGACATTTCATTCTCCTCGATCTTAAAGTCCGAGCACCAAGATCGCGCCGCGCTGCACTGGTCGTAGGTTACCGGAGCCGCAATACTTCAGCTTCGCCACAATGTAGATATCGCTCGCGTTGCGAACGTTATACGTTAAATACGCTTTCATATGCATATTTTTCATATACGTATATCTCGTATATACATGAATGTACAGTAAACATTCGTAACAGATTTTGTCATGCATATAGGTATGTATTTAGATCGATTACGCTATTTTTATTTAAAAAAATCCAATTGCAAAAATGTTAATAACCATTTACTTCTTGCTGAATATTTGTATATTTTTGCCAATATACATTTATTTTACTTCTGTTTTTAAATTATTATTAAAATTTAATTTCCATATTTTTTATCGCGTTATTTTTGCATACTTTTTTTCCTTTTTTACTATCAAAGTATCGATCTTACATAATTATGTTATATCTCATCTTTTAATTCAATGATCAACTTACTATCCGCGTGTTATCGTCACCTTCTGTAATTTTCTTTACGTGTTCATCATTTTCGTCATCTCTTCTACATGTATATTTATGGTTACACATCTTGTTATAAGACTCTTTCTGGGTCAGACATCATAGCAGCATTTAATGTAGCCTCGCCATTTGCGTGCAGTATACTTCAATATACTTTACACTTGTATCGAGCTCGTTACTTATTTATATGTATGCGTAGAATAACATTTTATCATTACTTATCTATCTATTTTATTTATTAATTCTTAAAGAATTTTTCTATATTTCTAAAAAAAACATTGTTCGCGAAAATCTCCTTATTTCTGGTTAAACTTCTTTGCACTCTCTTGGTCTTAATCGTTCACTTTTTTGAAATTTCGCTTCTCGCGACCTCGAGGCGAGATCTTCCGTAGAGACCCCCCCTTCCCCTCCTTGACTCGCCCAAATCCTACGAGAAGAAATGCATCCAAGATTGCACCATGAGAAGCTGCTGCGAGCGGCTGCTGTGCCTAGACAGCGCGTTCGATGCCGAGCGCGCTTATTATCGTGTGACGTAAGAAGTGAGCGTAGTTGGAGGCCACGATCCTTTTTTCGCCGTGGCGATGCCCTGCCGTGAATCGCGGGAGGACGCTGGTGTGTATCCGCGCGAGAAAGAGACGGATGGTCGGATATCGTTGCGTGTAATTCTTAATTAAGAAAAAAAAACAATCAGAAATTATATTAGGTAGTTTCCTCACTGTCTCCATTATACTTGTTTTTTTGCAAGACACACAATTCGGAACTCGGGACAAAGTTCTATCTACAATTCGTTGCACGTCAAGTCATGTATTACAGAGAACATTGGAAGAATTTAAATTTGAGAAGAACTCTGCTCGCGTCAGTAATAATATCAATCGAATAAATTCGGTTTACGATTCTTGTTGTCTCGTTTCAGATTTTGATCTATGTAACATGAAGTAATGACTGACAAGACAGAAAATTTAGCGAGGCGACATCGACATTTATTGTATAGACAATCACGTCGACCTTGACGCAATTCTTATTCGCGAATCATCGCCATAATTCTTTCGGCGCGAAAGAAAAGAAGAAAAAGACGGAGGACGCTCGCGCAACGCGTCTTCTTCCCCGTAGGATGCTTTTCTGCAAGCGGGGGCCTCATCGGAAGGGGCCAAGTGGAACGTAGAATTCGCACGGCTGCGCGAATTCAATGGAAGGTTGAATACCCGATCTTCTTGTCGAAGACCGCGCGTGTCATACTTAAGCCGCCGCTACGCTCGGCGATGCCTTTGTCCGTTGCGCGGATCTATGTAGGCATTCCCTTGGTCGCGATGAAAGTGAAAACCCCCTCGCTCTGCTCGCGAGAGATGACCTACTGCTTGCCGAGAATCTGGGTGCTCCATCGCGCATGGCGCCGTGGCATTATTCGCGACTCCTCTTTGCCTTTTCCCCCGCCTCCTCTATCTCGTGTTGCGCGATCCGCTTAAGAAAATTGGACCGCCAAATTAGTTGCTGAATCCTCCACTTTTGATACTCGAGGAGGATTTCGACGGCGCGATGTGAGAACAATTCTTAAAAGTATTTTAAACGTTGGAAATGATAGTAAAGAGCAAACACAGTTATGGTTATTGTAGCCGTTTTCAAGTTATTATCGACAAAAATCAAGTATAAGAAATACAGTATGCAAACATTGAAATTGAAATTAATTTAGTTATTGATGTATCGCACCCCTGAAAGAATACTGTCACAACTCAAAGATTCACAATTTTCAGAAAAGAAAAAAAAATTTAATTCAATTTTTTTTTAATTGTGAGATAACTAACGCAATTATAATTACGATATTTTGTTATAAATTTATATTGTTTCTTGAAGAGGTCTGCTGTGATTCACTTGTCAATTCAGTTGTGAAACTATACTCACTCAGCGACCACAACATAACCGATTTAAAAGAATAACGACGCTTCAGCCCTGTGCAGCGGATTTCGCGTACAGACTTGTGACACTATTATAGCACGTAGGTAACATATTTTACTTTTTATGGGCTCAATTCAAAATCGAAATTTTTTGAGTTGTGATAGTAGATATTCTTCTAAGAACGCTATAATTAACGAAAATTAGATAAAATGAAATTTAGTATTAAATTTATAAAATACAATTAAATTTACAAAATATAATGACGGACATATTTTTACATAAAATTCTCAAATCTTTTGTCGTATTTATCTTTTGGTGTATTTAATAATGCTTGAAAATAAAAAATTATCTTATTCTGGGACAGTTTCTCTTTTTTGCAAAAGACAGTTAAAAATAGTTATCTAATTGTGTCGTTTAAGTTTTCGGAATCATATATAAATAATAATACATAAATCTATTTTCCAATAATTCATAAAATTGTTAAACCGCTTAAATCGGTTAAAGATACATTTATGTTGAATTTAAAACGAAAAATTATTTAATAATTCAGGACGCAAGTATATTATTATTTTTTTCGAGAATTATACGTTGTACATGTCATTAAAATACTAGTTGCTCCTTCAAGACACTCCGACTCTCATTATTTTTCTTCTGCTGTACAAGGATGTCCTATCTTGCAAAACTATCGAATCCTGCGCACGCCTGATTACTTCATCTTTACGTTGCAATTATGCCATTATACTTGCTGCTTCATACGTACATACACCGTAGTACCGTACACTCTTAGAATTAGCTTCTGAATGCGCACCTGCCGAGTATATTCTCTTCTCGCCTGTGTACGTGCGTATGCATGCGTGCGTTTTGAAACCCCCGCACGGTACTTGACATCATTCCCGAAGAATGTAGTACACTTTTGCCAGTCTCATCAAGGGAAAATTAACTTTCTCAGGAGCTACTCGCGTATCGAGCAAAGCAAATCTTTAAATGAAGTAATAACTCTGACACACGTAACGATTAATCATTCAGCATAAATTTTGTATATGGAATATCTTATATTAATATGCTAATTTCATTATTTTTAGCTCTTGATGTTAAGTCAATCCAGAGAAAGATGTCGAAAAGGACTTAATTTTCTTTTGTAAAAATATTCAAGCGCCAAGGTTTTGGCGTAATTAGGTTTTGAGTAATTAACAGTAGAAATTGAAGACTGTTTTATAAATTAAACTTCAAAAGAGTAAATAGGTAAAATCATATTCTTTAATCCATTTTGTATAAAATTTACTTTCACAGAATCTGAAAGCTTATTTGTTATATATATATATATATATATATATATCTTTATATATCTTATATATATATACTATATAATATATATATATATTTTATATATATAAAGATATAATAATATTAAGTAAAGATAAAATAAAATAGAGATATGTTTAAAAGAGAGGCTTTGCGACCAAGAAGCTTCAAAGTTATATTTATATTAATTATTTATGTATTATTTTATTTTCTTTCACGACGCAATCAGCATATCGATAAGAATCTCTTCAATTATTATATTAATGTGTTTAGAACAAAATAAATTACAAACCGTATCACCATGCTTTGAAAAGTTCTATACTTAATAATTAAATAACACAATATAAATGTTATAAGTTCGACGAACCAATTTAATGTTTGTTTAAAAAAAAAGAGAATCTATTTTCGAGACGTATTGTCGCTGCTTCGATAGAAATTTAAATTATAATTTAATCATTAAAAATCAGTATTTATAAAAAATGTTTTTTTTTTTTTTACTTTTAGACAGACTTTGCAGGTATCTTTTTATTATCTTTCCTTACCAAACACTTAGATGAATATTATCTTCCCATATATAACTTTTTTAATTTTTTTACTTCTATTATCTGAACATCTTTTAACTGCATGAACATTCAATTAATCGAGACGTATTTATTCCGGTTCTCCGAGAAAAAATGATTAGGTATTCGAACATCCTGTCCCTCAATTAGTCCTCGAATAAAGTTTTATTACACTATGAATATTTTTGAAGAGTGCAATTAAGTGTATAGTTCTAGTGACATATGAAGCTGCGTTGCAACTGGCTAGAGCAAGAGATATTCGCACGAAAGGGACTCGAGGCTCAAATCTCTCAGGTATAGTTCGGTGGACAAACAAAGAGAAATTAGTTACATGATTAGCTGCGACGTGACCTTAATGATTTTCTTTTTCCGGCGCGCGGCAGAAACGCGACAATGGAGGAGGTTTCGACGCATACTTGAACGAGGGAGCATGCTGTGAGATCAAGGCCTGTAATGCGCATTGAAAGCATCATGCCAATGATGGCCGCACCGGGTTAGTTTGCGATTGTAACCTTTTTGTTCGATCCAGCGATTAATCATATGATATCTATGCCTTTTATTTGAAAAATCGAATACTTCACCGATCGTGATATACTGCGATATTTAAGACGGAAAGCTTGGAGTTATTAGTTGCTTAAACTGCGTGAGAAAGAAGAGTGAGAGAGTCGTGTGATTTTCTTTAATTATCTCTATTTATGTAGACGTTAGAAAAAGGAACATTAAAAAAGATTTAGTTATAAAATTTTGATTTACATTATGATTTTTTTATCAATAGGACCTCGCGATTTTAAAGATCATCTTCTTTTGTTAGAGATTGAAAAAATAAGATTAGGTTAAAATAATTAAGAAGTACACGCAAAGTACTCTTACTTTTATATTATTTATATTTCGTGGATTTTTATTATTACCAAAGAAGTTGCGATTCTTGGTAGGTGTAAGACAGTAATTCAAATTTTGTAAATAATGCTCTTCTTTTTGTGACCGAACATGTGGCATACGTATTGCGTCCGTTCATTGTGTTTTCCGTTACAAATTTATTGCAGTTGCAATCATATAGCAATTGGCATTGTTACAAATGAGATCTCGCTATCTCGCAATCGTATGCAGTGATAGGTGGAACATGCATCCTGAGAAATGCATAAAATCCTGAGAAACGTATATAAATGCCCTCATTCATCTTGCACCGGCGCTATTTACACAGTTTTCTTTTCAAATTTGCAGCAAAACGAAGCTAAATTAATGTCATGTATTGAACCTGGTGATCATTTCATTGATTTACTGACTTATGTTGTTTGTTCAATAATTTATTCGTTTATTTAATAATTAGTGAAGTATAAGATAACGCGGCTATGTCTTTAAGATATGTGACGCAAATTCTGAAACAAAATAAAAAGCAATTCTCAAATTACAAAATCGATTAAAGTTTTCAGTTGTTGTGATTAAGAATTTATATTTATATTTATATTTTAGTTGTTGTGATTAACAATAATCAGCACCTCGCCGAACACATTGGATGGAGATGGGATATTTAAATGGGATACGATAATTTATCGTCTCCATTCGACAATACTGACTCTCTCTAAACGGTATATACCGTAACATGGGAGGATACACATCGTGTACGAAACCGAACGAAATATCAAATTGTTCCCATCGCCCTGTGACGAAATGAGCGGGAGTACGGAAGGAGCGACGAAAGGGGGGAGGGGCCCCCTTTCATCGCGGGCGGACAAAGAACATAGCGAGACATCCGGCGAATTTTTCGACGAGATCGCATCTGGTATTAATACACGTGGGGATCACACCGATTGCACTAATGATATGCACGACGCCGGTTGCAAAATGTACTGTCCCAAACGCTAAACGCCCGCAATAACTATTAGTATTGCGCCGCCCTCAATCCATACAAAACGACTCGCACTCTCGAGTAAAACTCTCAATAATAATGTTAAAACGGAACAAAATGTAATTAACATGAATAAATAGAGATAAAGAATGAAATTTATTCAGTCACTTTAGAATCGCGCGATTTGTGATTCATACAAAACGGATTTATATTTGAGCGCAAAACATAAATTGAAAAATTTAATCTTCGAAAGAAATATTAAAGATGTATGTCGCTATAGCTATAGCTATAAGTAGTATACATCTTTAAGAGACAAAAACGAGATATATATTATAAATAAATATAAACAACAAATAAAAGGCAACTAAAAAATAAGTATATAACATGAATAAAAATAAAAGATAGTATTAAATCGTTTTGATATCGCGCATTTTAATCCTGAATCCATACGGAACGATTTGTATTCGAGTATGATTTGAAAAAGAAGTAATTTTTTTTTTTAAGTAAAAAAAATTCTATACATAATAAATATATAATAAGAATCATGTAATAAGAAAACATTAAGATCTAATCTTCTTAGTATGAATACATGATGTATGCTTTTGAGTTTCATTTGAACGATAGTACGTATACACATACATATAATATATGTAGTCACTTTCAATGTTGAGCTCGGATTAAAGTTCCGACGAGATGCGCCCGATTGCGTGATTCAAAATTAAACAAAGACAGATTGCAGCGTGGCGTTTATCTAATGAGGGATATTTCTCATCAATAATATTGAAATTACAATGTGATCGCGCGCGCGTCAGTTGGACAATCGCAAGTTATCCGCGACCTTTCTTCACCGATAAGTGTGGCGAATACTTTATGTGTTTCGAATCATCGCGCTTTTCACGAACGTGCGCGAGGATTAATGCTGGAACATAACTCAGCGATGGCATGTCAACCGCGGCCGATATTAACGGCGCTAAACCGCGCCGAGGTGAGAAGAAAATTTTACGAGCCGCGGAAGACGTTAAAAATGTTCGCGCCAGGTCGACCGACATCATTTCGACACGTGAACGTACGTATGTATGCGCTAATACACCGCAGGATTTGACTTGGACTGTAATTAGCTCGTTGTAGCGCACGTTGCTACACGTATCGGGACGTTACGCCATGAAATTGCATCGAATTTCTGATTTATGATACAATCGGAAATGTCAACGAGCGAACAAGATTATTGGAAACGGTTATTAACGTTACGATAGATGAATTAACTATGATGAATATCTTATCTTGAGTAAACGAGTACTTCTAATAGAATTTAAGAAAGGTTTGTGGTGTGTGTGTGTGTGTGTGTGTACAGGTCAGATTTAATAAATAAAAAATAGATTTGAAATTAAACAATATGAGCGAGCTAGAGAGAGAGAGAGAGAAAGAGAGAGAGAGAGAGAGAGAGAGAGAGAGAGAGAGAGAGAGAGAGAGAGAGAGAGAGAGAAAGAGAGAGAGAGAGAGAGAAGTTTGCAGCTCAAGATTCATTACATTATTTTTGAATCTATATAAAAAAACAATTAAAGGAATTTAAATCGACCGTAACTGGCAATATATAACGTCTTTACCGATATGAACATTGAAAAACTATATGAGCCAACTTGGTTTGTCGGATTCACACAGCACTTTTTTCAGATCAATATCGAGACATTATTAATTTTGACCATGGTTTTGGTCAACAATTACATCAACTGACCAAAACTGAAAAAAGTGCTGTGTGAATCCGACAAACCAAGTTGGCTCACAGTTTTTCAATGTTCATATCGGTAAAGACGTTATATATTGCCAGTTACGGTCGATTTAAATTCCTTTAATTGTTATTCTATTCACTGGCAAAATAAAATTTATTATTCTGTCTATATAAAAAACTTATTATTGCAGTTATTTCTGATTATCGTAATTGTAATTATCATGTTTTGTAATTATACGTATTGTAACTGCCAAGTTGTTTATATGTAATATATATATAATATTGTGTAATAATATATTAATATATTTACTCTCTATTGCAATTTTCTTATTTTTAATTCTCTATTCCTACATTTATTATTGCACTATATTAACGATCATATACGTTATTACAAAAATATTTAAAACATATGTTAATTTAAATTAGTGTAATTTTGTTATTTATTATGTCATGATACAGACTTAATAAAATTTTGGTTGAGTAAATTTAATCTTAATTAGTTGTTTTTGGCATATCACATATGCTAATATAGCTAAATCGTTTAAGCACTTGCATAATAATTCGCTACTCCGCACACTTTGCTTATATTTATGACTCTTGCAGACTATAAATATCCTGTCTCTCATCACACGAAGATAGTTAATATAAGATGAATCTAGCCTTGTATTGATATGTGTGATGTGTTAGTTAATTAATAAATTATGTTCAATATTACTAAAATTGTGAATACAATAACATCAATATTTTACTTTGAACGTCAATCAATGTATTATTTTATATTTTCTCTGTATACCATTTTATTTAAAATCTATTTAACTTTAAATAATTATGTTGATAATTAGATTTATCAATATTTTTATAATGTCTAACAAATGAATTCAATAATTTTATTAAATCATAATTAAATTTAATAATTGTGTAATATCCTTGTAAATCTAAAAAGTTTCTTAATACTGTATATGTATGTGCGTATGTAATAGTAGTTATTTAAAAATAAACTAAATTTGGAAAGAAGAGATTGTTAAAAAATTTCTGGTATGTAAAATTGTATTGCGTAGCATTGATAATAATTGGAATTAATTAAATAAAAAAAAAAAAAAAACAATGGCAACTTATATATGTAGTTCCAGATTTTTAAAGTTAAAATTAAGATAAAATCTGCATTATATATTTTTAGCTAAGCCAAATTAAAAGAATATCAATAGAAAATATACATCTTAAAATTTTTTGTAACACGTATACATTTAACAAATAATCTAGTATACATTTTGAACTGTCATAAGCATAAACTGTCCGTGAAAGATTAATCACGACTGTAATCTAAATTTGGAGATCTTTGTTGCAACATTCATTCCTAGGATCGACTTGTTATAGAGATATCACGGGTTGTAACAGATCTTTGGTGCAATCCTTCTATCGAAGCTATCATCTTTCTCAACAGCGCTATGTATGGAGAAACGCTTGTGAAGAAAAGGGCCCGACTAACGATTGGGCCCCTGTCGGAAGACCATTGTGTTTAAGACGTTGGAAAACCCAGATGTTAGGACGCCGTTTAGAGAAGATCAACGAGGCAAGACGTAATCAAATGAACCTTAGAACTTCATAACGAGCCGAAAACGCGACACGCATTTAATATTATTAATGGTTGGTTTAGCGTTTCGAATCGTGAATAACATTTGGAAACTTTATGGTTTATAGTTAAAAATGTTAAAATGAGTCTCTGACAGATTCGAGAAAAGTATCTTCGAACATTATTAAAAAAAGGTAATTTTAATAACAATAAAAATATGATATGGTCAAAATATTTTGTGAAATATTTTTCAAAATTATTATATTTACAAAATTACTATTTATACACTTATTAGCGATAGAAAATGTTTACAAGATACATTCGTGAGATAAAAACGGACTTCTGTAGGCATAAAACTTAAAACACTTGTCGATAAATCCAGGTAAAGCGCTCGATGAAGATTTATTTATCGTCGATATCTAAGCATGATATCGATATGCGTCAAATATGGTGATTGCGGGTCGCGAAGAGATTTCTGTCAGATACAAAATATTATTTATGATACTGACAAGCTTCATTATGTAGTTGTACTTGAAACTTTTCGACATTAACATGACGTTGCTATTATTATATTTCTATAGAGCATTACAAAATCACGGTGTTACGTGTTTGGTTAAAATTAGACATAGCTTGTAGAATTAATAAACTTGGACAAAATATTGTCAAAATAATTATAAATATTTTAGATATAAAATAGAAATTAAAGAATAGAAATTATGTGATCACGTCTTTTCTATATATATACAAGTAGAATTATTTATTTCCTTCCAACAACGAAGATTTCTAAACGAAACGCGCGCAACAGTACTCGCGCTCGGTCCCGACTCTCTTTTCTAACACTCATTATTTATCCTCGTTTATCTCAGATCTTTTATCCGGAGGATTACTCCAACACCAGCAGCCATATCTTTAAGCGCGCAAATGTGCAAAAGGAGGATCTTAAGCTAATTTGATCTTTGTAAGACGCGGATAAAAGAGAAAATTCACGGTGCGCCCTGTCGTATCGGTGAGTAAAGAATAGCATATATGCATTAGCCAGGTCGTGCCCGCGATGCGAGACCTCACGTCGAAGCACCATATACGTGTATATATCTCTATATATACGCGCGCGGCGACTCGATCTCGCGCTCGCGCTCGGTACCTACTCCGATCTTATGCAAATCGTCCGGGCGATGCTGCGCGGCGCGCTGTGGAATGATGAGCGGCTGGGTAAGGTCACCGAGGAGGAAGGTTAAAACAAGCACGGACTTAATCCCCCTCTCGCCGACGGTGAGCCGCCGACGATGCCGATACAATCCCCGATAATGGCGCAGAAGGCGCGCGGGGCAACCCTTTCGACCGCAACACAGCGCGCGGCCGCAATTAACGTTCAGGTGAACCGTCTTCTCGTGAAAGAAGTCGAAGGACTACGTAACCCTCGATATATCTCGATCGTTATGCGCTTCGCTCCTCGCCGGGGGATTCGTGATAATCTTGATATAATAATGTGCGACTACCAGGTGCACATTTCATTGAACATAATGTATAACTTATAACAGATGCAGCCGCGGTGATTCGATGACGCAATAGACGATAACCGATCTCGCCGATTTCTTCGTATAGCTCCCATTCTTTATTTCCTCGTTTCTTTTACACTTTTTTCTTCTTTTTATTTGATTCTTTATTTCTTTCTTTGCCTATAATTTCTTGCATTTTTACTTCTTTTCTATTTATTTTTCATTTCTTTTATTATATTATCCTCTTTTTGTCGTTTCCTGAACAGTATTATAACTTGCTAAATTTGCTTCATAATTTGCTGTATTCGCATAATTTATTTTTATAATTTAATCTCTCATAGGACAAAATTTTTAATATTTACATATAAAAAACGCCGTCTTTTTCACGCAGAATCGATTTCTGTTTAATCAAAAATGCGATAAAATTTTCTATAAAAATGTACAGATATGATTGCAGCTATAGCGCTTAAACGTTAACGTTTATGAATTATGTTAAGCTGGAACGTGTAATTACGATTTACACGGATCATAATTTAATCGTTTGCGAGCGACAACTGGATAGTAGTTGCCAATGTTGAAGCAGCATTCTCTCTCTCTCTCTCTCTCTCTCTCTCTCTCTCTCTCCGCTCCCCGAAGATCATCAGGGTCCATCTTCACGTCGGGTCCTCGGTACAAAAATCCGTATCGCGGAATGCCGTGTCTTTGTCTCCGACTCTCTTATTATCGGGCTCTCTCCCAATCTAACGATTCATGTGATTCGACATCGACGATACTTAAAGGTAACTCCTTCCGTGACATTAAAAAGGCACTCCCAGGTTCTCGCACCGGTCCCTTTGCTTGCAGTTTCACACGGCGATGTCGGATGTAGAAATATCTGCACTGACGTTCCATTTCTATGGCGTTTTACGAGCAAGCGTAATCTTTTTGTTCATATCTATCTCGTACTTGGCGTGTATTCAAGAACAGCTCTTTTCTATTACGTGCATGTAAATTAATAATGTAAAGTACCTATATATTTAAAGTAATAATTATTCTTTTATATATTATGTAAATCTATATATGAGATTGTTATCTCTTATCTATTTATTTCAATTATTTTTTAATACTTTATATTTTGTTATTTATTATGTATTCATATATTTATTCGCAAAAAAATACGTATTAACTTAATTTTTGAAAAATTTATTGTTAGAATTAAAGTCGAAGTCCTTTCAAAACATCTTGTTTATATTTAACTCATATCTTATTTGCTCTTTCTCTTGCTTTTACTTGTCCTTCATGCAGAGTAATCAATATGACTTCGTACCTTTCACATCGGATCGTCCGTTAAACCGCAAATATATGAACAAGACTGAATAATTTGTGTTCCTTGGATTATTATCTTCCAGATGTATCTATATATGTTTGAATCTAAATGTATACATAAACATCATATAAATACATGTGTGTATATAATTCTCTATACAATTATATTGTTTAATTTCAGCAGATTTATATTTCGTCGGAATGTTGCAACAAATGTTTATTACCCATTTCTGAAATCACATATTTCCACAAATTTAGCTAGTTACGTAATTATTGAATATTGAAATTTCAAAATTAACTCAAAATTAAAATTTTTGTTTCTTCTCTGATTGCGAGTCTACATAAACATTTTTTAAAGATAGAAACTTAATTTAAAGAGTAATTATTAAGATGTATAATGCTAGAATTTAAAGAGCTGTAAACGATAATCTATTCATTTTCCGTTAAAATGATGATAATGCAGGTAGCCTGTATGCAAATGTAATATATAGGAAGTCATTGTTACATCTCAAGTTACATTCTTTCGCTGTAACAATATTGTGTAATTCCTATACGGATGTTGGAGATTCGGTGAGAAACGTGTAGATCCGCGACAACCTCGATTCGCATAATTAAATGTCGGTGTCGTACCACCTGCGATTTCATAAAGTTTAAAGTTCTAATTAGCGAAGATGTCATACGCTAACAATCCTCTTTCTCAAGTTGCCACGTAATCTAGCCTTTTCTCAAGCTAATGATTTTACGGCGACGCACACTACGATTTAATCTATTTCACAATGTATTGTTTTGTAGAAAATTATAGAGGTTGCATACCAAAATTATATCTCAAATATAAAAAAAGGCTTGAAAATTGTATATAAATTATTGCTCTCACAATATACTTATATAAATAAATTTAAATAACTGATGAAGCAATCCAAATTAAACTTGTTTGCGTTATCGTGATTGATTTTAGATTTTTTTTTTTTTACCATAAATATGCACGTCGCGTGTGTCACAGTTATATTATTATCAAGATAAATTTAAAAATTTTCTATTCCGCAATTAATTTTACAAATTTATTAAGCAATTATTGTTTTAATAAAAAGGTATATGTCTTTCTGCTGTTATCATCTGTGGTTCTTTTGATATGGCTCTTGCATTAGACGCAATATTTCCTAAGAGGGCGTTAGCGTACAGTAAATTTTTATTGAGTATTATTTATTTAACCAGAGAGAAACCTCCTGAGAATGGACGTGCTCACGTTTTAGAAGGAACCCGTTCACTGGCGCCTCCATGTGCATAAAACGTACACATTAAACTACGTAGCTATGGATATTTCCAGCTGGTAACATATTATATTCAAGATTCTGCTCCATGTTATGTAAATGATTGTTTGATTCTATTCCTTAACTGCTATGTCCACAAAGTATTAATATTGCGTAACAAAGAATTATAAAAAATAATTAAAAATTGAAATAATTTTAGCCTAAAAAGATATTAAAAGATGTACAAATTTGATATTTATTTAACAAATTTTGCCTTATTTTTTTGTGTATGCATGTACATATAAATAAAGTTATAAAATTATATTATAAGCACGATTTTTTCTGCAATCTGTTCTACATTTACCGGGTATAATTTTTTTGTTATTAAAAATATCTCGGCAAAAAACACACTTGGAGAATTATTATAAATAAATTATATGTATACTTTCATAAGTACTTTTCAGTGACAATTGAAAGCATAATGTTTTTCTAAGGACAGTCAATTCAAACAAAAAATATTTATCGTATATCTCTACACATAGATATATAGCTGTAATAAAACAATAAGTTATAATGACATAATCTATAATTAAAAAATATAACTACAAATTTTAAAAATTATATTTAAGATAGATCGAATATTACAATAGGTTTGTTCGCGTCGCATACTCCAATAATATACACCAGAGACACTTGGATCACGGATAAAGGTTGGCGATTGGAGCAGATAAGTTTTTGGAGTGCGTTGGAGTGAGCAGAAGCATGGCGGGGCGTGCGACGCGAACAAACCTAATGCGACACTTAATCAAATTTTTTTTTTTTTTTTAATATATGGAAATAGATATTTGTTAGAATGTGTTTGCAGGTACATTTATAAACAGAATACTATTAATTTGTTCGTTACAAAAAATATCACTGAATTATAAAGCATTACCTCGCCATGAAAAGTAAAGTTGCCCTCCCATATAAGAGGTATCAGCCACAATTTGTACAAATCGGGTACGACAGCTTTCGATAATTTGACATAATTTTTCTTTATCGATATCGAAAAATTTAAGAACGAATCACCATCCGATGCCTGAAGTTGTTTCTCCTCGCGACAATAAGGTGCAAAATAATACACCAACAAACCCACGTTAACCAAGCTGATCAGAAAGAAAATGCCCAAGATAAAAGTGCCACATGGCGAAATCGTATATAGCCACTTTTGCGTTCAAACATGGTTGTGTGCGCATCCATTATTGCCAGAGCTTCGACAACGATGGAACGAGACTGGAGTCATAGTGAGCCTAAAGAAAGATATGCATGCGCGCTTTTCAGTTTTATCGCTCCTTCAGCATGCTAATTGTTTCTTAGCGTAATTATGCATGGATGAATTAACATTATTTTTCATTATCTGCGCCATTGCACATCGTCAAACTATATTTGATGCTTATGTTACAGCATAGTAATATTAATATTAGTTGTTGCGCGTTGTTGTATGAAGGTATGTGTGTGTGTGTATAGGTGAATAATGTCCGTTTCTTGGCCTACTGCTGAAGCGGACTAGGTTCAAATATTTTTTTTTAGTTTAGGTTGTGAAGTTTAACGTGCAAATAATGGATTAAGTCGTTTAGGGCTTAAGAAATGGTTTTTCTAAAAGAAATTTAAAAAAAGTACGGAATAATGAATTAATAGTTGCACACGTTAAGTTAAAAAAATTGGTATGAGTGTGTATAAGGTATATTGTAAACCAAGTCCATTTCTTGGCTTTTTGTAGCTGAAATTAAATAAATCTAATAAATGTTACAGCATAGTGCGTCTTTATATTCATTGTTATGTAACTGTGTCTCAATAATTTTAATGATTTTAATAATATAATATAACAATGTCATCACTTTTCATTATGCCTCTTTATATATATATATATATATATATATATATATATATATATAATATTTACTTTCTTTTATATATATATATATATATATATATATATATATAATCTTATTTTGTAATATTGTTTCTTATTGCCATACTGAATGTTAAATATTAAAAATCTAATAAATAATAAATTTTTCAAACCAATAAAAAGAAAACGTCTCTAAGTCAAAGGTTATTCTATATTAAAATCAAGATTGATGCCGCAATATATAAAATATGTTAATACATAAAATAGATTAACGTAGTACTTTGTTTCTTGTATAGAAATTGCAAGTAACGTTATCATAAATGTTACCGCAGCAGGAGAAGGTCACACGCGCTGATGATTATATGTTTAGTTTGTTTACGTAAAAATGGAAAATATATGGAAATTTGCAAAAGCGATAATAACGGTTACTTTAAATGTAAAGAAAGATATACATGCATGTGTATATCTATTATTAATTATTTTAACAATAAGATATGAATAGAAAGAGAGAAAAGTAAAGAAAAAGAAAGTATTCAAGAATAGACACAGTATTTTTTTACAATAAAATAGTATGAAAAAGTCAGTCGAAACATTTAAAATGAAACGTTTCTTTAAAATGCAAAATATATTTTAACTATTTACAAAAGACGTTTTTCTAAAGTGTTATACAAATATTTATATAAAAAAGTTTTTTTTTCAATATCCATTTAATATTAAATTAATACAAACGAAAGGACGCGCGGAATATTTTAAATACAAATATCCGTTTTACAAGTAATGCTAAATACTTTAATAATAATCATCAAATAATTTGATGATATGTACCACATAAATTGCTAATAATCACTAAGCCTTGCTATAAAACTCACATTAATATAATTTATATTTTACATAAAAATTTATTAATAATTATTTAATCAATGAGCATCATATAATTAATCATAATTTTTACATAAAGCAAGAAATTGAAGATTGTAATAATGGTATATTCGAGAGATACCTTAAATTAAATTAAATAAAAAAATAATTGCAACGTTACTTGGATCACCGTTGATAGCTGCAGTACTAATATTACACCGTATAGGTATTGTTGTCACAAACATTGCGTAAATGAATCGTAGCTGACGTAGCTCCGTCTAGAAATTAGTATAGCTTTTATTTGTATACCTTAAAAAATTTGTATACCTGCAAAAAATTAAAATTCGTAGACTAGAAGTGTAAGAAATAAAAATGTATAAGTACACTAGAAGTGCGAAAAATTAAAGTTTATACCTTAAATGTGGGAAAAATTAAAACTTGTAGGCTATAGAAGTGTGAAAAACTAAAATGTATGGGTACTCCAGAAGTGCGAAAATTCAAAGTTTATACCTTAAATTTGTGAAAAATTAAAATTTAATTAACATTTCATCCGGTAAAAATCAACCTAATAGAGGCCCTCCACCACCCCCGCCGACTTTAACCGCGGCGGTCCTTTTTTCTTTGGATGTTTTTTTTTATTTATTATTTTTTTCATCATATATATATATATATATATATATATATATATATATATAGAAATTACAATATATATAACAATGTATAACTTTACAATTTATTTATCACAATTTACATCTTATTTTACATTAAAAAATAGAAAATATGCAGAATTATTATACATTTATATAAAATACAATAAATTTTACTTTTAAATCAGGAATTTGATTAATGCAAAAACTGCAAAAAATAAAACATCAATTTTTTATTACTAAATGTTCTTATTATAGAAAAAAATCCGAGAAATTTCGCGATTCAAGTCAACGATCAAATAAGAAATAACTAGACCACCGATCTTACCAGAGCAAGTCCCCCCGCCGATGACCAGTTGCTGACTCTGACGTAGAAAAGAACGACTCTTAAGATGGAAAGTGAGCTGAATATACTTGATTTCTCGAGCCCCGAGAAATCAAAAGATCGAGAAAGAAAGTTTAATAATAACCCGTTGAATGTCAAGGGCCCCGCTGCAGGAAGGAATGAATCCCTGATCTTCCGGATTGCCCCCGATAGCGGTCATTTCAGCAACGAGTTAACGACAGTCGTTTTTTAAATCACTGCATCCTGACAGTAACTACACTTGAAATATTCTTCCATTATTAAGGTTTCTTATTATAATTAAAATATATATCCATTACGAGATATATATTTCTCTTATTAAAAATATATATGAGTAGAATAACTGATATCTCTCGAGAAATAGTTACAAACGAGTATATTTAATAACAAAATGCATGAAATATATGCATTTGGTAATTAATATGGATATTATGGCAAAATCTTTAGAAATGGTTTTCTATGAAAAAAAATTGAAAAATAAAATATAGTTGTTTGTAACTACATTATATCATAAAATGTAGCGTGATTGTATCCTGCATTTTTTGTTTTTTTCTCTTTCTAAATATTCTTTTTTTTTGTCTCTCTTTTTTATTTTTTTTTCCTTTTTTCTCTTTTTTTCCTTTTTTCTTTCTATTTTATAAACAGTTATTTTATCCATATCTACTTTAATGTCTTTTCATCAGCAAGACAGAAGCATGACTGATATTAGCGTTAATGGAAGAATATTTTATTGAGAAGAATAGAATCTTTTCTTTATAATTCTAATTAATTTCGCTAATCGATGTCGCGTATTCGTGCCGAAACCACTGCTTCCAAGGATCCGAGATATAAGAAAACCAGAAATTAATTCTGGTTCCGCAACAGAGGTCCTCGATTTTCAACGGAGCAACGAACTAATAACCTTCCATGTTAATAATCGTTACGACTCCCCGCCTGTGCCGGTACAAACGTATTTTTTAACGTTCATCTGACGGGAGGGACAGCGAAAAAGGCCGAAATAGCGAAAGCACATGGAAATGCGGTATATATAACATCGATAAAGTATCGAATATTTAATAAAATCAGAGTAAAATTTACAAACAAATTTTTCAGAATATATAATTTTCCGTCTTGCGTATTCCAATTAATAACGAATTACAATAATTAAAATTACAAAATTAAGATTACATTTTTCAAAATTATTACAAATTTCGTATCTCATAATTTTGAAAAATATAATCGTATAATAATTTTATAATTTTAATTTTCAGGTAGATGTCAAATTTTGCAAGCAAGAAGCTATTATTTGAGTGTTGATTCGAACCTTCACATTTATGTGAAATTTATATAATAATTAACGATAATTTTAAAAATGCAAAATTCTATAGATAAACACCGTGTTATTATCTTAATCGTCTTCTGTCGATTTCGTATAATATATCCGGCATTAGTATTATACAGTTTTAAATTTATTACAATTTTCCTTATAATTAGCGTAAGTGTGGTTTACGCGACCCAACTGGCCGTGTGGTTTCGATTCTTTTCAAGCGTATAGATACAAATTATTTATTAGTTCAGCATAATAATGCCCAAACTACGCCACATCTAAAAAATAATTTGTGCGTTGATATTCAAAGAATTAAAACATAAGTATGTATGTTGGAACGACGTATTCGTTAGTCGTTCGATTGTCGAAGGTGACATACGCTTGAAAAGGACCGAAACCAAGGGTCGAAACGTAGCGTTTTTTAATAAATTTGGCCAGTCGGGTCGAGTAAACGACACTTACGCTGATTATTTCAATATACACTGGCGATTTAAATTCTCATTTGGTTTTCCTTATAATTCCTTATTACAATAATTTTCTTATAAATAATATTACATACTTTTAATATACTCTTTATAGAATGTAATAAATCTTAAATTTATTGCATAATATGAATGGTAATACAATAATTAAATAATATTATATAATATTACTTAGCTATAACATATTTGAAATTTACTAAAATTTAATTTATTACATTATCCTATACAATTAACAGTATATACGAGTTACAATCCCTCCGTGTTCCTACCTACCCGAAGTAATATCTCTATGCATGTATTCCCTGCCTATCCATATTCCTATATATTCCTACCTAATATTTCATATTCCTATCATGTTTCTATTTACCTAGCACCTTATTCCTGCCTACCCGAATTTATTAGTTTATTTAGTTTTATTATTATTAGTTTATTTAAAATGACAATATTAATTAGTCGCGACCGCGATTACCCGAAATTAAGGAAGTAAAGATTTTAAAAGAGAGTTTAAAAGATGTTAAGTTCGCGATTAATTGAGATTAAGCTGATGATGGAGACGTCACTTTTCCGTCTCCCATTACGCGTACATCATGTGCAAATATTACCCTATCTGTATACACATTATACACTAAATTGGTGGTGTTCAACACCAACCTACCTTGTGTAAATCTTCTCTGCTCCTTCGACCATTTTATTGCCAAATCCATTTTAGCAAAGCAGAGACAAGAAGAAGGAATATTCCTTCTGTTGCCGCCTGGATTATAGACGGCAGATGAGCGTAATAATTTTACGCTTTTTCCCACGATGCGCGAAACACGACCGCGTCGCGAAAGGCCATTTGTAACAAAATTATAAAATTACTAGCGTTCAAAATCATACACTAATTTACGCAAGTGATCATTTTCTCGATTAAGAATAAAAAAGATTTTAATTAGTTAGGAGCTGTTAATTTGAAATTGATATAAGCATGCAGGACTTAAATAATAAAAATCCAAAATGTAAATGAATAAACAATATTGACTAACGCGAACTGAAAAAATCGAAGGCCCATTTTTTTCGATATCGTTTCGCATATCGAGTCTCACCTCAAAAAAGGGTGAAAAATAAAGAATTAATGACGTGAGATCCAAGAGAGATAATCAAGTTCCCGCACAATATTAAGCTAACGTAAATACTTTGTGCACTCGAGCAAACAATTTGAATTTTGATATCTTATTACGATAATTATACTACTAAAAATCAAGTATTTATAACGCAAAATTAAGTAATCAAGTTTAAAATAATTATTACAAAAAAATTTCTGTTTCGCGAAACATCATTTATTAGATCTCACGTCATATATCGCTTTAACTAGTATAAAAACCAGTTATCAATACATATGAATAGACTGTGAAAGCTTAGGCTAAAATTGGTGCGTTATAGGAACAAGTAATTTTAAATAATGATCGTAAACACACACAATTTTGTTATTAAATAGATTATACGTAAAAAATATATTAAATAGATTGTATATACATATAACAATAAATGATTAAAATAACGCAAAGTACTTTTTATCTTCAATCGTGATATATGCAAGCTAAAAGCATCTCTAATTATAGTATATATATTGGATTCTTGCACCAATTTATGTAACACTTAATCCTGAAAGATATTTGGGATGGAATTTACAATGACAGAAGGTACGATAAATCAATTTATGTAATTTATCCAGGATTAAATGTTAAATCCTAATCTGACGCAGTCACTCCATTTTAAGGTAACGAATCTATGAAACGTAATATATGTAATAATTTATTGTAATAACTTGACATAGCGTTTCTGCAATATATTTGACGTAATTGTCATAAATCCGTTACCTTAATCATAAAATTTTAATCGTCACTCACCGACCGATGCGCAACAGCGGAGTTATTCTGCAACGTCGCTACGATGATTCTGTAACAAACAAATATAAAATCCGAATTAAAGCAGGGCACACACAAAAGAGAGAGACGGTTAATATTTAAAAAAATTATTACTAAACACTTTTATATTATTGTTTATTAAGCAAATTTAATGAAATAATCTTGTAATTTTTTTAAGAATTATACTCTATCTATTGAACATAAGCTTCTATAGAATTTCTAAAATAAAACTCTTTTTCTCTAACTTTTATTTTCTGAATGACTATCCGGTTGAAAAGTAAATGACCCATCCGTATAAAATATAAAAAATACATGTATATGTATAAATAAATTATATTTACCGCATGTTGCTCCGCCGGTGCCTGATGCCTCTCCTAGGCCTCCACCTCCTCTCAGGCAGCTATACCGTTCCCTCGATGCGAAGATACTCCTTCCCGCGTGAATATTTTCTGTAACATATAAATAATCGAATCGATTAAATAATTGTTACGCGCATCGAACATCTTATTCGTTATTCAATTTGACACTTTTTTAAATTACTATTTCTATAACTTTTATGTTAGAATCAACTTTAATCAAACTTTTCAAACTATTTCTTGTATAATATTAATTTAATTTCCGACTCATGGTTTCATAATATATAAAGTAACTGAAGGATCTTTACAAAAAAATAAAAAGTAACGCTTACCAGAAATGTTGGTACGTCGATGCCCGAGGCCTCTCCTAGGCCTCCTCCTCCTCTCAGGTTGACCTCTCGGGTTGTCAGCTCTCTCGATAATGTGCGACACAAATCCACCGACGCCACTTTACACGAAACTCTCGTTAATTGTTCGCGAGACTCTATACACGCGTATTTCAAACGATCAATTGAAATCAAACGGATCGCGCAAAAGTATACGCGATGCGATCCAAGTTCGGGCATCAGTTCGGCACTCCCGTCGCGTGCCGCTTCGATTATTGCCATGCCGCACGAGCGAATAGATCGATCACGCCAATTACGTATATCCGTTTAACCATCAAGTATATTCGTCGCCCGATATTCGAATCACTGAATCCCGCGCGAATCACTGATTTTCGCAAATGGAGAGTACCTTTAGGTACTCTCAGGAGTATGTCCATGTGCGAGAATCACTCTCGAGAGTTACTCTCGAGAGTTTTTACTCGCAGGTGTACACACATTATTACTTGCGCGGGAGGTAACTGCATGTTGTCCGCGACGTATGGTCGAGGGATCCTAACGTTACGACGCGATCTATAACACAGATTTATATCGCGCAAATTTGAAGGAGTCTTCGACACCGATTCGTACCGCGTTCCGGTCGTTACGCGAATGGCGACGAAATCTTGCAAAATGGCGGCAACTTGGCGCGATACTACGCGAGTCAAGTGGACGATTAGTTTAACGGCACGCGATTAATTAATCGAAAATATGCCCAACTGAAATTAAATATATCGCACGCGCAGCACGGTATTAAATTTGTAAATCTCGCGAATGGAAAACCGCACAATTAGTACTTCGCACGAAGAACCGTGATTGCCGGCCGTGTTAACTTACGCGACGCGAAATATTCGCGAACGAGCGATGACGTATCACGTCACTTAAATCACTCGATATCTACTTTCTCACTTCAGAGAGAATCGGAGAATAAATCGTACGACAATTCCGGCACAATTAACGTTCAAAGCGCGACGCCTGCGACGCGAGATAGAATGCTTCAATCGAGGCGCGATTTATCGCCCGAAAATATCTCAGCGAAACTGTATACGTCGCTCACACGTGCCGGCCGTATCCTTCACCTCGACATTTCCACCTCGAGCGATTCGCACGACACATCCTTCCGACGAACACTTTGGACATGCACATTTGCGGATTGCTGGAGCGCGTACTCGCGCAGTCGTCGCCCGCGGAACGAGGAGCAGGCGTGCCAAGTGCCAATCGTACGAGCGAGTTCCGAAAAACACACAGCACGGATCACGATTACTTTACGCATCCGCGCGAGATTCGTCGAGTGAACGCGATAGCCGAGTAACTTTCGTAAACAGCGGTACGCCGAACGTCTATGGAAACAGGTGGCAAGGCCGCTCGTCGGTAAAAACAATCGTCCGCGCGGTGTTTTTGTATACGTACGCTATTCTCAACGCTCTCAAGTTCAACGATTGCGCCTGGTATGCGGCGTGCGGCGTGACGTCGCGCCGCCGCGGCCGCCCGCGCTGGCGGCTTAGGGGGGGCTCGACTCGCGAGCCAATCACGCTCGACGTCTCACGGTCTCACCCGACGGCGCGGCGCGCGGCGTTTGAACGTCAGTGCGAGGTGCGAGACGTGTCGCTCGCGTAATTATTCTTTTCTCTCGTGAACGAAAAGAAATCTGATTACGGAGTGTTGCAAAGTGAACGTATACGCCGAATATTCCGTTCCTTCTTGTGTCGACTGAAACGAGTGGATGTGATTTGGCGGGTCTCTCTCCTGCTTTAAATGGCGAAGAAAGCTCTTCGAGTTAGCGTTTCGTTTGGATGTTTATTATGTTATTGATGTTATATCTCTTGGGATTAAAATCCATTCGACGAACGCTGAGAGCCTTTCAAACAAAAATCAAAACCGATATTTTTTTATCTCAATTGACTCAAAGGAAAGAGGATGGACGGAGCAAGAACATTACACGACAAACACTTGAAAAGCTTATTTTTTTAAATAATCTTAGTCTGATCAGTCTGTGTGTGTGTGTGTACTGAGAATAAAAAGCACATTATTTTATTAAAAAATATAAAAATTTATTTTATTATATTTTATTACTATATAAAATCCCGATAAACTAAAGTCCTTGATCTATCTTAATAATAAAACAGATTTCTGAAATAGAACTTTCACTGGGTATATCATGATGGAAAAAACACTTTCTTCTCCAGATGGGTGCTGCACCGCCAGTGTGATGCACCGGAAAATTTAAATCACAGACAACATTGTTCAAAATCAGTCTGTAACACATGTGGGTGACTTTCCTTCCATTGGTCAATCAAGTCGGAACTAACATTGGACCTCAGGAGACAGAATTTTTTTTAATTTAGGACATTTGCTCGATAATAATGGAAAAATTATCAGGTGTCTCGAAATCCACCTCATCGAGATGTAAATGTTTCAAGTTTTTGCACTCCGTTAGCAATTTTAAATTGCGATCAGCGAGACAGTAGGAAAGTACAAATGTAAATTCTTCCAGGAGTTGACAGGAAAAAAGTAATATGTTCAAGCTCTATCATCAACGATTTGAATTCTGTAACAGAAATCAAATTTCTTTCGTAAATTCTTACGGTCAGTAAGGGCATTAATACCCTGCGATATAACATAATAATTGCCCTCTAAATTTATTATTTCCAAGTCTGGACATGATTTTTTCAACTCCATTGCAACTGAGTCTAGGTTCGTACTAGGACAAAACCTAACGTGCACACCTAATTTTCGCATCCATTTCTCGTTTCGCAGCATTTTGCAAAAAGATTGAACTCCCATATATATCGTATAATCAAGTTTCAAATATTTCAGATTCCTTATTTCAGATTTCAGATTTTCGAGAATTTCGAAATGGTTGTCTTCAGGTTCTTGATACCCCGGTAGATCCAATACTAAAAAAAAAATATGTGTTGGTCATATGTAATTTATCTATAATCTTGATATTTATATAAATCTTCATATATACATATGTATATATACGTACCTTTCAAATTTTTGCATATCTCTGAAATTTTTAATACGAAATTATGATCGACACCGACGCGTGCCATTAACCGTAAGTGTGTTAAATGCCTGCCGCAATTCTCAAGAAATTGCAAGAAAGTAGCAGGTAAAGAAAGATTGCATAACGTATAACATCTAAATGTTGCAAATATTTACATCTAGGTGTAAAGTAACAAAATATATTCTGAATATAGGTAGGACAGAAGATATTTCGCATGTTCAAACGCGTATAGAGTCGAGGGTCCAGTGTTAAATTATAGAAGCGCCTATTTACTTGGTTCATGCGGCATAACGTCTTCAAGTCTAAATGCTTTAATATTTCTAGAATTACTTCATCCTGCAAAAGATAAAACATGAAACTTTAGTACACGAGATAACATTGAAACAAATATCATTATGAAAAATAGAACTTCTTAGAATACTTTACAGGAAGCGTAAAAAAAGGTGATAGCTCTTTGGATTCATCCATAAACTTCGCATAATAATAATTTAAAAAACGATGCAAGTATCTCTGCGTAATAGATAATATCTCCTGCACATCAGAGATGATGTGATATATCTTCCAAAAAAGTATAGATGCCTTTTTGTACCACAAATCATCCTTATGAAAAATTTTTCCTACATCGCTGCAAATATAATGTCGAAACTAATTTATTTTTATTTATTAACAGAATATAAAGAAAGATTGAATATATTCCCAGATAGCAAAACGCTTATATATTTATAAATATGTGCGTAAACTCGTGACGAGTGCAAACAACGTGTAAAGCTGCGTCCGTATAAATGCTCAGCAACAGTATTGAATTAGTTTCAAGCAATGGTTTATTCAATACTCGTTACATTTCCATAGCAACAGTTTACGCCCGAAAAAATTCCATTAATAATATTATTATATTTTAAATATCACGATGGAAAAAAAATTCACACATCTATGCTGCGAAACACCATAAATATGAATCCCAGAGCTACAATTCATGTTCACGCAATGTTTGTGGCAACAATAATACATAAACTTTTTTCAGCAAATAATTTGCATGATTTTACACACTCACGTTTTGCTATCTATGTACTTAATGTTGACAATTGCAATATACCTTTTACGGCTTTTACAAATAATACAATGTTCAGAAAAATTATTTTGAAGATGGGTTATATCCAAGTGTGCATTTTCGTAATCTGCTGTTAGATTATGAACATCTTTATGGCGAGAATACATGCAGTCGTGCAGTTGACTCTTTTTAACAGATCAGTTAAACTCTCTGCAGGTATTCTGGGAAGAATTAATTTTGACGTTCCAATAAGCATTACAGCATCTAGCTTTGCGTAGTCGAATACGCTGTGCTTAAATTCCAGTCTGAGCATGTTGGTCTTGAAGTTACACGATTGTAAGGGAGGAGAAAATAGTCTAGATGTCGGGGGCACAATCTGAGGCGATCCTTCCCACAATGGAAACCACTTACTTTGAGAATCTCGAGCCCAAATTTTAATTGTTTCCAGGATTATATACTTCGTATATAGAGACTCTGATTGGATATACATGTTCATGAAACTCGAATTCTTTAAAATAAAAAATATAATTATACTTTCTTTCCACTAGAAGCGTATTTTCTTTAATAATATTTTATTCAGCGATTAAAATATTACGTACCAATATCAATTGATCTTTCCGACATCTGTTTCAGCCAATGTTATACAAGGCAGATATGGTACGTTTGCACGCCATGAAGATATTGAGATATCGAAACCGTAACTTCTCTGTATTAAAATGTGAAAATATGTCAAATGTTATAAAATCTTGTAGCATAAGCGTTAAACTGCAATTACTTCTACAAAACAAAATAAACATACCGCAATGAATGTTTTTGGGAAATCTCCATATTTCGGAAAATTGGTAGGTGGCCCAGATATGTAATCGACAGTATAAAATGTGTCGAGATTACTGATATTATAATGTTTACCATCCTTCGCAAACCGATAGACAAAGTAGAGATTCTTCTCTCTTGTTGGAATCCTTCTGATATCGGGATATTGACTCGGATATTGACGAGACCCCTCAAATGGAGAACAATAATGATGAATAACATATTGGAATATCATTTTCTCTCTCTGAAAGAAAATAAAAGATATAAAGACTAATAAAATAAGTTGACTTGCCGTCAACTATTTGTCCGAATAGACTTTGAAGCGCCTCGACGCTTCGTTGTATTTACCTAGCATTTGAAAGTGAAATAGACACTATATATATATATATATATATATATATATATATATATATATATATATTATATATATATTATATAATATATATATATTATATATATTATATATATTATATATATATTATATATTCTGAGAAATAATACCGTAAACTATAGTTTGCATTGCATCTGTTCTAGATTTTCAATACTGTTGGTATACTTACATTTTGGGACCCTTGACGTACAGATGAAGGGGTTAGTGAAGTTGAAATGCAAAGAGCCGAGCGCGCAGCGCGCACGTGGAACGAACCACGTAATCCACGTGACGTGACTCGTGAGCCCACGTGACCCGGGACGCGCTTGCTGCGCATGCGCGAGCTTTTCCCAGCGCCGCCAGCCTTTCCCGAGCCACGAACCACGAGCTACTCTGGATTCTGGCACAGGCTGCATTCCGATATTTCACTGTCAACAACTTTCAGTACTGAAAATCTTATAGTATACGTGACGTAGAATATAGATGTTCACTACTGACAGTGAATATCGGAATGTGCAGCCAGTATATTACTCGAGTCGAATGATTTGAAATGGCATAATTGAAGATCGCGAACATGTATTACCCGTCGAAAATATCCGTCACTACATAGTTCAATGTTTTGTTCGCGTAGAGGCGCTAGTTAACGAGTTTCATCGTAAAACGCCGCATGTCTGTCTTCAGTTTTCTCTGATGTTTTCTCTCCGTCTGATTTTAGAGGCAATTAAAGTTCAATTAGGGTAAATCTGAAGAATAGTGGCCTACTCACCGATTTCGTTCAACTTGGGCTTAATCGACGCGTTTTTGCACGAAACGACCGAATCTGGCAGAAAAAAGGGTCGCTCTGCCCCGCGAAGCGAGATATTAACGGTTAAAGTTGACGACTATCAGGTTATGATTCCTGTTATACCGACGCGATGTAGCGACTGGTAGCGACCACGAACATGCTCAGTGGCCGCACGCGCATGCAAAAGAAGGTCACGTGACAACTGTCTGCTTGGTAAGTACATACATATTTATGTGTACTTTTCACATACCAACTATTCTCTGCTTTAACAAATTATTTATGTTTTGTTAACTTAAACGCTTAATAACTGTAACAGAAATAATTTGTTAAAGCAGAGAATAGTTGGTATATGAAAAGTACATGTAAATATGAACTTTTCATATACCAACTATTCTCTGCTTTAACAATTTTATTTCTGTTTCGTTAACTTCAACACTTAATATCTGTAACATAAATAATTTGTTAAAGCAGAGAATAGTTGATATATGAAAAGTAAATATTTATATATACTTTTCATATACCAACTATTCTCTGCTTTAACAAATTATTTATGTTTCGTTAACTTAAACGCTTAATATTTGTAACAGAAATAATTTGTTAAAGCAGAGAATAGTTGGTATATAAAAAGTACATGTAAATATGAACTTTTCATATACCAACTATTCTCTGCTTTAACAAATTATTTATGTTTCGTTAACTTAAACGCTTAATATTTGTAACAGAAATAATTTGTTAAAGCAGGGAATAGTTGGTATATAAAAAGTACATGTAAATATGAACTTTTCATATACCAACTATTCTCTGCTTTAACAAATTATTTATGTTTCGTTAACTTAAACGCTTAATATTTGTAACAGAAATAATTTGTTAAAGCAGGGAATAGTTGGTATATAAAAAGTACATGTAAATATGAACTTTTCATATACCAACTATTCTCTGCTTTAACAATTTTATTTCTGTTTCGTTAACTTCAACACTTAATATCTGTAACATAAATATAATTTCAAATTATGTTACACTTCTGACTTATACCTTCCAGGTAGCATTAATGTCAAAAAGGTATCTATAAGTTGTCGTTTTAAGGTTGCCTTTATGATTTTACCATAAGATGACCAATGGATGCCTTTAAATCGATATCTCGTTTACTGTTATCCGAATGATGTCTTTTTTATGATATCTTAATGGAGAGGAAAACCTGTTATCCTAAAGTCACCATTTTACTTTATCCGATAGATGACTGTTTTAAGGCATCGAAATATCATCAATTTAATGTTATCCAAAAGTATCTTCATAAAAGTTGTCCAAAAGGTATCTATCGGTAGCGCTGTTTCTGCCTTCTGTTGTAGTCCAAAAGATGTTACCAGTTAGATATCATGTTGTAGTGGCATTATTGACGTCATTAAAACGATGTAGGAAAGTTATCATTTTTACGACGTCTTCTTGATTATGGAAATATCTAGAATAAGTCGAGATTTTATTGCGCCGCGCGACCGTATATGCGATATTTTATTCCATCACGAAAGAGACAAATTGATAAAAAGTGTGTAATTAATAACGTGTAAGTATATACTTTCGCTTTTTTTATATTTTTAGTATATATATATACATGCATATATCATACAGCGTGACTATATAAAATACACGTGTACTTTTCAGGTTATACCGAGTTATACACGCAGTAATAAATAAAGTAAAGGGACGTACACTATTTTTATAATATTTTTCTCTACATCTGGAAAAAGTTGTGAGTATATACACAGTAATACTGATCTATTCCGTGTTTTATTATATTTAATAGTTGAAGTTGAAGGGTTATAATTGCGATATATTATAGATTATGCCATTATGGGACCTCCGTTGAGACGGATGAAACCGTTCCTTAAGCTCTCACAACAACAGCAAAAGCGACGAATCCGCGCCCTTGTGCAAGCAGATCTCGCTTACCTGGCAAATGCAGCAAATAATGCTGCGTCTAGTCCTACTCGTCCTCCCTCATGCTCACCGCCAACAGCTCGTGCTTCTAATATTCCTGATGACGTTTCCATATGTCATAATTGGTATGTACATGGCATATAACATTTTTGTTAAGTTCTTCGCCGTAAAAAAGTTACCACGTCTCATAGTCTACTTTTTCAGATATTGTACGTAACACATTTGAAGGGACAAAAATCAAAACTGTCGAAGACCGAATTGCCGAGTGGCTTCGCCGTGGGGGCGATCGAAAAAAAGCAGAAAATAAACGTCGTGAACGTCAAAATCTTCAACATCAGTGATATGGATTCAGCATTGTATTTGGTAGATATATATATATTCGAATTCATCTTTGCTCGTTGTTACATCAACGAAAAGTCGTTAAATTGAAGTATGCTTCAGATCTTTGCTAATAAACAAGCTTTATCTCTGCCATAGGTACAACTCGTTCACACTACACGGCGATTTGATACTTGTAACTTTGTCGTAACTTCATCAGCACGATAGTGTCCAATTAGCTAAGAATTAATCGTTTATTTCACGAATATAATAATAACGCGAGCTAACATTCGTAAAAATTGTCAGATTTTCTAATTAATTATATCATTAATATATTTTTATGTTTATATATATCGCAGATTTTATTAATAATAATAAATTATTATTAAGATTATATTGTTGGCGTATTAATGACGATACATTGATTAGTGATTAATAATAAATAAATTATAATTAATTAATACATTGATAGATATTAATAATATTAATGATTAATAGATATTAATAGATTCTATTAATGATTGTCACTGACGATTAACGGCATCACAAATTCTGTTTATTAATAGAGTGAATTAATACTTTAAGAAGAGTCCGATTATTGTCGTAGAATTGAAGGCGGCTTAATTTGGCCTGAGATAATGACATTTTACTCCGTAGCCCGTCCAGTTATACGAATGTTAGCGCCCACATCACGTAACACTGCTCATAGCGATAAGTTTACTCTAAATGTCCATGTTGCTCATTAGTTGAATAAAATGCGATACGATAATTTACCACGCGAAATAATATTAAGCTTCTAGATGTGAGGATGTTTAATAAGTAATATTTATCAAAGTTCCAAATATATATATATATATATATATATAAATAATAGTGTGAAATATGGATTTATATTAATTGTATTATATACTATATGATAAAAGTTTATTGTTATCTGAAATATGGATGTACACAATGTAAAGTTAATTGTATTATCTAAAATTATTTAGTACACAGGTTACAATCAACTGGTATATTTTATAATATAATATATAAAGTTGATATAATATATATTATATTAATTATAATTATATCAACTTTATGTTATAAAATATACTAGTTGATTGTTAACTGTGTACTCATAATTTTAGATAATACAATTAACTTTATATTGTGTACATCCAGATTTCAGATAACAATAAACTTTTATCATTTATTGTTCACCTGTCCCTGTCCTATATATACCATAAATAAGATATCTTTTGGACATCATTTATTAGTGCCGTTTAGATGCCATTTCGTTAATCTTTTGGACATCTATAAGACATCTGTTGAATGACAGTCATTTCTGTACAGCATTTTGGTATAGCAATTCGGTAACTTTACGTTGACTTATTGGCAACTGATACAGGTTGACCATATGTTGCCAATTTGGTAAACCCTATAAGTTGCCTTACAGTTAGCATATGGACATCGACAGTTAGCGTACGGATATCCATTACGTACCGTTTAAGTAATCATGAGACACAATTTTGTTGTCAAAGAGGAATCTTTTTAGCCAACTAAAAAGTCATCCTAGTCCTTTTTCGGTTAACTTTCAGATATCTTTTAGATATCATTTTGCTACCTGGGAACCAAACAGTTGTCACGTGATCTGCTGCATGCGCGTGCGGCCACTGAGCATGCGCGTGTGGCCGCAGGGCATGGTCGTAGTCGCTGCATCTCGTCGGTATGACAGGAATCATAACCTGATTCCTGTCAACTTTAACCGTTAATATCTCGCTTCGCGGGGCAGAGCGACCCTTTTTTCTGCCAGATTCGGTCGTTTCGTGCAAAAACGCGTCGATTAAGCCCAAGTTGAACGAAATCGGTGAGTAGGCCACTATTCTTCAGATTTACCGTATTTTCGCGTTCTGAGGTAGGACGTAGTACTGTCATTCTCTCCCCATCATTGCGATCGACTTTCGATTTCTTTCACATTGATATAATAGAAACTAAATGTTTATATATATACAAGGTGTATTCCAAGCTGACAGAATGGAAATAGAATTGATTGAATTGAAAGATATAAAGGCCGTACCGGACATAATACATCTTTATCCGGAGCGAGTGAAATCCGAGTGTACGCCACTTGTGATTGACAATGGTAATTTGTAATATCTTTGTAGTATCACTCTTTTGTTGCAATTGTCATTTTTGAGCAAAAAAACGGTGAGACTTCAATTGAATAAAGGTATGAAGATATTCAACATATCTAACGTATAGCTAGATTTTATTTCTCTGCAATTAGCTGTCGGTATGTCAAAATCATATTTTTTAAAAATATTATAAAATTTTAATGATTGCAAAACATTTAAACCATTGTTTATTTTCTGAAAAACTTGGGTTTTTGAGTTATTATTGTTGTAGCAAATGAGCGATATAGTCTAATTATGTTGCACATTCTATAAATTAACAATGCTGTTTGACATTAGGGTCCTACAATTGTAGAGTCGGTTGGGCTACTGAAAAGGAACCACAGTTGATATTCAAGAATCTTATAGCAAAACCAAGGAAGGAACGTGGCAAGAAAGATGGGGAACCTCAAGTAGGGAATGACATAGCGAACATCGAAGCTGTTCGATTTCAATTGAAGACTCAATTCGATCGGAATGTAGTGACACATTTTGAGGCCCAAGAACAGATATTTGATTATACTTTCACACACATGGGTATTGATACAGAGGGTAGCGTAAATCATCCAATTATATTGACAGAAGCATTTCTGAATCCCAACTATTCTCGTAACTGTAAGTAGATAGCAATTTGTGTGCGTTGCCGTTTTTAATTTCCAATATATTTCTAAACCCTACATTTTAAATATACATTTCAGTGATGGCAGAATTATTATTTGAATGTTATAATGTACCATCGGTGGCATATGGAATCGACTGTTTATTTTCGTATCAGCACAATAATTGCCCACCTGATGGTCTGATAGTTAGCGTAGGTTATCATACGACTCACGTAATACCGATATTGGATGGGAAAGCGGATGCCATGAACGCGAGAAGGATCAACGTTGGTGGATATCATATCGCGTCGTACATGCATAAACTCCTTCAATTGAAATATCCAGTACACGTCAATGCAATAACGCTTAGTCGAGCAGAGGTACGTATCATATATTACAGTGAAATGAAAGAATAAAGTGGATATCCATATTTCATATTTTATATTTTTCAACAATTACTAAATATCTGTTTCACAATCGCCAGGAGTTGATACACGAGCATTCGACGATTGCTTTAAACTACCAGGAAGAATTATCCAAGTGGGCAGATGTAGATTATTATGACACGCATGTTTTAAGAGTGCAATTACCATATATTGCACCCACTACGGCTCCTGGTCTAACGCTTGAGCAACAAAAAGAGAGAAAACGGGAATTAGCACGGCGACTGATGGAAATTAATGCAAGAAAGAGGGAGGAAAGGGTTGGTATTCATAGTTTTATTTATATGTAGTATTATTACTTATATGCGATGTTTAATTATGCATCTATTTACAGTTAGCGGAAGACGAAGAGCAACTTAATCAATTGCTAGCGGTCCAAGATCTTCTAGAAGAAGGTGAAATCGATGAATTTGGCCGAGCATTGAAATCCTACTCTCTTGCAAACGAGGCTGATTTAATAAAAATGATTAATAATTTACAAGCAAAAGTAGAAAGGACTAGACAGAAAATCGTTGCTGCTAATTCACAAGAGGAAAATATTATAATGGAAGAAAAACCTAAAATTAAATCAAGCCTTCAACCTAAGGATCAGCAGGATTTTGATGAATGGATTGCTGGGGTTAGAAAAAAAAGGTAGTTTCTCAATCAATTTTATAAACTTTAATTAATAAAATAATTATATACAACTATATATCTATTGTGTATATATTTATCTATTAAGAAATTATTAAATCTTTATTTCTTATAGACAAGATATATTAGACAAACGTATGGCAAAGAGACAACGGAGGCAAGACATGGCGAAGCGAAGAACAGCCGCCGCACAGGAGAGGATGCGCATAATTAGCCAATTAGCGAAAAAAGAAAAGCGCGATGATGATTTTGGTATGCGAGACGAAGACTGGGACGTGTACAAAGTTATAAATAGGGTATATACCTTCTCTTATCTGCGAAGTTATGCAAATTGATATTTTATTCAACGATGTGTTTTATTTTTTGTAGGAAGGTGGCGATTCAGATTCGGAATTAGAACAGGAGAAACTGTTGGAATTGGAAGATGTTTTACGTCATCACGATCCAGAATTTGATAGTGCCGGATCTAGCGTTCCAATGGTTCCCGGAGAAACTCATCAGCTTCATGTAGGCGTAGAACGTCTACGGGCGCCAGAATTGTCGTTTCAACCGTCTATGATTGGTTCTGTAGAAGCTGGGATTGCCGAGACAATTGAATTTGTTTTAAAACAGTACACTCCTGATGAACAAACGCGTCTTGTGAGCAATGTATTTCTTACCGGTGGATCAACAGCTCTCCCAGGATTATTGGAAAGATTAAAACGTGAACTGCGCGAAATGAGACCTTTCGGATCGAACTTTCAAGTGAATATTGCGAAAAATACCAGCTTGGATGCCTGGTACGGTGCAAGAGATTTCGGTCTAAATGGCAATTTTCCGGAATATTTGGTCAGCCGCGAGGAATACGAGGAGAAAGGTGGGGAGTATTTCAAAGAACACTCGACAAGTAATACTTACACCCGATCGCCCGATCCCTTGCCGATGATACAAGTGCCTGTAACATCCGAGCAAGTAATCGTGGAGGATGCCGTGGTTGATGTGGAAATTGAATAAAGGTATTTAATTCGCAAGTTTTAATGTGTACATTTACTTTTTTTTATTACGTGTTTATACTTATCGAACTATTTAAATATAATTAAATAAAAAAAGCATATATATGTGAAACATTTCAAATACCTACCTCGTTGGCAAGATTTTAGCAAATATAAAGCTTATAAATGTATAAAATACAGTTCGACCATGGTATGTACGAATGATAGAGGTTTTTATTATTGTATGGATTTTAGCAAAAGATATGACCAACTTTTGTTCATGGATACCTACTTTATTACACAAGTATTTTTGTTTGTTCATTTTATTACGAACAAACTACATTGTAGTCTGTTTGCTGATCACAATATACAGTTCCCAAACATCGCATTTCGCCATTCAACACAATTACGCGGGATACGTTTTACTTTTCTTATTTTTCGAGGACAATCGACATCGGCTTCTGGGCGTTTTTCGTGTAGCCTAAAAAATTATGAAAGTGATCCCTCACCTTAGCGATAAGATTGATTTTACAGCAACCTCAGTTACAAATCTCCGATCTCGGTCCGCGAGAACTTAAGCTAACATCACAATATAATAATACACTGAAATCATCGAGGCCCCATAGGCAGTTACAACTAACACTACTAATTCTTGCGCAACGTATTAATAAAGGAACCCATACCGCGATGTAACGCTTCAATTTTCGCGGCTGCTTGAACTTAATCTGACGTAGAACGAAGAAAGAAAAACTCATATCGTGCGCGATGACATCACAAACTCTTAGATCACAAGTGCACAGCATTTGTTCACAGGGCATATTTGATCAAGTTTAAAAAAAAGAACAATTCTGTGTTTTACACAATATTGCGCACTCACGATGCACAAAATACAAACGTGATGTACACATTGCTATTATGTATAAGATATTTTTTTTAGAATCTCTCTTCTGCATAAAATACATATTTTAGTTTTACATATAGGCAACATGCCGAAATAAATTGAGATATATATAAATACTTTCTATTAAAAAACGGTACAACATAAATCTAATATTAAAAGCGTACAGTGTTCCAAATATTTGCAAACGAAAATTACAAAGCTCATTACAAAATTAATATAATTCTTAAAACAACCCCGATGTAAGATAACGAAGTTCTAAATGGTACATTCGCATAATAATTGATGATGCAGTTTGTTTTATGCCACGTTTATCACACATAATCGTGTAATGAGCTTACAGACGTGTATTTCGTTCGCAAGATTCACCGATGAGTTATACGTACCTCGATACAGCGCAAAAAAAAACTTAATTTAAATATCCATTACAACTATCACAGTTTGAGGTCGCTGCAAATCAATATCTCTCGCCCGTAACGACGCGCTATATCTTATGAAATTTTCATTCAGAGAAGGATAGGCGTGGAGGACACTTGGGTAGTTTTGTTTACAATAAGATTGAGGTAGAATCCAATCTGCAAATAAATATAACTTTTGATCCGCATATATGCTATAAGTGAGGGGCTACTTCCGTCAACAATAATGTAACATTAAAAGTAATACGTAGCATTAAAATGACGCCGCGACAACGATGACGGTGACGATGATAATTATGACGATGATGGCAATGATAACAATAATCATAATGACGATAATAGTAATAACGATAATGATAATAATATAAGGATGAAAAGTAATAATATAATAATAATTCACAATAATAACTAGTGCAACAACGGTTAATGTTTTTTTTCTGCAATATAATGGCTGTATGCATTTTTATATATATATACATATATATTTATGTATATGCATTCGTATGGTGGGGGGCAAAGATTGTGACAGCTATGTACAACACATGCTTGCCTTAGTTGTACCATTTTTATATTATACGCGCACCTATACCCGCCGCGTTAATTATGTGACAATAATAATTAATAATATCCGCTAATGATGTGATAATCAAAATAATTACAATAATAATAATCGTAACTATATTAGTATCGTTTGCTCATAAAATATCCTATATGTAACATGTATCTGCAATAATAACTAGGTATGCAGTATGTACGTAAGGAGGATGTGTTCGGATAGGATATGTCGATAAAAACTATGTTATACCAAGCGTTCAACTTTTTATTATCTCTGCTATCGTCTGTCTTGTTTCTTCTGTTGTATATATATATATTTTTTTTTTTCATCGTTTTTCGCAAAATGACTATTACAAAAGTGCACGTTACTCGCGATTCTTACATTTTACTTTACGTACATACATAAATCGGCGTAGATCTACCTACATCTTCATTGTCGTTTATATTAGTTCGGTAGCGTTTATTATTTCCTTTCAGTTATATATATATATATACTTTATTCTTCCTTAACGGAGCGCTCTACGATAATCCCCTTGTTTACACCATACATACATACGTACGTACATACATACACACTTGCGGGTGTATATAACACGTGACATGATACTTTCTATACGCATCGACGGTACATAGGTATATCTTATCGTCGAATTCATAATTTTGTTCCTCCTGTGTGATTTTCTTTTTTTAACACGATATTGCTGACGCGGGTACGTGAAATACCGCGGCTAACCAGCAACCCTTGCTCCTTCCACTTCCCTTATACCCACCCGTTACTCGCCAAGGATTCGACGACACGCAATTCCGGACTTGCTTTCGTTCGTCCTTTTTTTTTTATATATCAAGGCTTTTAGGCACCGTTCAAAAACTCGAGTTGAGAGAATTATTAGCGATAGAGAAGAACTTACGCTTGTACTTACGGCCTGGTGACTCTTAGCACCCCCCCGGTAGACCAGATTTAACATGTATTAACCCTTCACAGCTCGTAGGAGAGAATCAACGTAATACGTTATACGGTGATCGGAAGTTAACGGTGAGATACATTTATAATAGCGAGCTAGGAAATAATTAATATAACGAACATGATTATATGACGGACAACGTTAACATTACCGTGTATAAAAATTCGAAAACTATCCCCGATTTCACAAATCAATCTCGTATCTCGTTTCCAAACTTAAGACATATAACGTAACAGGACTAGTATCATATGTAAATTATGATCCACGAAAAATCTTACTTTAAAACGTATAACGTTCGTATAGAACGTCTCGAACTACATAGAACTTTTCCAAAAAAACATATTGTGGACCTCCCTTACATCGTGATCTATCACCTCTGTGCATTATTATTGCGAAAGCGCGACGGTGAAGCTGTAAAGAGTGAATGCAAAGCGCGCATTCCCGCCGTCGTTGCAAAAAAAAATATCGTTGGACGAGGAAGACCGTTGTTATATGCAGTATATACATGTGCAGATTTCGTGCATGCGAAAAGTGTCTCAAATCTCTTGTCGGGTCGCTACAAAAATATCAATATATCTGAAATAAAAAGAGAAAGTCGACGGCACGCCGTTTACGCTACGTGACATTTTATATCTCTCAACGTGGTTGTTCAATCCCGACGTGCCTCCGTGTGTTTACGTCCTTTCCCCTCGAGCGATCCGCTTGACGCGCGCCGGTACACTTTGTACATCTCTTTTACATTCGTATTAAATCTAGTTCGGGGCGCGTGGGGCTCAAACGAACCGCTCGAGTCAAAACGATCCACCGCCTCGATGACGGAAAAGAGCGACGCGCGCGTATAGTCGCTTCGGCGACGATTTGGAGAATTCCCTCGGGAACAAAAAGAAAAACGGAGCGCCTATTTTGTCGCGACCGCCGCACCCGCCGAGGAATATCCCTTTATTGCTGGTAATTCAATGTTGCGCTAATATTCTTCCCTCACGCGGAAATATCCCTGCCAGATCCCTCCCATCCTCTTTCCACTCCCTGCTTCACTCGCCCGCGGAAAGATTGCTTTGAGAATCATTGCCCTGACAATAGTTTATCTGCTACGTATTCGTGTATGTGTGGGTGTGTATATGTCGCGCGTCTCCGTGTCCGTTCCAAACTAAAGCCAGTACTAGAAGTGCGTGTCCCTTTTTTTTCTTAATATATATATATGTATATATGTGTATATATATATATATATATATGTATATGTATATATGTATATATATTCCACCGTGGACTCTGCGACACCTACAAAAATTCCTACACTATTTTATTACGCAGGCCTCTATAAGACTTACGGTAGCACAGTAAACCCCTATAAAAATAAGAGCTATCCTACGTAAACGTATTACAAAAATAAATGGCATTGTACTCTGCTAAAGAAGCAAAATGGTACAGGCGCAATGTCGAGCGACGCGAGCATTGTCAATTTAATTCCCCCCTCCTCAACCCCATCTTTTCTCTGCTTCGTCAAGTTCCCTCCGTGTTCGGTTTTTTAAGTGTCTCACCCCTTAACCCGTTCGTTCGTCGGACTCCGAGACCGATTTCGCTAAATTCGAAAGTTCGAATTCCTTCTTTTCTTTTTTATTTTCTTTTATCATATCCACCCGCCCCTCCTGCGAGACCTTCCTCGATCGAATCCCCTGCTACTGAAAGTCAGGTTTAATTACATCACGTGCTGCTCGTGCCAGGCGACGCGAGGGTATAAAACGTTAGCCCAGGTGCGCGCTTACCAGGGCTATCGCAAAGTACGGAGTCGATCGCACGGCACGATAGAGCACTTCGTAAAGGTAGTCGGACCAGGAACTGGCTTTTTTGAAGTATCGGGAATGGAGATGACGGAGTAAAGGATCGCAACGGAGATCCGTTTTTCCTTTTCCAATGAATAATGCAAATTTCAGAAAATGGCAATATTTCCAAGGACGACTCTGTATATGTGTGTAGGAGAGGTTTGGTAAGGGTGCCACCACCAATAGTTCCACATTTTCGGTTTAAATTCACTGAAAGGATGCATCAGGAAGATACGTGCAACTACCAGCTAAATTGTATAAGAGTATTTTAGGATATTAGAGTACGTGATACATTCGAGATGATAGCTCATCAACGTAACGAAGACGAACTATCTAACATTGACAAATATAGAGCGTTCCAAGATTTTTATCTAATAATCGATCGATTAGTTCGTTAGTTGATATTGTCGTATGCGCGCTGCAAAAAATTGGAAAACAAAAAGTTAAACAGTCTCGCAATCACAATCGTGAAACGAATATATTTTTCTCAAATGTGTGTTTCCTTTTGATCACATGCTTTCTACGTTTCGTTTCTTTCCTCTTTCTCTTGCCTGAATTATGCATATTACGTTACTTTAAATATGGAAAAAAAATGCCAAAATATACGCATCTATAATGAAATGAAGAACTTTTATAATAAATCGATCGAGAAAATAGCATAAACGATATAAGAGTATTCCAATAGAATTGCACAATTATAATAGTTCGTATAACCGTACCTTTTTTATGTTAATTTACTCGCGGTTTCAAAGATGATAATTCCTTGTTTTTTTATCGCAATGTAACTGCCGCGCGATTTTTTATTCTCAATTTAGAATACAAAAATAGGATTAAAATTATTTATTTCTATATAAAAGACATTTTTTTTACGAGTATTATAGTAATAATACTTTTAAAGGTCCAGCAAAATTCAATTTTATATGAAACATAACAAAACGTACCTATCGATTATATTCTGTATAGAAAAATCTATACAGAAAAATAATACATAAAAAAATATACAACGAACGTAAATCTCTATACGTAAAAAAATCACTTTTCTCACACACACATATACATATATGTTATGTATATAATATATATTTCATTCCTCATTTCATTATTAAATTATATAGAAACATATGGTTGTGTGTGCATATGTTATATACATAAACAACATAGTATATAAATAAGTGTTCTAATGGCATATACTATACTACTAGAAAAGATACGACTTGAGAATTACAAAACGTAGTGAAATATTTAAAATTTTTTGTTTCTTATTCTAAATACGATTGTGTAAGATTTTGCAAATTACGCAGATAACTTAACATCAACACCTTTCCACTCTCGACATGAAACCATATCATGACTCGAAAAGCATCTTCTTATCTCCATGACTGTATGGCATCCTAGAATCCACAAACTGACATTCATTTAATTTAACGCATGATGATTTTTGTTGTTTAACGCATTGCGATCGCTAGTTGCATTTGCTATCAATATCACCGATCTATCGTGTTCAAACGCAAGAGAGCAACGTCATTGAGAAATGAGCGTAAAATTATATATCTATAAGGAAGAGTTTATGAGGTATTTCGATTAAATTTTCACGATAGCAAGAAGTAATTTAAAAAGATAATTATAAGTGTCGATACTCCAATCTTTAATACCTCGAATCTTCATTCGTTAATTTATCTATCGGTCAAATTAAAATAAATTATTTTATATATGCATTTGATTAAAATAACTTTTCTTTCAGTACTTTTTTTTTAGCGAGAACTGAACATAATAACGATGAAAGAATCTAAAAATAAAGTCGTTAAAGATAACTCTCATTTATATCTCTTCCAATATAACACAGCTATATCAATTTTATGAAATGGCAGAGATACTGTAGTAAAAATTAATTAATCGTCATTGACGCGATAATTTGAGAAAAGTGCGGAAGAATTTCATGAATCTATGCTTTGCATAAAACAATTCCTTAGACTGTAGGATATATATCCTACATGCATAATCTCATAAATTATAATATAAAGGATTCAATATAGATACAAATATTTTATATAAATTATTATATATTTTACAAAATATACAATAACATTAAATATATAATGATTTCTGGATAAATATATAATGAATATATATATATTATTCATTGATATTATATAAATAGGGTAAACTCGGGTAAGATGGCTATACAGGTAAGATGGCCAACCCGTGTTCATTCGATGTTTCATGGCGAGCTAGATTGAAAGAACATACATAGGTTGGCCATCTTACCCGAGTTTACCCTATATAATGAATTTTGAAAACTAATTTCTTTACAAGTTGCTCAGATAATAGAGAAATGTGAGAAAATATCTAATACTGTAATGGATGGCAAATAACAGCATTTATATTTCAAATGCGCGAAAAGCTAAACGATACAGCAATCTCAAAATCTTTATTTATAGACAGCTAGATTACGCATTCTTTATCGCCCGTTTACTATTATCTGTATAATAATCGTATTTCTTCCGCACTGCAAAATAAAAAATGTGGACAGATAATATAACGATTACACTGCAGAATATCTCGCTATCCTGGAAACTAAGTAGCACTAAATTTAACATAAAATCACAGGATATGATCACTAATGTTAGATAAAAATTTACATGAGTACACATTTTTGTTGCTCGTATATCTTTCGGAAGTTAAAATTAAATACCATAATTAAAATTAAATTAAATATCAACTTTGCGCTGCCGATTCCAAATAAAAATTTTTAATGGAGTAATGCCACTGGCAATGTAAATTAATGTAATAAAATATAATCACAGACATAAATCTGACCAGCCAATTTTTAATAGCAAGTATATTGTACATGACTTTTTTACGGAAACTTATAAAATGTATATATCTTCATCACAAAGACATATTGTCCAAAATACTTGGTTAACAGACGCGTTTAGCGTACGTTAAGAATATGCAGCAAGAATGAGTTGATACTATCTCTTTTACATTTAATGCTCTACATATAATGATTTATATTACATTTCTTCATGTATTACAATTTTTCGCGAATATTGTTGTTATTAGGTCAAATAATTTAATACTCTTCACGTGAATATTGTTTCACCCAGAATCGAAAACTCAGAATATAATCGCTGCCCTTTATTGTATTGCTCTCCGTACAATAATTTCATAAAACCACAAAAATATAGAAAGATCGTTTGTCATTTGTCGATTTTTTTGCGCGGTTGAAATTTTGTTGAAGAAACCTATCCGCGCGTTTACGTAAAAAAAACCAGTACTGCGTATTTCCTAAACGACGTCGTTAGATATTCAACGCATATTCAACGAAGACAGCATTTGTGCAGGAGCTGAATGGCAATCGAATCGATCATTAGATCCAGCAGATTATATCTCGAGTGTCACAAACTATAACAATTTCTTCAGCTAAACACGCTCGTTATCGCAATGACGGGAATTAACATACGATTAGTATTCGGATAAAACTGCATGGCTTGAGTATACAAAAGTCGCTCTCGATCTCTCGTATTCGTATAATAAAATCGCCAATGCTCGCAAAGAACCGTGAAATTCGTTACGCGCGGCGCGGTAACTTGCCGAACCGTTTCACGTGGAAGTTTTTACGCCCCTGTCTCCCCAGCGCAATACGTCTTTTGATTCCCTTATCGATTACACTATGTACAAGGTGCTCTCAGAATTTTCGAAATTGCACGTTCACGAGTCGTCTCTTTCCCTTTCATATGCGATTCGCGACGGCCTGTCACACATTCTCGCATCCTCGATAATACGGATGACCAGGATACCCTAACGTCGAATTTTTCGTACAAATAATAAGATTGATCTTTTAGCAATCTTACGCCAGATCGATGATTGACGTAAGATCCAATTGATCTCTGACGTTGTAACGCGAAGTGGAAAGAGCGAATCAATATTAAGCCGTGCGAGGTCTCCGTCGCGACGATAATCGACTTTCGAAATACCGGAAATAATTCCAAGACGTCACGAGGAATATCAGTCGTAGAGAACAGAAATAAGCCAATGAGTATCTATCTTAGTCACGAGCGGGAGGAAAGTAGAACAAAGAGTTGATATTACAATTCTCGAACTTTTTAATATCAATCATCTACGAATTCGGTCAGGCGTTATAGTTAAAATCCCCATCATAAATACATATGCTCGCAACGTATCCGCGACTTAGCACGCTATCTTTTGACAAAGACAATCATTTCGAATACTTAATCATACATAAAATTAAAAGATCTTTTACGCTTATCTAAATAAAAAAAAGGGGGTAATAAAAAGCATCGAAATTGTCCGATAGATGACTAAAAAGAAAAAAAATTTGTAGACATGGACACCATCGGGGAAGGCAGGAAAATCGAGGTAAATGAACAAAGAAAATGTGCAATCTCGCATTCTACGTCGAAGTGTTCGCTCGTCTCGCGCGTTATGTGTAAGTATATATGTATAGCACTTGTAGACGTATTTTTTCCCGCGCTTTAGAAGCGCCGCAGAAACGTCCTCCTTTTTTTTCTTTTTTTTTCCCATTTTTATCGTCTGCCATATATACATATATGTATTAGTCCGACGAGGGCTCTCCCGAAGGAAGGACCTGTCTTCCACCTCCCCGCCCTCCCTTCCTTCTTACGAAAATACACATTTTTTTGATATACATGTCGCGAATACCAGAACTCGAAGATACGTCCGCGAGGAAAAAGAAGCGGTCGGTGTGTGAGATCGTTATTTACCGGATTCGAGAGTTTCGATGATACGTCAGTGCTGGGCAATCCTAAAAAATATAGCATACAGCCTATATGTATACGCGACATACTGTTTGAAATAGCTCGATCCTAATTCTATACGCGCGTATTGACTAACACAGTTAAAAATCTCACTACATTTTTCAGGACGTTGATGTTACTGACTTACGATCGTTTCTGACTGAAATTTGCCGGTCATCGCATTCACTGGAGAGATGCAATCGCGACGCACGCATTTTTCTAAGCATCGGGAATCGTTGCCGTTGGCGAGCGCGATCTTTTTTTAGATTGCGAATTTGTCGCCCGCGTAATTGAAATTTCGAAACAATCGTTTTGTGCAATTCCAGTCTTAACGTTTAAGAACGCAAGTAAACAAGCTCTTTTGATTAAACGGATGCCTGCGCACGTATACATTATCTCCTATTTGCGCGACCATATTTAAATATCATAAACAGAAAAACAAATAGCTTTCGTAAATTGCGTGCATCAACGACTGACAATTCGTTTCGGATTGGCAAATAAATCAGCTTAAAGCGCATTAGATAAGATAAGAGTGGTTTCTCTGAAAAAGCAAGCATCTATTTCAAACAGTAAAAAATTTATAAAACGTAAACCCGCGCCCCGCGCGCACTCGTATAAAACTCTCTTTAAACACTCGCACAAATTGCGCGTCCTCAACTTATGATACCTACATATATATGTCTTTGCCCAACACTGCGAAGGTATGCGTCTATATAAAACGAAGAAAAGGGAAAAGAAAAAAAAAGAAAGAGATCGTGAGTGAATAATTAACCGATCGACCGGAACTGCGATTTTTAAATATTCCTAAGGCTATCTAATTTCACTTTTACTTACATATTTATAATAAACTACAAAATATATATATATATGTATTTATATCACTATAATTAGGAGCTGCGCGGTCATATGCACGGAGGCTTTAATCACAGCTTTGTATAGTACACTTAATATCTCGTAGAGCTGCCCAATGACTAGCCGACAAAAAAAAAAAAAGATCAATTGCTTTCTCTCATTGCACCTCGTTCCTCAACATAATTGCGAACCAAAAATCGCGCGTTCACGATATCTCACGCGTAATTAACTTAATCGCTCATTAAATTTTAATCAATGCGACCAGTCGCTTGATTAATTAACTACGCGTTAATTAATGAAACGATGGATTACGTTAACCAACTGCCCGGTTACTTAACTCATTTCGTCCACGAACATATGCATTTTTACGCGGCTCTTCTTGATCAATGAAAGACTCTCGCGCTTACATGCGCCTCAAATAGAAATCAGAAAGAACAAGAAAAAATATAATGGAGGAAAAAACAAAATATATAGACAAAAAGGAAGAAAGAGAATAAACATTTCGTTCGTATCTTGTAGTTCGTTACGATAAAGATCAGTCTTGCCCGGGTGACTTCGCATCCTCCTTTAAATCGAAAGCCTCAGGCATACGCGCGCAGGATCGTTTTGATCATTTCACGATGTGAAAATTAGAAGATCGCTGAAAGGAAGAGTCTAAGAGATAACAAGAGAGTAGGGGAAAAAAGAGAAAAGAGAGAACCGCACAATATAAGGGGGTTCGAGGCACGCCATCAGCGCAAATATATATAGCTTCTTTCGATTTGTGTACCTTTTTGCAGCTCTACAACGCGGTTTCGCGCGTGCTTAAAACGCGCAATTATTGTTGAATTGCATTTACACGTGTGGTCGCAGTTATCTCGGATTTCGATTAGCTCGAAGAGCGACGGCCGCGCTTAAGATGCGCGCACTTTGAGATTTATTCCCAATTCTACGCGCGGTTGTCATGGTTCCCCCGCGCTTGCAATAAAGCTCGTAATAGCGTGATTGTGAGAGAAAGAGAGAACAGGGAGTTAATAATAAACTAATGGCTAAGAGCGTTCGCGAAGAATCAACAGTCTATTGCGCCTTTTACGTGGTAGAACTTCTTTCTTTTGTGTAAATGACCTGCATTCTCCTACACTTCCGCTTTATAATACATTCGTACGTCGTATATGTATATGTATATACAATATATATATATATCTGTGTACACCTCGAGAGATATGTGGAAAGTAAGTACAACTATGGAACTGATTGAAAGCTGTGTGCTCTACTATCTAACGAAGAACAATTTTCTTTTCTTTTTTTTTTTTATCACAAACGCGCACCTCGTCACATACGAACATATCCGTCGATGTTGCGAAGGGATGAACGTTTTTACGATCTACGGAGAAAGCGACAGAAGGAATTCTCGTAGCGTTTCAATAAGCTAAAGAGAAACCATGACGACTATATGTGACGGGCCGTAGTCGTATATGCAGTACACGTACTTTGCCGAAATAAACGCGCGCTCTCGCATGTGTGAGTGTATCCTTAGCGACAATGTGATCGTAATAGTTTCCTTTTTTTTTAGTAGTATAGTAGTATGTAGTAGCGGTAGAGTAATAGTGGTAGTAATAGCCGTAATAGTAGCGATAGATAATATATAATTGGGGAAATGTCGGTGGTGGTGATAGACGTGATAGTGGGTAGTTAGAATAATAGCAGTGATAATAGTAGAATTAGCCGTATAGAGTGTTACTGTTGTTGCTGTTGTAAAATTAACAAGGGTGTCTACCAAACACACCTTCGGTAGAGACCAACGTTGCTAAAAAATTTTTGATCACCTCGTGACATTGCTTTTTCATTTTCCTCGTTTTTGATATTCATCAAAATAGTAAACCAATAGTTTAAACATTGTAGACAATAATTACTATCTATATCACAGATTCAAGTGACTAAAAACTCCTTTAAAAATATAATATAAATATGTGTATGTGTCATAATGATTCGCATAATGTATATATGTATATACACACGTATACATATACATATGTATATGTGTATATACATACGTATATATCTCGCAGAGATTTCATGTAATTCGTTTTTTTTCTCCAAAACAACTTTTATTTCGTCAGTGAATAATTAACAGTAAAGATTTTTTATTTGACCTATCTTTATTATGTATAATCGATATTTTTCGCAATCAATTTGTTAAATAGGGTGTTATATACATATATCATCGTCAAAGTTACATCAATTAAGAAAGACCAAAACTATAGTCGAAACGTCTTGACCAAAACTAATGGTGGTATCGTCGTGACGATTATTAAGATAGCCAGTTAAGTCGAATAAAGAAATCTTTACTGTTAAAATCCACAACAAACCGGGATATTGTAGAATAAATAAAAATTTATATATATTTATAAATATAAATTAATAAAAATTTTAACTTACACTTTCGCTGATAGAACCTAAGACTTTGCAAAATCACTAGTAAGACTGTATAATTTGTATTTATTCCACAATATCCCGGTTCTTTGGTGGAGTCTCTAGGAATTTTGTAAAAAGAAAATAAAATAACGAATTACACAAAATCCCTGCGACATATATTCACAGAAATGTGATTAAAATCAGGCGAAACAAGAGTGCTGAAATCGTGGAGACTCGTAGAAACGATACACGCTTCGGTTTCAGCTAGCATCGCGTACGAATATATAGCGATCGATTTATCGAAACGATCCGCGAATAGCGATCAGAACGATTTTATCGTTCAAAGATTAAAAACACCGCTTCAAGCGGGTGCTATTCAATCCCACGTTAAAAGATGTTCATGAATATAAAATCCATTAGATTAGATATAAAGACATAAAATATTAGCGAACAATTATCGAACGGTAATCACGTCGCGACTGATCGAGCTGAGTAGTCGTACCCCTTCCTGCACCAAAACCGAAACCGTGACGAGCGAGCATCCGTTGTTACGAACCGGAAGTGGATGCTCGATAGGCACTTTGATCAACCGACGCGATTAAATAGCACCAGTCTCACTGGTATTTTCGTTCACGTTGGAAGCCGATCGATGCTAGATGAAAACTCGCGTTTTAATTGTTACGCTGCATATATTCCGAATACGAAGTCGCGGGGCTCGTATTCGAATACTGAGCAGCGTAGAGATAGAGCGCGGGGTGAAGCCCTGACGGAGGAATGCCGCGGTGCAGCTGATGCGAATGATGTCGCGACTCCGACGTTGGGTCTAGAGGGGACGACAAGTGCGGATAGAGTTGGGAGTTGGGGCTTTCCAAGGGATCGGAGGAGCCCGTCGTTTGGTAGACACTCTGCGGTGTGCTCGTGTGCTCGATGTGAGATATAGGTGAGTTAAGTGTGAACGGCGAAGACGCCGAGGTGGGACATACTACTTGCTGTGGCGATTGGTGTTGCGGCAGGGACTGGGTAGCGCTGCTGCTGTCTAAACACTAGTTGGTGGTCTGCGGATGCAGCAGCGGTAGTGGAAGCTGTAGATTGTTCTGCTTGGCTAAACTGGCGATCTCCGCGGCGATGCCCGCGCCCTTAGCTCCCGCGAGACCGTCCAGGGACGACGGACCCTCGCTGTAGCGCAGATCACAGACCGGACTCTCGAAGCCGGCGCCCGGCGTCCCGGCGCCGCTGCTCTGCGGCGTCGCCGGATTGTGATTCGAGCTGCTCTGATTCATGTCGCGGTGCACCCGATTCTGATGCCTTATCAGATAACTGTCGCGTACAAATGTACGTCCGCAAATGTTGCACTCGTAAGTAGTACTGGCGGTATGTGTACGGATGTGAATCGCAAATTGACTTTTGGACGTGAACGTGAGAGAACATCGGTCGCAGACCAGCGGCTTCTCGGCTACGTGGCTCCAACGGTGCGCCGTGACGTAGCTCTTGACGGCGAAACGTTTGTGGCAGATGTCGCACGCGTACGGTCGCTCGCCCGTGTGCACACGTTTGTGAGTATTGAGACTGCTCTTTTGCGTAAACCTTTTCAGACAAAGCTCACATTGGAAAGGTCGCTCGCCCGTGTGCGTCCTCATGTGCACTTCCAGATAAGGTTTGCGGCAAAAACTCGCCTCGCATACCGTACAATGGTAGGGCTTGTTCCCCGAATGAAGTTTCATATGCACGTAATAGGAGGAAGCGGAGGACAGCACCTTGCCGCAGACCTTGCAAGGTTGAGGCTTGGACCGTGAGCCCTCCTTAACGGTCTGCTGGCCCGTAGACTGGCGATTCGGTGGCTCTTGTTGCATACCCTGATTCTGCTGCTGCTGCTGCTGCGTCTGTTGCTGACTCGGCGGCTGGCCCTGTTGCTGACCCTGCTGCTGCTGACTCATCTGCAACGTCTGTTGCTGAGGCTGCAGGTGACCCTCCTGCTGCGAGAGATCCTCTCGATCGTCGGACAGATTCACCATGGAGTTGGATCCGTCCGAGCGACTGGAAGCGACCGAATAGAACCCCATGGGCTCGCTCTTGATCTGCTGATCGAACATGGATGTCATAATGTCAGCCTGCTGCGGTTGAACCAGCTGCTGAGACTGCTCGTCCTGCTGCTGCGCTGCTTGCTGATGGGGGAGCAGAGTCAGGTTGCGCTTGACAAACTGCTCATATCCTGCGTACCAATCCACCTGCGTGCGTGAACAAAGATCTCAGAGCGGTACGCCCTGGATATGGGAGAAGGGACGCGGGGGGGGGAGGAAAAGTGGCGTCAATCAGCGCGCGAGCATCACCCGCCGACGACGGCTGCGGCGCGCGCGGTCCGGCCGTGTGTCAGGTTAGACACCCGAAGTTCCGCTTTGACATTTATCTTTGACAAGTGACAGAGGGTAGCCAGACACGATCAGCTGATTGCATAACTTTTAACCGCGGGGCGCGTCGCGCCACGGCACGGACGCCACGGCGGAGGGACCGTCGGTCGGGGCCGTCGGTGGCGATTGACGCGAGCCGCTCTATTTTTAAAGGCTCGGCCGACGGAGAAAGCGGCGGAAATATAATCGGCGAGCGAGGACCGGATTCCTCTCGCCGAGTGGAAGGGGGGGAGGCGAGGGGGAGGAGGTATGTACGTGGTCCGTCGTGTGCGCGTCTCCCCTCGGAGGGAATAAACGAACGGGACGCGCTCGCCCGCACGATACGAACCTTTGCTGATGTAGTGGTCCGGGTCTAGGGTCGAAAAACGTCGCGCCTCATCGAGCGCACCGCCTCCCTGCGTCGTGCGGCTTCACGGACAATCGCGAAACATTTGTACGGTCAAATTTGTTTTTCTCCGACACAAAATATAAGATGGCTGCTACTATATTTCGCGACGGGCATGACGGGCACCTACACGCGCGCACACGCACGCACACGCGCGCGAGCCGCGAGATTGCCGTCGAGCGGCGCGGCGAGCCGCGCCGCCTGATTGGCCGTTCGCCATTAGGCCGCGCCCGCCCGCCCCGCCGTCCCCGACTCGCTCGCGACGATTGGACCTCGCGTCGCGGCCGAGCGTTTGCGAGACAAACGGAGTCACAGGTAATTCGAAGTAAACGCGAGCTCGACAACGTTTTAGGTATTGAAAATGTATTAAACGTATGTACGAGAAACGCGAAGAACAGGTCGATTGATGCAAGATCGAGGCGATACGAAGGAGCTGATGCTCGCGATTTCTAAAAAAAAAAGAAAGGATCATTTATAATGTACCAATTGTTGACGGATGACGCGTTGCCGCGACAAGAGCTCCGATATACCCGTCGCGCGACACGACATTTGAAAATTCGTAGAATTCCACCGACGAGGGACCCAGAGGGACCAATCGCGCGACCAATGGCGCTCGTCCTGCGAGGGAACGGAAGCTCCTCATTGGCCGTGCCTCGATACGCAGACTCTACCGATCGGTTCTTCGTCAGCTGCACCGTTTGCACCAGTTTGCACTCTCCGGACACGGGGATGAAACGGAGTAAACGGACGTATGTATACGATCGAGCGTTGGCGTTGTTGGGAGAAAGAGCGGCGGGACGCGGGACGAGACGAGATCACGAGAAGCGCGGACAGGTGCAGCTTATGACTCTCTAGCTAGTGAGTGAGAGCCGAGACGCCGAGAGCGTGAGAGAGGACGAGAGATCTCACGGGGCCCGCACGTTGATGTCGTTCGGTGCGTCCGGGAGGAGAACGGTGATTTGAAAAAGCGCTATATTTACACGGCGGCTTCGCGGAGCGGAGCAAAAAAAATTGTATTCTCACAACAGCGGCCTATACACCGATACCGCTTTGCGCCGAGCAGGAATTCGTAACGGTAAATATCACATGTCGGCACAATTAGATTTGATACTCCGACGAAACGGCCGCGTTACGCCGATCTAGTATCGTACAATTGTAGCGCAAATTTGTAGCGTATTCTCTCTCGTACAAGTCCTCGACAATAGCACGCGCGGGCGCGTGTGTGTGGTGTGTGCGCGCCGGGAAAGATTTTACGTTAGGAGTTAGGATAAAAGGCGAACGACGTCCCGTACGACGATAGACACGGTATATTAAATTGTAAATATTGTAATAACTCTCTCCCCTCTGATAATAGTAACCAAGTGTTCGCTTTTCATGTCCACGAAGGAGAGATGCTCGACTAGCTATTGTTTTCAAGTCGATCACGATCGTCTCGCTCGAAGGAGACGATCGGTTAACGTACGTTTAATGTGTTCTAGACTGGAAAAAAAATGGCTGTGCCGTCAGAGACCGTCATGAACACGAATCTCGATGATCCCGTAACGAAGGCGGTGGTCGACAATATAATGGGCAATCTGCCCACGAAAAAGCCTCTCGTTCGATGCGAAGACTGTGACCTTTCCTTCACGAGCCAAGCGGTATTGGATACCCACTTACAAGGTGCACGTCATGCTAAACAGGTCGGTAATAAGATGTACATTAAGTATCGGATGCGCAAGTACAGTGTACATTATTTAACATATGTTGTGTTACAGGTGAGATCTAAGAATATAATGGCAACTCTCGAGGAAACAAAGATCTCATTTTCCAAGGATGAAGAGACAAACGGGCTCAAATGCAATGTTTGTAACGTGTGCCTGAACTCTATTCAACAGTTACAGACGCATCTCAATGGTAATGAAAGTATTAAGTATTACTTGCGATGTATCATTAAGTTCGGCATAAAGTTAAGGTAATATTGAAAATGACGTGAAATATGTGTTTGCAGGAACCCGTCATAAAAAGAAATTAATGAGAGGTAATAATAAAACCTATATGGTAAGAAAAACACTGCCATATGGTCTTAAAACTAATCGCTTCATGTACCTGGATAAAATAGAGAAAAATACAGTTGTACTTGTTTATAGTTTAATATTGTTCGCATTCGCATGCTTGACGCTACTGCTCACTTTTGCTTTTCACTTCTTTCTATGAATTAACTATGTGGAATTAACTTGCTTGCCATTCGCATAACTTTTATTGTTGTAGAATTTCAGTGCTGGTAAGCGCTTAGTGATAATTGCAAATTTGTTGTTATTCTGCGTTATTATTTATTATTATTTATTTAATATTTAATTATCATTGAAAAAAAAATTAGTAATATATTATATTTGTTTGCTTATTAACATGTTATCGTGAAAAGCAGCTTGATCACGACTTGTTTGCATATGTTACATTTAATAAACTAAGTTTGTTTGACTGTACCTCTTAATTCCTTCTCATGTATAAATTTTATATATGTATTACTTTTTTATTTACTATATTGCTGTGTTATAGAAATATTTTTTGTTATTTTTTAATGACTGCTTTATATACTATGATGAAAAATATTTCATGAAAAATAAAGAACAACAAATAATGCGAATTATTAAATTTTCATACAATGGCGTTATATATACATATATGTGTGTGTCTATTTTTTTTAAATTTATAATTTAATTTTTTTAAATAAAGTAAGGAGCGCGACTGTGTTTTCATATAAAACAAAGATTCTATGAATTTTAAAGTAATCGTAATAGACATATTAATAAAAATCATGTAAAAATATTTGGTAAAAAAACACATCATATAGGTATTAATATTCGATCCCTATATTGCTATAAAAAGTTTGTAAATTAATGGATTACTTTCGCATGAAAATACGCTTTATTTTAACATATTGCAGAGATAGTCTTAGTAATTTTATATTATTAAGATTATATGCGCTCATTAATGACCAATCTTTTTATAGCATGAATGTAGTGTTCAAGCTGATTTATTATCACAAATTACCGCTTCTGCGGCTGTGATATATAGATAGTGTTGATCGCACATTGATGCTTAGGTGAATGGGATGGCAAAGAGGTTGTCACCCAAGGTCCCTCGTTGAAATCGACTGGTAGTGCGCAACAATCTGTTCCCGTAAAAAGGAGTTTACATACCTGCGAAATATGTAACAAGTTCTTCAACTCTCCGTCTCAATACACTGTGGTACAATAATTTTATACGTATTTGCGCACATTCAATTTTATCTGGATACAGTATTTCACAATTGTCACATTTTTCTTTCTTTTTGCAGTATCTGCATAATTTTTTTGACACTTTATATAATTTGCATTATATAGAAATATCGAGTTCGTAATGTACGATATACTTAAATTTAATATCGCCCGTTTATATATTTGCAGCATATGAATTCGGAGAAACATGCTGACAAAGTGAAGAGATCTAGGGATCCAAATAAAGGATTTCTTCCATATCCGTATCGGAGAAAAGCAAAACGAAATATCGCTCCCAGGGATCAGATACCATCTTTGTCAAACAGCTTTGCATCGAACCCATATTTTACGTATCAGCCATAAGTTACATAATTTGCGCATTTTACTTTCGAGTTATATTACGAGATCGTTTCTAATATATCTTATTAACTGATAAATCATAATTATATAAATATATAACAAATGTAAATATACATATTTGTAATTTAAATTTCCGTAATTTTTTTTCTTTTTAAAGGATTGCAACATTTTTATTCAGAAGGAAAGAAAAACAGGATGATTTTTTTTTTCAAATAGCAATATATGAAAGCAGTCAACACCGAGTTGATTAATCATCTTAATATTAAAATTGAATAAAAAGTTTTTGTGTAAAGAGTTGTAGAATCCATCATTGTTTAAATCATCAGATGAGATAACAAGAGTTACAAAATTATATATAGCGATATAACGATATTATTTATGTATATTTACATTTTACTCTGGCTGTCAAAAATTATATATTGAACTTAATGAACTATAAAAAAGTTGATGTATTCACAAGTTCTATTCTAAGTCACTTCGTGAATAGATTGTGCATCATCTTGCGAGAATCCATCACGTTCAGGTTCAGACTAGAAAAGAATGCAAGGTGTTAATATATTTCAAGTTCATTTTTCAATATAACGCGATATTTAGTACATCTGATATATATATTATTTTCTGGCATTACTTGAATTATGTATGTTTTCAATAAACGCCGTAATTCTGCGTTCTGCGTTCGTAAAGATTCCACTTCAATATTCAAACGATGTCGTTCTTTTAATATTTCGTAATACTTTTTAAGCCCGATCAATAAACCATCCCAAAGTCGTTCCTTCTTTGCTGGGAAAATTTCACTGTATCGCTTCCAAAAATCGGTCACATCCTGAATTGTCATATTTCGGGATACAACTGTCTTTTTCTCCGTTAATTTTTCCTGAAATGTTTCTGGCATCTCTTTCCATTTAACAAAATGATATCTTTCTATGAATTCTCGCAATGCTCTGGTGACAAACGTAGCTTCAATTTCAAGCAAGTGTCCCTTGTCACACAATAAGCGTCGTTGCATTTGATCATCGTCTGTACGAAATGAATAGAATTAATATTAATTTTATTATCTTATTAATATAAAATTTCCCGCGGCTCTTAATTTCCGCTCATTAAATTCGGAAGTAAAAGTACGCGTACCCTTAACGATATCACTGATAGATGCATGAGAAGTTGAAGTGCATTCCGCGATAGGAAGTAACGTTTCAGTTGAAGAACTTCGAGACGACGCGTCCGTGATGCTCGTATCATCACTAGGAGTAGATGATTTTTCGTCACAGATTGCTTCTTTAACGGCGGCAATTAATTTAGTTTCGTCTTCCGCGAACTCCTCGGCAACTCCACAGACATCTCCACAGACGTCTTCAACGCTGATATGTGAAATATAATATTGCTTATAAAATTATTAAATACGTAGTTTAATTGTAACCGTCTACTTACTCCGTTTTCAGCGAAGGAGATTTAGTAAATTCCTCATCGGTGGAGCTGCTTATGTCCTTGCTCATGCCCTTACTACACGTAGGACAATATGCATATGGCAGAAAGAAATTCAAGAGAAAGCCAAGCTCCTTCTCGGATTTAATGTTTAACGCCTAATAATATACGACAATGTTACAACGAAACGATATGAGATATCTCGTAAGTACGTTTACCTGAAACACATTATCCAATCGTATGATCAACTGATCATTCGCGGTGTAGGGTAAGAGCAGCTCGAGCAATCTATCTTCGATCAGATAATCACAACGATCGGCAATGTTCTTAATAATACGATTCAGCAATCGTCTTTCTAAATTGATTTCCTCGATGGTGCTAGCCGGTTTGTAAGATTCACATATTGTTTTCTTCTCGTTGATCAATCTGTTCTCTTGGAGAATGCAAGCATGTACGTGTCAGGGGAAATTTGTTGCGGGATCGATTTAAAAAAAGTTTAATCGATCGTTACCTTCTTCTATGGTACTCATCACACTACTGTAAGACGGCAGATCTTTCTTTTCCAGCAAGGTTTGTTCAGGTGGACTCCACTCCATTCCCAATGCTTGTTCGTATATGACTTTGTCAGCATTTAAAATCTGAAATGCATTAGCCTTTTAACGTCGATACAATTAAAAACCTATTTTAGCGTACCTTATCGAGCAACTCATTCGCATTTTTCGCATTCATATCCCAAATTTGCATGTACTTCTTGTCGTTAATTCTCGTGAAGTGGTTCGACTTTTCTACTAAATCCAAAATATTCTTATGCGCTTTTATGACCTGATCGGTGAGCCTCTGTATCTCAAGTCTCGTGTTCTCTTCCAATTCGGTATAATTTTTTTTCAAACCGTTGATTATATCTTGAAGTCTGAAAAACACGCCAGTTTACTGCAGATTAATCATAATTAATTGTCGCGCGATCTCGAGGAGCGCGAAGCCTTGCTGTATTCGATCGTATGGAATAATTCGATTTGCATTCAATACCGACTTATTAATTCTTCTCTTTTGCTGATTTTTCACTATGGTGTTTTCGTCTTCTCGTCGCTTGAGCACGGCATAACTGTAGTCCAGTTTCTCGACGTTCATGAAACACAGCGCTTTCGTGCTCTGCACCTCCTGCTGGAGCTTCTGAATCTCAAGCTCGAAGCTGATTTTCTGCGCCCGGAACTCCTCCTGATGCTCGATCACGACTTTCTTCATCTCTTCCTCGTACTCGCGCATTATTTCCTTCCGCCTGTCCAATCCCGCGAAACTGTCCTCCCGTAGCTTTTTGTACAGCGCTTCCCACTTTTCCGAGAGATTTTCCAGCAGCATTTTACGCTCAGACTCCATTACGTCATTAATAAGCGACAACTCGCAACGGTAAGCTTTGGTCATAATGTTCATCTATAGATAAAATATACGAGCTCTTAAAACGCGCGACGTCGTGTTAATATCATTATCAAAAGAATATACACAATATTTATATACACAACTTTATATATCTATATATCTAACTATTTATATCTATATAGATCTATATCCAACTCTATATCTGTATCTTTATATGTCTATGTCTAACTTGGTTGTCCATCCTATTGATCAATAAATCTATATCTTCATTCTGACTCTTCTGGTCAGTAACGAATTTAAGATCGGCGTTCTCCAACTCTTGCCGCAGCTCCGCGATGACGGCGTCTTTCCTCTCCATGATCTCCAGACACTTGGCATTTTGGGCCTCCATCTCCGCGTGTATGTCTAACGGGTCCTTGGACGCGAGTATGTTTGACCACTTCTCATCGATCACCCGGTACCTTCTCACGCATTCCTCGTCATCCTCCTCGAGTTTCCTCAGCAATGTTCTCCTGATTTCCCGCGCCTCCCTCCGTCGCTGCAGCTCCCTAGCATCGTTCGCCACCTTCACGGAAGTCACCTGTACGCAATTTTATCAGTTCGATCTCTTTCGTTAATATTTTTCATACGTCGCGAAAATGTATAACGAACGGCCCAACAGCAATTATGTAATATAATATTATTTCGATCGGTATAATTATATAAATATAATTCTATAATTATTAATATAATTATATAAAAGGTATAATTCGTTATGCCAACCACTTCGTCCCCTTCCACCGACAAGTTTTCCAACAGTTCAGAACTAGCAAGTATTTGTCTTTCGGTGAGCGTCTTCTCGACAACCTCTTCATCTTCGGCGTCTGTTTTTCTGCAAAAGAGACAGTCACCATTAATATTAGACGGAGAAAAAAAATCCGATCTTTTTGAAAAAGGATCGCTACAAAGGCGGCGAACGATAAAATTGCGTAAATGCGAATATTACGAGGAATATTTCTAAAGTTCTGAGAATTGTGCTCTGAATCTTTTATTTCATTCAATACGTTGTAATATTCTTCAATATATATTCCATTTAACTGAACACACACTTATCTCGGCGTAAAACCATTTTTTAAAGGCCATCTTCGAAAAACTTTCAAGGGCGCGATTTCCGAGAACTTTGTTAAACATCCCTCGTAGTTGGGCAACATAGGACATTAATCATTCATTATCGTCCGCACATTGTGCGCGGGCGGATTATTCAATTTTTAAAGAATAAATCGTGGGGGGGGAGGAGAAGGTTGCGAATCTTCGCGGATCGTTATTTTCAGTCAGCCGAGTGTCAGAAGGGAAGCGATATAATCCTTACTTGGTTAGCGCTTCTAGGCGCCGCTGAATACGGACGCGGCGCGCTAATTTCCGCTCGTTCGGATCCGACGACGTAACGGACGGCTCCTCCGCGTCCTCCGCGAACTCGGGATATCTGATGTCATTCATTATTTATCTCTATTCGCCGCGTGCGTGCGAAATGCGTCGCGAAGGAAAAAAATTCAGGGCAAAGTTCAGAGAGAATATTCGATTGCGAATGTGAACGCGCGTTCGAAATGACGGAGCGGCTATTCGCGCTGAGACGGCAAAATGCTTTTTAACGTTAGCGAACGTTCGCTCTCTCTGTAATGTGGGACATACAGCGTTTGTTTGTTCAATATTCGGTCGCCAAGTCGAAGCGACGATATACGGACACGCGAAAAAAAGAAAAATATTTCTCTTCCTTTTCCTTCTTACTCCTTTTTCTTCTTTGCATTTTCGTCATTCGAAATAATATTTTCGAATCGCCGTTGGTAGAGGTGCCCTTCATCGCGTGTTAAATGTATATGTATGTATATGCGTATATTATAGATTTTTAAATGATAATGCAGTCAGGTGACAATAGCCGCTGTTGATAACTAATATCGCCTTGATAGCAATGCGTTGCGCCGAGAGAAGTCACTACACATCAAATCGACGGGCTTTGCTGCCCAAATAGGTCTCTGCTCGTACTAGTAGTAATCTATTTTTTTTTCTAATAAAAGTACTTCCGATATCCGGCGAAATGGGCTTAATCCCAATGCCAATATTTACTATGTTTAATAAAAAAAAAAAAAAACCTCGATGTACAGGCATAGGAATGATCGAGATTCGCTCATTCATTGTGGATTGACACTCCGTTACATACATTTAATTACACATTTCATATATACATGTTTTTTACGAGCGACAGTGCAATAAATATGTGAGAAAAAGCTGAAACTAGATGCAATCTAATTTAAAAATAATAAGAAGAGTGGGAATAAAAACGACATCCGTGTACCACTACGCGTTTGACGAACCGGAATAGCGCGGAAGCTAAAAATCGTTTTTTATTTATATGTCTTTAAATTAAAGAAAGAAACTTGTAACACCTGCGGGGACCTCTGATACGCACAGTCATTTAAGCTCGGCAAACCTAAAAACTCGAACTCGACGTGCTGCGAACATCAGGGCTGTTCTCGTTCCAGCTGAACTTGCACACTTCATCTTTTCTCTTTTTCTCTTCAACGTTAAGTTCAGCTGAAACGAACAGGTCCATTCACACACATCTATATACATTACACACACATACACGCGTCTATTAATTTTTTACCGAATTTTTAAAATATAGCTAAAAAGTAGGACTCATTTAATTCGATTCAATAGCGGGATAACGAAGGCTTATATATAAAGCTCCAATTTTTTATTTCACCCCTGAAAAGGCTGTCGACGTAACTGCCGAATAAGCGCGAGCGAGAAGCGTCGTCATTAAGCAGCGCCGAAAGCCATTGAGAAAATCTGACAGAGCCGAAAAAGCGATGAAGCTCCCAAAAACGCGGCGGTAACGAACGGGGGACGGGCGAATGGACCGGCGAGTTCCGCACCGTGTATATGCGTTATCTCCGCGCCGAGTTTACGTAACGCGTCTCGATCGCGATTAGCTCGGTTAGCGCACGACCGAATAAGGGGGTACGCGCATATATAGATATATATATACACACATGTGTAAGATGTATATTTATCTGTCTAAAGCGCGATATTAAAGTTGAACGATCAGGACGCGCCGCTATTATTGCGTCTCCGTTATCGTCTGGCGCGAAAGGTATACGAAAGCCGACGCTAACGCGCCCGATTTGTCTCGTCTCGTGCGTTACCACGCTCTCGGTGTCGCGTCGTAGCCCCTTCGGGCAGCGCGACGGGGGTACGGGAAGGGGCAGTGCGCTTCAACGACGAGCGAAGAAATAGCTTTATCCAGTGCGATAAGTGCCATCATCAATCGTCTCGCAGAAGGTCCAAGATAATTGTAGCGAAACCGCTAATATAAGCCGCGCGGTTCACGCTCTCTGTCTTTCTCTCTTTCTCTCGGCCAATCGCGCTCTCCTCGAGACTCGATACACGCTCGATTAAGGTGATCCTAAAGCTGTCTGTAATACCTACACTCGTTTTTAACAATATTTGCTTCGTATAAAAATTCTGCAACTTGATGTTACAAAATGAGGGTGCACGCGTACTTTTCGCTTAACTTTTTTGTTTGGAGTCTCAGCTTAATTCTACGAACGCGTGCGCGCGCGGTATGATATTCCTTGACGTCTACTGAATGGACCCGCACCCTCATTTCGTAACATCAAGTTGCAGAATTTTTATACGAAGCAAATATTGTTAAAAACGAGTGTAGGTATTACAGACAGCTTTAGGATCACCTTAAGACGTACACGCCTACGCACGCATGGTATTAAGAGCATCGCGATCAGAGCAGATGAGCACGCGTGTGCCGCGACAATGCGCTCGTTTTGTATCGGTTAATGCCGCGCGTGTCCCCAGGTGTCCCCGTTTCTTACTTCCCCGTTCCAATTTGGATTCGTTCGATTATCGATAGACGAGGCAATTCCGCTAACTTCCATTGCGCTAGGCGGACGAGCGCGATTGTCGCGGCGATAACGGATCGTCGCGATGAAGTTGGATTGCATTGCGCATAACGGAAAACGACGACAACGCGCGCGCGATGGCGAACGAGCCGCACGCGTATATCTATATACATATTTAGGAAGAATTAGTTTTACGTAAACGAGGGTATACTTTCAAAATAGGGATATGTATATAGAAGAAATAAAATAAGTCGCACACATTGTATCGCAAAAAGATGCAAATATATTTATTCGATCGCGTCGCATATTCTTTGTGATAAATAAGATATCGATGATTACGAAATTGAGGTGGTGATCATGCGTGAGTACGTGGCGGTATTTATCTTCAAATTGATTAAAAAGATGTTAATCAGATTAAAGATACAAATTGATAGATCGCTCGGTAATTGCGGATCCAATGACAACGAAAGGAAAGATTTTAATCGGACGTTGAATGCATATAGCGGACAAAGCTTCGAGCGCCGCGTGTATCGAAAATTTAAACGGTAAATGTCTGAGGCGAAATATCAACGTAAAACCTAGATATCATTGAATTTTCTCGCTCTTTTTAGCATTAGTGAATTCTTTGTCGTTCGTTTTTATTTATTTTTTTTTTTTACATGATTTGCGTTTTATATGATTGCGTTGAATACTTCACGCGAGCTATGCGTATTTAGGAGTTTACATATTTCTTTATTCACAGGTTTCAATCATCGTTGAAATTAGAAGACGGTTCAAACACAGAAACGTTTGCAAATTACAATTCGATTAGACAACGTCGACCCCGAATACCCGGTTGTGGCTCTGAACCCCTTTGTTTTCAATTTATTAAATTTTACTTATAATTACACGCTTATCGCGTCCTACATCATTCGTTGGCGAAACGTGCGTCCGCGTCTCTCCATACGTTGGAAGGAAAAAATGCGAGGAAAAACGTAACGCTTGAGCGAGATCCCACATACATCAGAACGTAGATCTCATATACCGCTGCGCTATAAGCAAATACCGCGTCGAGAAACGGCCGAAGCGGATATATGAAGCTGACTGTGGGCCTCGTTATATTTTTGGTACGATCATCGTTCGGGATAACGAAACGCGGCCGATGCGATGCCAGAATTTGGTACGCAAAGCGGAGCGAGGATGAGTATAGGAGAGTAAGCAGGGTCATTTTCGCACGTCCGCCACGTCGAGATACGCAGAGAATTACACGGCAATTCGAATAACGATATACGACCGATATTGGCCAAAGAAATTCACGGGGAATTCATCCGACCGCAAATTGGCCGAGACAAAGCGACGGCGACGACCTCCGATAACGAAACGCTCGACACGTTTTCGGAACGGACGAGGCAGCTCTATTCTCCGGAAATCGTTTTCTCCCGCAGCATCGATATATCGGAAGTTGAACGCATCTCCTACGAATCCTGGAAGTCTCGATACTCAAAGGCGCGTCGAAGTCGCGCGAAACATCAGGATTAATATCCCCTCTGGTTATTCGCTCATATCTATGTGTCATTGTATTAATTTACCCTCTTATACCGCCGTTATTTACAATCGAAATAAAATTGCCGTGATTTTGTCGAGTTCAATTTCCGACGCCACGCGAATTGACTCCCCAATTTGTTCCGAGTAAACGCAAATAAAGGGCCGTTTACGCGAGAGCCCCGAAAATTCGAGCCCGGGGGAAAGAAATTCACAAGCGGCGCGGGACACGCGACCGTGAAAATTGGTCGGGAAGAGGCAAACGTGCGTCACGCGAGACGCTCATCCGGCTCATCCCCAAAATGACGAAAACGCTCGCGTCCGTTTTGGGACGCGAACGGCACGGCGTGGCGCGGCGCGGCGCGACACGGCCGCGACGGAAGTCGCTTTCTCTCGGGCAACGTCATCCCGACGCGGTCACACGGACGGACACGGACGTTACCGTCGTTGCACGACTTGCACGCGACACGCGAGACGCGAGCGAACGTGTGATACCGGCGGTTCGGGTCGCGCGAAACTCGGAGTCGGATCGAGGAGCGACAACGATCGCACGAGAGGCATGGACACAACAACGCCCGTCCCGTATCCCGTAGTGGTAGTCTGTAGTCTCGTATCGTAGTGTCTAGTCGCGAACGACACGGTGCTCGGCGCGAGAACAAGATGGCGGCGCCGCAGGCACGCAGCTAGCGCATCGTTCACCCCCGACTATTTTGTGTCCCGAGATATTCATTTCGGCGAAAAATGATATTCGGGTGTCCGGGCGGTAACCGAAATAGTCGGATATGCTAGGCAGGAAGCGTTCGGCAGTAGTCATTTATATTTTTTATAGACTTCAAAATTTTACGCTTCGATTTATATACTTGTATTACGCTTCAATTTATACTCTTGTGTGCGTTTATTTTTCAATTATATTAGGCATTTATACATCGTGATACACACGTTCTGATAAATGTATTGAGCGTAAGGCACGCATCTCGGACGAAAATCTAACGAATCCCGTTTCCGTAGATTTTATGGAAATTGCAACAATAAATAACAAACGTAAATCTCCCAGATATGTATGTGGCGTTCTCGGTTGGATGCGAGACACATTTACAGTTTTAAATCGACTTTGCGGTCTTATCGAGAACTAAAGAATTCGACGTCCCAAGGAGAAATTGTTCCGGCATTATTACGGTCGCGGGTGTTTCGTTTCGCTCACGTTTCAAAAAATCGTTTGACTTAACGAAAAATTTTGTAGGAAAAGGACCACTCGTCGTTCCTCGCCCGTCCCGCCGCCGAATCCACCGAATCGTTTACGCGAGAAACGCGCTTATCCGCCCGCGAGTCTCATTAATGCGGCGCGCGCTATCAAGCTCCGGCACGTTTGTTCGATCGTTACTTCCTTGATTAGAGGGAACGTCGCGAAGTTAAGCACTTTTATTTTCGTAACAATCCGATTGTCCGTCTTTATTCCCGGTAGAAAGTACCGCGGCCCCGGGTAATTGGCTGCCCCTTAAACCGGCCCTGAAGCGAGAGAAAGACGGAAAGAGCGAGAATACACGTGTGTGCGCGCGCACGCATTCTCGAAGCGAGCGAGAGAGAAAGAGAGAGAGCGCGAGTGGAGACCGTAGGACGGGAAGGCGCGGGGAGAAGGCGAGAAGGAACAAAGATGGCAGATAGGATTTGACTCGACCGCGTCGACGGCGACCGGCGTTGGCGATGGCGATGGCAGTGGTGGTGGCGGTAGTGGCGGGGTGGTGGTGCGGAAGGAAGAGAACGAACGACTTACGCGGGGGCGGGGGGAAGAAAGGTAAGGGGGAGCCACGGAAAGAGAGAGAGACAGAAGGAGCGCGAGCGCGACGATCCGGCGTGGAGCGAGGCGGGCGTGGAGGGGCAGGGGGAGGGGGGGCGAACTACGGGACGAAAGGGACAAGCGCGGCTCGGGGGTTCGGGTTAGCTCGTTCGACCCGTTATCCCTTCCCCGCCCGCGTTGAGTCCCGAGTTCTCCCTACCTGTCCTTGCTTCGATTCGAACGAGTCCCTCCTCCCTCCCCCCAACACCTTTTTTCGCCGCGCAGTCCGAAGCGCGCGCGCGCGCGCGCGCTCGCACACCCTCCCGTTGTTTCCCGCCCCACTCTCTGGCGCCCCCCTCTCTACCCGCCGCGCGCGACCTCACCGCGCCTGGCGGGCGACGATCGCGATCGCGGAGCCGCCTCTCTCTCGCGTAGACTCGTTCCGCTCCCCTATCGCGGCTGCCCCACCAGGCGGCGGGACGGCGATGCTAGTCGGCGAGCCTCGCTGCGCTCCCGCCACGGTGACGTCACTCCGAGTAGCGTAGTGCAGTGAGAAGGAGCCGAAGTCAGCTCCGTTCTGCGTTACATGGCCCGAGTGTGAGGCGTTGCGAAGGCGAAGTGAGTTCGCGAGGCGGTAAATAAATCCTTAAAACAACGACGCGGAGAGGAAAGGGTAGAGGAAGAGAGCCGAAGTAAAAAAAGTATAACAAGTCCGAGAGTGAGTTTTAGTTTCTCGATGTGTCGTCCGGCCGGACGTCTCGGCATCGCCGCGGCGTCGCGCATGCACGCGTATATGTTCGCCGCGCGACGACAACGGGAGTTTTACGCCGCCGCCGCCGCCGCCGCCGCCGCTGTCGCCGCCGCCGCCGCCGCCGCCGCCGCGCGCGTAATCGGGAATCGCGCGCCGAGATAACTTGGCGTTTGGTTCGCCGCGATCGCGCGCGCGTCTACCAAAGTCGCCGGAGCGCGCCCCGCGCTCTCGATCTCGCCCTCGAGGCGCTCGAGGCGGCGAGACTCGAGTGGTGATTTACTTGGCGCGGATCGCCCGTGGTATGTATACGTATAAATGTAATTAACGTGAGACGTGCTCGGGCCGCGCGAAACGTATACGTCGGTGATGTGAAAGAGGGAAAGAGAACGACAGCGACAGCGAGAGAGAGAGAGAAGAAAGGCGATTCCCCCAAAGTGATTACATTGGCGCGGGGGGAGCACGGGTTTGCGCGTGTATGCTCTCCACGCGTGTACCTATATTCGAGTGTATGTGTACGGTACGAGAAGGGCTACCGTGTCGCGTCTACTCGCGCGTGCGGTAAGGCGAGGAAGAGGAAACGGCGCGTTCGAATTGATTCGCGTTATCAGCAGTGGGTCACGCGCGCGCACGCCGCGGCGCGCGACCGAGGCTCGCTTGAAGCAGGCGAGCGCCTCGACGACGACGACGACGACGACGAAGGGAATTTTCGTGTTTCTCGCGTGCGCGAGCGAACGAGCGCGCGCGCGCGCGCGGGCGCGTCCTCGGCGTCCTCCGCGGTGACGCCGTGCCGTGGCCGCGTAACGTGTCGTGACGTGTCGTGTCGTGCTGTGCCGTGCCGTGCCGTGCCGTGCCGTGACGTGCCGTGCCGTGTCGTGCCGTGCCCGTGTCCTGGTCCTGCTCCGGCGCTGGTTGTGCTGCCTGCCCGTGCCGTGCCGTGCCGTGCTGTGTCGCGTCATCGTGCCCCCGGTGTGCTGCTGCGTGCCGCTCCGACGGAAATAAAACGGAGCGGAGAGCGGCACGCACGAAAGCGCGCGTCGCCTTAGCGTCGACGACACGAACGCGTGTGCGTCGCGAGGAATAATGCCGCGCCGGGATGGATCGTATCCCGAGCCGCCGAGTGCCGGGAAGTGCTCCTCGTGGCTGAGTGACGTGTGATTCGGTTGGGAGCAGCAGCCCCCCTTCCCCCCCACCCCACCCCGCAAGAAGGTATTCCCGTACGCGACACGAGTGATCGTACGATGTGGTGTTCTCCGGCGACGGTACTACCGATCCTCGCAGTCGCAATCGTCAGTGGCGTCCGCTTAAGTCAAGGCTCCTGCTGCTGCACCGTCACCACCCGCACCTCGACCTTCGCCCCCGTGTCACCTCGCGACACCTCGACGACGTCGGAGCGCGTCGCGCCGGGTAAATTGCTCCGCGGTCTTCTCCTCATCCTCGTCGTCGGCGTGGTCGGCGTCGTCCACGTCGTCGTCCCGCTGACAGCCGGATACATCGTCGCCTTCGCTACCTCACCGGAGCGGCTCCGCGACCTGCTGCCGCCGAACTCGGTATTCGCCTGGTGACTGGTGAATCGACGCGCGTCTCGTGTTCCCCGAGGTGAAATCAAAATTGGCAGTGCCGTGAGCAGCGTGGCCGAGAGCGAGCGAGCGAGAGAGAGAGAGTGAGAGAGTGAGAGAGGGACGCGTGCGCGAATTGATCTCTCCGTCGGTGGAGATAAAACGAAGAAACAGGAGCGCGGAGGAGGCAGATTCAGTTCCTAAGCAGAGAAAGAGTGAGCGAGAGAGAGGGGTGGAAGCCGGTCTGTTTCAATCGATCGGGAAAAAAAAAAAAAAAAATAGCGCGCTCTTCCGGTGTGTCGGTGGCCCAGAGTGTCTGGTGAATTTGTATTCTGCCTTGATCGAGGTTGTGTGTCGTTGTACAGTGCCTCCAAACGATACCACAACATCCGATCCCAAATGAAGAGTTCGGAGCAAAATGGTTAGAGAGACACGTCACCTGTGGGTTGGAAATCTGCCGGAAAACATCCGAGAGGATCGCATCAGGGAGCATTTCAAACGGTAAGTTACCCCCCTTTCTCTTTCCCTCCCCCCCCCGCCCTCTTTCTTTTTGAGAACCTCTGCGTGTACATACGGGCGCGCGAAGTCGCCTCGAATTCCCTCGCGATCAACGGGACGATACTTACATGTTCCAGCTTTAAGTCCATCGCCTTCTCTCCCGTAAAACCGCGTCCCACGTTTCGTGGCTCGCGAATCCAGCCTCGTACGCGTCACCACCGCGTCGATACATCCTTGCTCCTGTAGTGCGTTTTGCCGCGTATTGATCTAGAACGCCGCGAAAGTTCAAGTCTTTAACACGGACACGCACGCACACACACGCGTGTAGGAATTATCGGCCGCGAACTTGAAAGATAAAGATAGAGTTCTTTTTTTTTCTTTCTTCGTCCCTTAGAACCTTACGTCCCGTAGCTCACGCTCTCCACAGATTTAACGACAGATTTTTCTGGAAGAATCGAAGTCGAACTTTCTTTGGCAAAAAAGGTGTCCCAGGAGCTGGTCATTTTTGGAGTTGCGAAGGAGGCCCTTTTCCCGAAATAATCTTCAAGAAGGATCATATATATTCTTATATTTTTGTACGTGATGTATTCTTCGACTGATAAATAATGTAATTTCTATGTTCAAAGTTTATTTTTATAGATGTATAATGTTGGAAATTGATGTAATGACGTTTTGATATTTTTTTTTGTTTAAAAGAATCGACTTTAGCTCTAACAGAGAATTTATTATTGCAATTAAGAAGCATTATAGAAGCATGTCGATTTTATCGGAAACGGAGAAGAAATTCTAGGCAAGAGTTACGCCGTTAATTTTCGCATGCAAATTAATAGCGATGATTTTTGAACAAAATTCTTCGAAAAATAATTATTCTAAAAATCTGAATCCTTAATTAATTTCGCGAAATATTAAATGGAACATTGAAAGAAAAGTTATTATAATTAGTTGGGATTTCAATTTAAAATCGTGTTTCTAGACGCGATAAATTTAATATAAATACGAAAAGTCTTTGTTACATCCAGAATATATTGTGACGTAATGCTCGTAATTGTATATACTTGATAATAACAAAATTAATCTATTATTAAGATAATTTAAGCTTTTCTCGCTACAAGAACTTTCGGCGCAAAACGCGCGTTGCGAGCGGTGAGTAGTCGCTTATCGTTAGCAGTGATCGACTGTGAACGATTGGAGCGACTTCTTGCCAGCGTATGTTCTTTATTGTTGAAATGCTGAGTTGTTTTATAATGAGGAATTGTTAAAATGCTGAATTGTTTTCTAATGACGAGAACATTTTGATCGATTCCCATTCCTTGTTCAACTTTACGTAAACGTTAAACGTGAAACACGAAGTGTAAATTGCAATATTTAGATGCTAAGTCATTGTCGCTTAGAAATACTGATAACGATGAAAAAGTTAAGAAATTATGAGTAAACCGATAGGTACATCTGTATAAAATGATCGCTTTTAACGGGATACTCTCTTAAAAACTGTATTGCGTTATTAAAAGTGTACATTCGTAAAATGCAGCTCTGGCTGCATACCTCTGTATAAGCTGGTACTTCTTTTCGATTTCTAAAAGAACGTTCTAATACGATCGAACTGTTCAACGAACGTCCTTGCATTGTTAAGTTTCCGTATGTCTTTCCAGTTAGCCATAGGTCATTTAGTGAGCTGGTTCTTAACGGTTCGTTAGGGCATTAGTCAAACTTTTGTCGCGAGTCTTAAGAAAACGATCCATTCCATCCTTGACAATTGAGATTAGCAATATGGTATTTCTTTTTATTCTACCTGCGGAAAGTTTAGGAAGTAAACGTTTGAAACATTCGAGGGACAGTAAGTAAATGGACTGTATCCTAAAAGAGAAAAATTTCCATTGTAATTGTGTTTTTGTTAGGGAGAAAGGTATTGAGCATTTTTTGCTGACGATTTACCGGTCTCGTCTCGATTTTCAAATATTTTAAATGTAGTGAAATATTTAAGGTTGAGCCACAGGTAGAGATCTTTTCAAAAAGGCACTTTGAAAAAAACTACCGTTTGGAAAGAAAGGTATTCTCTATAAGCGAGAGACAGACAGAGGGATTTTTAAATTTAAATTTTGTCACGTCGCACAAGGTGTACAGAGAAAACCTATAGAGGAGACAATTCCGAAGGAAAGTTTTGGGAGATCGAGACGATTGATCAGAGAGAAGAGTTTGCACTGTTATTTTTCGAAGCTATTGTTTCGCCCGAAATTTTGCGACCTTGTATTTTTCATTGTCGCCTTCAGGTTTTGTCAGGTTTTGTCAGGTTTCTACCGTGTGTTACGGATATCTGTATGTAATATATATATATGTAAGAGGAAAGTTGTACGGCGTCGCATCATTTACAGGCTTGTTTTTGTTTTCGCACAGGCCACCGGCGTTATCGCTTCGATAAACCAAGTTTCAGGAAACGTGTTAAGGTATTCCGATGTTTTCGATATGGTCCGTAGTACGCGAGGACATGCCGACGGAAGAGAAAGAGAGAGAGAGAGAGAGAGAGAGAGAGAGAGAGAGAGAGAGAGAGAGAGAGAGAGAGAGAGAGAGAGAGAGAGAGAGAGAGAGAGAGAGAGAGACGGAGAAGAGAGTGAAACGGCGGCCGTATGTCTGCATGTACATATACGCGACTTATACGATCGCATGCACACGAAGATACGTTATATACCGAAGGCCTTGGCTCCGTCTCTCCTCCTCTCTTCGCGTAGCATGAGCGCGTCGTCATTTGTTTTTTCCCCGAAGTAATAATAGCTGAGGACAGCCATTTTGAGAGAGCTCGCAGCAGCGCGAAGTTATTGTTCGACAGTGGCGCTCAATGCGCGGCTCCGCGAGCGAGTTATCCGCGAATATTTCTGTCATCCGAATCGGTTCTAACGGAGAAAAATTCGTATAACCGGTTTTAATCTTGGAGTTCGATTATATATCGATGTGCAATTACGATAAGCAAAACGAATATCGGTCGGATAGTCTGTATAATTCGAACGAGTTTTTACTTTAAGCGTCAAGCTATGAAAATTGGAAGACGAAAGCAAGAAAGTAAGACGGGTGAGCTCTTTTGTTTGTGAACTAAAACGTTTATTATATTCTAGATCTATTTATTTTTGGGTTCTTGGTCTTCTTTGGTTGTTAGGCTTATTGGTCTTTCAGTGTCGATGAAATCGGCGATATGAGATATAAAAAGAAAATGTATAATATTCAAAGCTTTAGTTTAGAAGAAAGTTTCTTACGTACTTCACCGGTGTTTCTACAAATGTCAAATTTATCGGCTGTTTCGGCGAATGCATTTACAAGCACGTTTAAGGAATTATTTCTTGAATTGCCTTTCTAAAGCCCTTTGGACAATGCTAGGCAACGGGCAATATGGAACAGGGAATAGAAATCGGAAATCATGTATAAATGCAGAATAAACAGTGTCACAGACACGCGCACAATAGACACAGAGTTTTCCGTCACGTTGGAAATTCTGTGCCTATATTGCCTGTTGTCGACCGAAGCATTTGAATTTTTTAGGTTGTAATTAACGATTTTTTGGTTATTTCAAGGGGCTTAACCCAATTTTGCAAATCTGCAGAACCCAATCGATCGGTTCGAAATTTGGAGAAATACTGATATTGTTCATTAAAATGTTTTTTTTCCTTTAACGTTTGTTTCATATAAAAATAAACGTATTCGCAATAAACAATACCTACTCCATTAGCATAATATTGTGAAACGTTTGATTGACGTTTATCATTTTACATTTTGTCAAAATACGAAATGTCATTTTTAGAATAATCCACATAAAGATAGGAAAAATGTCTAATATATTGCATTTTCAATAATTTCGTGTCATATAAAGAAGATTGGATTTCAATTGTACTTTATAAAACTTGTAATAATGTTTGATTTGAAAAATATGAAATGTTCTCCAAATAATTTCCGATACTTGTATTTTTGTACAACGTTCTTTCTTGCATGGTATTTTTTTATTACGATTACTTTTATTCGCATGATATTTACAGTAAAAAGATTTCAAAATAATAAAGCAAACATGTGCGTGTAATATAAAAACAATTACCAGAGTGCATTGGCATAAGCGTGGAAGTAACGGTGACGTACGCCAGGGGCTCTCAATCTGCGGATACGAAATATTTCATGTAACACGAGCAAGAGAGAGACTACAATTACATTTCACTTCTTTCGCATATAGAATGCACATAAAATGTTATTTTTAATATACAATACACACGTAACAGTCCCATTACGCGATTTGATTTGATTTTATTTGTTATTATTTTATTATATTTTATATTTTACTTTATTTTACATTTGACAATATATCTATATGTAAAATTCACATAATTACGAATGCTGTTCTTGGGTGGGTAATCGATGACATTCTTAATACATTTCTTTCTTTTTCTTATCGGATTTTAATATAATTTTATACTTTGACGGTATTTATACTTTAAACATCTATTAAAATAGTTTGCGAACACTTGAATCAAATATTTTTTTGTCGCATCGAATGATAAAAATATAATTACAAAATATATAATTTTTCGATAAGAAAGTTACAAATTTACTTACAACTTAACTTACTCTCTAAATTTTTTCGAGTGAAATATCACTCTAATCGAGTGAAAATTCACTTAAGCAAAGAGTGAAAATGGAACATATCTTATCGAGTGAATATTGACTCGGTATGTTGAGTGAATTAGATCACTCGTGCGCTCGAGCGAAATATGACTCGTGTATTTGAGTGAACTTGCACTCCATTGCAGAGTGCCTTCTTCAGGTCTAATTTTGGTGTTCGCTTGTTCTTAGAGTGAAATTTTGCTCTTATTCGAGTGTGCAACATCGAGTGATTTTTTACAGTAATTCACTCCCTCACTAGAGTGAAGCAAACCCAGCAAACATGTAACGTACAGGTTAGTTGTAATTTCATACTCAATAATATAAATGCAATATAACACATGTATTATATTGCATTTATATTGTTGAGTAGGAAATTACAACTATAACCTGTACGTTACATGTTGCGTTATGCATTGTATTTGTTAAGAAAGCTAGAAAAAATTATCTAAAAAATTTGTTTCCTAAAAAAATAAGCAGAAAAGCATTATAAAAAAATTTTAATGTAATCAAATTTAGATAAATGACATAGCACTTTGAACTAAAATAAAGAGATACGGTAGTGTTTTGCGCCAAGTACGCGCGGAGCGAGACGCACCATGATTCTTATTTACTGGGAGAAAGGACAGACAAGGCTAGTTACAAATTACATCCACTTGACTTTCGGGTTTATTAATTTGCAATTAAAGTACAACTACAACGCACGTGATGACGCCAGACCGCGAGTTCGTTGGTGCCGATCGCCGCGAATCTGAGATCACCAGAGAAGGTTAAGAACGAGCACAGGTACCATTTCACAGGCCTTGGACGGACCCGCCACGTAGTCGTCACCAAGTAATGCCGTCGTCATATTGCAATTTGTACATTCTCCTTATCATCCGTCGTATATTACCCGCCGTATTACTTGTACTGACAATATGTATTAATTCATGGATTCCAATTCTGAATCAGAGCTGAAAAGACAAAGTAAAAAGAGATTTAGTATTTTCTTAAAATGAAAAATTAGGTACATAAATAATTAAAGCAATTATGGAAGCTTACTCAGACATGGTCTGTGCTGATTCTGACTGAATTTCTACTGCACTCAAAATACAATTTAGACTGTCACAGCAGCTCTTGGGGGTATTAAGTCCATTGTAGACAATGGATTCAAAAAAGTTGTAGAAGTTTAGAAGAGCGGCTGCATAATGTACGTCAAACATGTAATGTAATTTAAAGAGCCTGTCAAAGGCACGCAGAGGATTGTTTCCTACAGGAAACAAATGATTTTCAATTTGGATAAAAAATGGGCCTTTTCTTTGGTCCATGTTTGTGCAACATAATAGAAATGGCTGCTTGTGCAAAGAGCTTCTCTCAGAGATTTTAGAATTTATATCTTCATTTGCCTGCAAAAACAAGAGATATTCAGAGATAAACAATAAACATGTAATTTCAATCTATTTGCTAAGATTTACTTACACCTATGAACTGTAAGAGACTTGGATGTGGAACTGAGTTGATACGAGCCACCTGGCCACCACTTTGCTTTCTCTTGGCTTTGTTCTGAAAAAAAAGTAATTAAGAATATATAATAAAGTATAAAAATTTTTCAGGAAATTTAAATTAGAAAGAAAAAAATAATACATACCTGTGCTTTTGTAACATTCGAATGGTTCGGAGGAGGCAGCAACTCAGGTAAAACCACAATTGCTTTTAAATTAACTGGAAACAAAAAAAATTCTCATTAATTAAATTTAAAAAAAGTGCATGATAGAAAATTCTTTGCACTCACTACTCACTGTCAAAATCAGTTAATTTCTCTAGCAAATGAGGTGCTACATTTTTGCAATGTGCAATAATACGTGGGGCGAAATGGGTGGGAAATCTTGCCAACAGTACGTCGTGCCCTTCAAAAATGTCTCTAAATTCATTATCAATCTGCAACCACCATAATTTTCAAGACAATTATATAGAAATGAAAAATAAAAGACAATAATTGAGAACTTTGAAGACAATTGAAAAGAATTTGTCATACCATTTCACCCTCATAGTTTTTAAGGCGAGGATATTTTTTTAACACATCGGAAACTGTGATGCTTTCAGATGATTTGATTTCGGTATATCTGTTTGGCCGGGTTTCATATAGTAAACGTTCAATTTGAGCCTTGACGGAATCAGTTGGCTTTGTATGCTTCATTTCAGAAATCTGGTTTAAAAAAGTGACTTGTAAATTGCAGTTTATACAGCTTTAATAGTTAGTTTTAATTATTTGTCAACTAAGTACCTTTTCAATGAGGACAGACTCGGTTAGTTGTGGCCTATCTATAAACGGTTGTTTCCTTATTTTCTTTTTATTTGGTTTTTCAGTTGTTAGTCCTCTGCGCTTCTCCTTCCTGGGTAAATGCTTTCTTATCGTTTTCAGCCGCCACTCAAGATAGCCCTCGCCAACAACTTCGTCGTAGAAACTCTCCTACAAATTTAAAAAAGAGAACGTCTGAAACATTTAAAACATTTCTGACAACACAGAAACCACAAGTTACTTACATGAGAACGCCCTTCAATTTTTGATGATAATCTAGGAAATGTGGACACAATGGCCTTTGCAACACGAGACTTATATTCCTTGGAAGGATATCTAAATAAGAAAACAAAAAAAAACAATTAATTAATATTCTACAAAAAATAGAAAAAAAATTAACAAAAAATAAAAGCAAAAACTAACTATATGTACTTACGTGTTGCCCCATTCTGAGCACATTTCAGATACTACAATCTTTACCAAATCTCTTCGGTGCTTGTTAGTAAATTTATTTGATTGCAAAATCTTGGCTAAGTCTTCATGCTGTTCTGAATGCTTTTCAATCCATTTTTCAATATCAATAGTTTTGCTGTTAATATTGCGATTAATGCCAGGCTTTTCAACTGCAGTGTTTGTCTCAGACAATGAGTCAGTATCCGTTTCGTCCAGTTCCAAAAGTTTAGTCTGGGCCTATATTGAAAGTAATAACAAATTAAACAAAGATAAGGCCAATCCAATTTTTTTGTAGTGTAATTAGCCGCAATCAATAGCCAGCGTACTACTGCCAAAACCAGGAATGCTCTTACCGATTCACGTGTTGAAGAAGATTTTGATGTTGAAGGACCTGGATCTACTGATAGGCACGTCTCTCTGATAGGCACGGACATATTTAATGTGTCCGCATTTGGTGTGTCAACCATAATGAACTGTTGATAAAAGGATGTATTAACTTTGAATCTTAAGTATTAATGCGGATGAACTGGATATACTGACCACATTAGTGTGTTCCCTAACAAGGAAAGCTATCAGTTTCCGTTGACCCATTTCGTTAACCCCAATTTCCTTTAAATCTTGCTCCGAAAAAAAAGGAAGAGTTGTACCAGTAGCTTTTTCTCCTAAAGAAGAAGAAAAGCACAATAAAAAGCAATGCACATTGACTTTGAAATATAGCAAATTAGAAATCAGCTTACTCATATAATTTATCACAACGTCACATCCATCATTTAAAACAAGCTAAGGTGAATATAAATGAATGAGTTTCGAACAAATATCTATTCTACCTGCTGAAATATTCACAAAGCAGACAAGAAAACATAAGTAGTATCAGCAGAGGAACCATAAAATACCGAACATAAATGCACACACCAATGTTAACAACTTAAAATATGACATTTAAATAAAAACAAAGCAATTCAACCTGCAACAAATTATAAAAAAACATTGGCTTACTTTTTTATTTAAAGCTCCAATAATATTAGTCTGTGTAACATTTTATAGAATAGAAGCCTGAGTGGCATCTCTTGATTGACACACGTAATCTTACTGTTAAACCTAAAGAGTAACAGAAGCCCTAATGCGCAAACATAATAATAAGTGTTTTGACCAGCTCCTTCATTTCTATATTCTAATCTAATTCTAGTCTAATCTAATGAAACAAACTAGGAAAGTGGTTGGCGTACCCATAAAAAAAAAAAAGAAATAAATAAATTTATGACACATTGAACAAGTATAGCCTTCCATTGGTGACACTGTTTGATTGTAAACAATAACAAGAGGTACTTTGTTTACAGGCCTAAAATTAACCAACCAACAGATATTCAAATAAATTCACAAGCAAAGATCTGAAATAAAATAATACTTTGTCAGCCTAAAATTAACCAACTACTAGACATATTCAAGTAAATTAACAAGACTTAAAAGAAAATAACGTGAACAATATTATTACGCTTACATTACTTGTCTGTCTTACCAAACTGATACGTACTGAGTAAAACATTAATTGTGTTCTCATTAACTCCTCTCTTTTGCAGATACATGGCTAAAGCCTCAGAGTCCATCATTGCATCCTGAAATAACAATTCTTTATTAGAAATTAAAAACAAACTAGACATGGGCACTTTTTATTTAAATAACAAATTAAAAATAATATTTGAAAATAAAATGTTATTCAAATACTTTTTTTATTTGTTATTTGCAAACAATATTTAAAAGTTAATATTATAATAAGAATAAATCTAAATAATTTATTAGAAAATGAATTATTTAGGAAAAAATTCAAATAAATATTTTAAAATAAATGTTTATTTAAATAATCAAAAATATAATTTTAGAAAAATTATTTTTAAGCAATTTTTAATAGCAACTTATACATTCTTTTATAAATAATACAAAACGTTAATAACATAAAATATATATTGAGCTATATTATAGTTTATAATATATATATATATATATATATATATATATATATATATATAAACAGCATGTATAATAAATGAATTACTCGAAATTTATTTGCAAATAATGTATTTTTAAATACTGTTTTTATTTACATAGGATCTCAAAATAGTCAAATAAATTTATAATTTTATCTAAACCATGCCATTTATACGTGCTGTTCATATTATAAACTATTACTACGTTTACGCAAGCGTTACTTCTGTAGTAACTTACTGTGTGTAAGATATTTTATTCTAAATACATTGCGGCGGCCGGTAGACGACTGCCGCTCTGACCCGTACTTTCGACAGGCCCGGCACGCACATACACACGGTCGAGGCATGTGATCACGTATGTCGATTTTTCCAAACTTTAGATCTCACATTACGACAATTCCTTCGAGTAAACGGGATTTTTCTTCGCGTAAACGGGATTTTGTAGTAACTTACGATAATTTATTCAGCGTAAACGAGTGAATTATCGTAAGTTACTACAGAAGTAACGCTCGCGTAAACGTAGTAGTATATAGCTCATTATGTATTTAATATTACTAACGTTTTTTTTTATTATCTTTTAGCAACATAACCAAATCAACGCTCTGAAATAACAGATACAAATGTAGTGAGGTTATACTTACCTCAGGAAACATGTTCACTTTTTAGCACAATTCAATCCAATATAGCAAATAAAATCCAGGCACTAATATCCACAATCCGAAATATGGCAGACAAACACGTAAGCGCCCGGCACTTCTCCCTCCAACAAAGCAACCATCAACTGCCATCAACCATCAACGACATCAACATAAGTGAAAGTGGCGTCATAACCTACATAGTCAAACTGACGTCTGCACACGTCCTAAATACTGAATGTAGGAATACAACTCGCCCACGAATGTTATAAAGTAAACTTCAATTTTATGAACAATAGTTCTGTCTATGTACTCTCATAAATATCGTTCTGTTATTTTTCCGGAATGTGATGATGACTCACGTAGAGTAACACGTCACGTCTCTTGCGCGGGCTACGCAACTGAGCCATTCGGTTCGAGTAAATTTTCACTCGACCCGAGTTGCTCGGAACCAGCGTACCACAATTCACTCCGACACTTCGAGAGAATAATTAAGATTATTATCACTCTATAGTTCGAGTCACATATTTCACTCGAATTGAGTGAAAATAAGTGTAAAGTCACTCTGTGAAGAGTTGATAGTGCATTCACTCAAGCTAAGAGTCAAATTTTCACTCGAAAAAATTTAGAGCGAGAGTAGGGAGGAGGGAGAGAGATGACGTGTAATTCATAAGACTTTTAAAAATATTGATAATGAATAAAAATATCACGTCATATTGTATCAGAAAATATGGTCTGTCGTGATATTAATTAGAGAAAACGTATTCTTAAAAAGTCGCGAGAGAGAAACTAGTTTTTTTGAGTCACCGGAGTACCTCGTGTTATTAAAGTGAAACTGGAATATGTACTACGTGTTATCTGTATTAATATGAGTCACGCAAATTTATCTATTTATGATTTATCGGCTATAATAAAGTTTAATTCGATGTAATAAACACCGTGTTATTTCGCAATCCGTTTGTTTTTGCCAACTTGAAAAAAATTCTAATTTTTATTGAGAGATATCACGGTTGAAATGCCATGAAATAGTCAACTCAGGAAATGTTCAGCTTGGCGAGTAGAATAACGACAATGGTCGGAAAAAATCGATAGACGTTCGAGATCGAGCCATCGAGCTATCCGTGTGTTCTCTTCGATATTTTCAGTACGGGCACTAGCCTTTTCCCCTCTCTCTCCTTTCCTCTCTCTCTCTCTCTCTCTCTCTCTCTCTCGCTTTTCTCTCTCACTCTTGTGACTATAAATTTCTTCCCTCGAAACGCACGCGGCGGTAAACTCTCGCATTGCCAGCGGCACTACACGCGCGCTTCGCCGCGTGTGCCAGCTGGCGAATGCTCTTCACAGCGGCGTAGCACGGCGCGGCTCGGTTTTAGACCGAAAAGAAGAAATTTGGGCGTAAGAGCCTCCGCACAAGACTTTCGTATATGGTAACGACTTTCGATAGCGTAACAAAACGTACGTGGGTCAACGCACAAGAAACGTATCGGTTACGGCGGCGGCGTTATACGTCAATACGTTTCTTGTGCGTTGATCCACGTTACGTTATACTCTACGTTATCATACGAGAGTCTTGTGCGGAGGCTCTAAAGCGTATTGTTCATTCGCGGTTAAAATAATCGATTTGACGGCAAAGGACGAAGGCGACGCCAACAAATACGCTGTATTAGCCGATCGCGCTGTTAATTAAATAGATGGAGTGCTTGCGACAATATGAGACGCGGTCGATCGGGTTCACCTCGAACTTAACTCGTTCGCTTCGAAGTCTCTCTCTCTCTCTCTCTCTCTCTCTCTCTCTCTCTCTCTCGCCTGGATGGTCGTCCAACGGTCGCAGCCTCGGCCTCGGAGAGAACATTCGTCTCCTTAAAATGGCGGATGGCGCGGCGCGCTGCTGACCTCCGCTGGTATCGAGCGCGACGACGTACGCACAGGTGAAAGACGATATCTCCTTATCTTTCTTTAAAAATTGTCGCCATCGGGGGAAGAATGCTGACCTCGAATCCTCCACCGGTCACTCCCGCGTCGCGTCGGTCTGCTCGCGCCGCGCGACTTCGGCCTCGCCTCATGAATGAAGCCGAGCCGTTTGTTTCTATTACGCGTGCATATTTGCAAATGGCCATACAGCGCGCGGCGTGTCGCTGTTTGTATTGAAGATCGCTGGAAGGACGTTCGGTCGAAGACACGCGAGATAGAGAGAGAGAAAGGCTTATTGCCGGCGGCCGAAGTATTGACTCTTCGCACTCGGATTTCGCGCTTGGCTATAGGATTACAGACGACTACGTCAGAATTTAAATTAAGTTCCGGTAGAGAATTATGCGGAAGAAATATGCCATGTTGCAATACAGGGAAGACTTTATGACGAATGATACATTTTGATGAGTGACGCACCTTTATTCAATTGTATACGAGAAGCCGGACCGCTCACTTTTTGTAAACTTTTCTTAATTTTAACGCTAAAGCATGTACGATGAAATTTTCAACTTTACTTTCTCTACCTTAATTTCATGGAGTTGATCAGTTTTGCTTTTGAGATGCTCGTAGAAGTAACACAGATGCCTTATGACCCAAAATGCGTGAATTTGTATGCGCATCGAGCGAATTCGGGGGCACGTGCGCTCCCTGTCTAAATATTCGCGCATCACAACTGTTGGTTATTCGAGAAACGGAAGCAGGTTGGAGGGGTGATATCGCGTAATTCGACACATTAATGTTTGATGAATAACAATAACGTTATTATAATAAATAATAATTAATTATACAATAACAATGTTTCTCGAACAATCGACAGTCAGTTGCGCAAACATTTAAACGGAAAGTACGCATGAGTATACGTGCAAATTCGTGCAACGATTCCATATGTATATATGTAGATATTTTTTCGCTCGCGTAGTGAAACTTATAATTGATTTCCGCGAAGTTGATATATTACTTTGTTTTAAAAACACAATACTAATGTTATTAGACGGAATATAAGTTTCTGTCATTTGCTTCTGCGTTTTTTTCTCTTCCTTTAGAACATGAGTATTCATTTGTTTTAAATAAATATGGAAAATGTGCAAGAAAGTTGGAAAGAGCAGATGAACACAATATAGGTGCTTTCCATGTTTCCATTTACATCAAAACTCAGATAATTCTCACTTGTGACGTCGTTCTATCCTTTTTGGCAATTAATGAATAATAAAGACAGAATGAGACATCACAAGTGAGAATTATCCGAGTTTTGATGTAAATGGAAAGCAACTAATGAGATCGCCTACGTTGAGTTGTACACGTTCTTAAATTTTATTTAGGTAATCCAAGCTGGGTTTGTAAATTTTAAATAATTTTTAATTTCTCTACGCCACTTCTGAAACAATTCTTCTCGAACATAAGTAGGTACGTAATGTGGTTGGCTCAATATTGATTCTACATCGCAATATCGGCAAACAATACCGGTCCGCAGATGGGATGTCCTTCCTTAGGCGTACGTTTCGTCGACGTCACTCGCACGGCCTATAGCGAGACCTTATCTCCGATTTCTTTATAGACACGCCAAAGAAAAAACTTCGAGAGTGACGCATTCGGGAACTCGGAATACGTGTAACGCGCGCGCGCGCGCGCGAGAACGCCAGGATTTACAATCCGTATATGTGCGCATCCACGCAGTAGTTGCGCGAGTACACGGGGGCCCCCGCTTAGATTATATTTACAATTTGCATACGCGAGGGCATATATTGACGGAGTTCGGAGGGATGTTGCATACGTGTGAACACGGTCGCGCGCGCACGCGTACGCGCGTATGTATGTGCGCGCGGGTTGCCGGCGTATTTTGGTATATTGATCGCGCGTGGTCGGCCATCCCCCTTTCCCTTCTCGCTCCCTTCTCCGTCGCGCGCTCTTCGCCCCATCTCGCCCCGCCTCGTGCCCCACACCGCGCCCCTGCCCCCCCCCCCCCCCGGCTCCACCCTCGGGGCACCCCGTCGCACGGAGTCCTCGCGTTTGCCCCTCGGGAACGTCACCCATCCCGAAAAACTTTGAGCCTCTAACCCGGCAACCGCCGGTCACGCGTATTTCTCACGTGTGCCGCCGACTGTCGTGGACGATATATATACCGCGGACGTGTCACGAGCGTGTATTTTTCTTCGGTGAGTTGCGACTCCGGGAGTCGCCGCTCCCCTTCGTTGCCTCGATTGAATTTCTTCGACGAGAGAACCGACGCGACGCCTTAATTTCGTGCCCGACTTGAGAATTCGCGACGCGGAAATTTATCTCGACGTACGTTAAGCTCGGGATATAAAGAATTTCGCGCATCCGACGCTCTCGAAGATGCTTCTCATATACCGCGCACGAGTATTACCTGCGAGAGAGAGAATGTTGCCGTTGCGTTCGGACACGTGAATAATTGATTGAAATTTTTTTTACCCCGTTGATATATGATATACATCGATAACCTCTCTTTTTTCGAGCGGCGCTCTCGCACTTGCGATTTATCGTGGCTTAAAATCGTTGAAATAATGCTCTGATTGGATTAGATGAAACTTTCCGAGGGGAGGGCGCGTGTATTCGGATCAAATGCTAAACTTTTCTAAGTATATGAAACTTTCTTAGCCCCAAGTGTGCGTCGTCAAGATTCTTTAACCTTGCGAGCGACGTAACGTAAACGCTATACTCAGGGTCGAGGAACGCGACCGGGTAATCAGAACTTTGCTCCCCCGATGCATTGCGTCGATGGGGTGAGGTTAATTGCGTATAGCAAACACCGTTCTCGGAAAGGGGTTGAATACGGGAATGACGGAAAAAGGAAAATTTTTTCTCCACGTTGCACCCATTAGGGTATCGTTCGGCATAACTGCGCATTTCCTTTGCGTATAAGAATATATTCTAAACGTTGATTCAACGTCGCTTTACATACATGATTAAAATCGTTGTAAAGTTGTAATAAAAAAATGGGAAAAGTTATTACATTAACTACATTTATCAATCAAATGAATAAAAGTCTCGATAATGATACACTCGATTAATTACATACTTTCTTTGTGTAATATTAAATAGCACGTGATGTACAATGATTGCCAATATGTCTCGGTATGATATTTATCAGTATTTATATACAAATATTTTATACAACGAGATAGCACGTGTTAATCGTTCTGCAACTGTGATTAAAGAGATGTACCGATTCGTCGGGTGGAAGGAACAAATGAGTTACACGTGTACCGATGAATCTAATAAATATGCTATTTGCACACATGGTTGCACACAGAATAGTAAATGGATAAAAATATAAATGCCCGTGATAGTATTTTATATTTTTACTTCTGTTGCTGCTCGCACTCAATCTTTACACGCGCAACTCACATTTGATCATAATTTGTTCATTTGATATTTTGAGGAGCAAATTTATAATTCGAGATAAATTTGAAAGGAAATCTTACACGCGTACAAATTTATTTCTTTTACATTTTGGAGCACAAATCATTTCCTTTTGTATTTCGAAATATAAAAAAAAGCATAAATGTATGTGTATAAGATTTTCTTTCAAATTTATCTTGAATTGTAAAAGAATGACGCAATGTTAAATATTGTCTTTTGAAGATACCGCAGAATTAGAGACAGAATTAGAATTACTCTTAATTCAATATTGAATAAAACGATTTAAAGACCGCGTGGAATTTCGTTTTTATGCTCATGTGAAAAAAATAACGGGGCGGAATTTTTGTACACGAGTTAAAAAAAAAAATCTCGCGAACAGTCTCGTCGCACATGATTCCCTTCTCCGGCAGAATAGCGCGGTGTTCGATATTTTCTATAATCCGCCCTAACGCCAGCTCGGAGATTCCGGCGAGCGGCAAGCTCCGTCCGCGCGAGCACCTGCGCGCGCGAGGCGATACCGCCAAATTTCTTGATCCATCGACCCTGTTACGGCGTCTGGCGAACGACCGGCGTTGCGTTTCAGGCCGCAGCACACGATGCTCGCTCTGCCTGTTTCGCGTCCCGCGCGGTGCGACACGACGCGACGCGGCGTGTGTCTCTCGCTAGACGTTGCCGCGTCTAGTTTCACGCGTACGCGACAGCGGCGCGGCAACGTCGCCTCTCTCGTCTTGCCCTCTCTCGCATATGGCGTACGACTTCAGTTCGGTTCGGTGTTGCGTAGGGGAAAATGGTGAAATGTGCGTACATGGAGCCACGCGAGAGAGCTATAGGTCTCGACTTGGGTCTTGAAAAATTCCGATCGATTTTATTGATTTTAATTTGAACCTGGTTTAGATGCGTATATCCGAAGGGTGGCAAAAGGTATATATAAGAATCCCATTGAGAAAAAATAATCTCTTGGACGAATTCGATGCGACGCGTACTTGAGCGAGCACGTGGTCGAATAACTTAAAAAAAGAATCTGTCTTCAAGCATATAAAAAATTATTTTAAAGAATAAAATAAGAGGGGTGCAATAAGAAGGAAAATGAATAATGAGATTATATTTGAAGGAGATAATCATATTTGAGGTAGATTAAAAAGTACAAGATATAATATTTTCAACTTAAACGTAAAGCATTTTGTTTTTAATTCACACAATAATATATTATTATTTTTAAATTATAGTGTGATCGCTCCATTAATATATTAAATGATCATTTGATAGATTCACTAGATAGAATGCTTAAATTAATCGCTAATGATGGTTATCTTTATGACATAATGGAAATAAAATTTTAAAAGAAATCTGCCATTTTTTTTCAATCAATACATCATCTATGTTATATATTTAACTACATCATTACAAATGAATGTTTGATAAATATTCACGATACAAATTTGATGTACGATGTGATTTCAGGCGAGATATAGGACAATGCAAAGTTTCCTAAAACATTTATTGTTTAACGACGTTAATAAACTCTTATAAAAAACTTGCTTAAGAGAATTACAATATAAAAATATAAATAACTTTAAAAATGTAATAGGATATAATAAATTTATTATACCGAATTAATTTAATTTATACAATTTTACACGAATTGCATCAAATTATTACTTTTTATTTTAAAATCTCTTATTCGTTGCATAAAAATTCTCCATCAATGGCCGTTTCTTGACTAAAATAAAAGAGCGCGGAGTTTTAAACTTTTATATCTTTTTAAAATGCGTAATTAGTTTATTATTATATAATTTCTTTGTTAAAATTTTTGGTTATGTAGAGAGGGAATTAGCTGTGCATGGGTAAACATTTCGTAAGATCCGCTTTAAATGAGAGACCCCAGGCCAATAGGTAACTCCAAACCACAAGAAGTGAAAAGATGACCTGTTTTTATAAAAGAAACTCTTATATTGGGTTCTTACAAAAGAAGTAAACACTTTCGAAAAGTCTGTAATAAAATGAATACTAACAAGACGGTTAAAAGTTCGTTTTTGTACTAATATCTAAATCCATAAAATATCCATAAAATATTCGATAATTCACAATTCAAATAAGATAATACCATCTCTCTTTGTACTTTATATTAATCATAATAAAAATATCGTTTCTCCGATTTACCTCCTTTTGCAGTCTCTATAAGGCTGCGTTTGGTCTTCCCATTCCGGTAAGATTTATATTTCTCTGTTTTGCGTCCAGTGTTCCGTTCGAGTTTGTTTGATTTCGCGGATTACCAGGCTTATTCCGCTCCGAACGCTCCTGTTCGATAGCACCCAGATATCTCGGCACGCCCATAACGGAGAGAATCACGCGTTCACGGTTCGGTCGTTGAGCTGAAAACGATTCACGCAAGCTATTTCCAGGGTGACATAACGCGCACGTCGATCCGGTGCGCGCGGTATTGAACGATATGGTTTATAGCACGCCGGTCACACGCGGCCGCTTCGTTCGTCGTCTACGGGGAGACGTGCTCCCGACGCGCGACGTTGCGCGCGTACGCGAAACACGCGTGCGTGCACGTGTAACGATGAAAAATCGTCTCACCCTGTAAACCCTAATAGTGCTTCTGCACCGCGAATACCTTGGTGGCCCTAGCTGTGAGTTATGCAACGAAAGTGCAAGTAGAAACCGTGTATAAAGTTAATCGATCGTACAGCTGTCGATTTTGGGACGTGGCGTACAATACGGTATTGAGGGGCGATGCACGTATATGTGTGTGTGTTTCGCGTTAACGCTACCATCGTTGCCAGATTTATAGCCGATATTCTCTGTCTTATATATGTTCATTTTATTTTATTTTATTTTTTGTAAGCTTTTATTGCACATTCGAGATATTCGGCATACCTATATGTCCATCTCTCTATAAAGAAAATATATATTTATAGAGTATTTTTAACCTAACTTATATCTGAATCGTAATCTTTTTCAGTATCATTATATAACCTTTTTGTTTTTACAACACGTATAAAAAGCGGCAAAAATTTGACTTTTATTTTAAACTGTCTTCTACAAATCTTTAATTAAATACAGTAGACCGAAAATTAAGAAAACGTTTTCTATATCCGAATAAAAATATTTTCAGCAGTTATCGTTAAAGGAATTTACGGAGTAAACGTGTTGCCGCGTGTCACTTATTTTTTTTGGCCATATTTATGGCTCAGTACCATGTACATTTAGATTATGCTTGGCACGTGCATTAATATCTGCAAAACATCGCACGTTTATTGCCAATGTCGCACCGATTAGATTATACATCAGCTACTTTTTTTCGCTGGTATATTTGCCGACGTGGCACGTACGTACGCGGGGTCTTTGCGAACACCCCGTATAACCGACAAGGGGTCCCGCGTTTGTAAAGAGCCGACTTTCACCAGTCGAGACCGAAGACATCGAATTCAGGGAGGGACACGTGGAGGGTGTGCGAGAGGGGCGCCTCGAAAATATCAACCGCTCGAAGCTGAAGCCTTACTTATTCTGCTCCTTTTTGCGAAACACGCAAATTTTGGCCGATTCCGTTCACGCTATTACACAAGACATTGCTATAGATAGATATCGAACGATGTAGGTAGAATTGATACCGATCTTTAATTACGCTATACTTTCACGCACGGTATGTGTAGATTAAATAACGGTTCGAGCAATCGTTGAATCTACGAATTTAACTATTATATGTATGGAATTCAAGGTGTCGGTTTAAAGTGACTTTATTTCAAATGCATAAAATCTTGCACGTCGCATTCGAAAATCCTTGTACCTTTTAAATCTTTCTTTTTTTTTTCATGCCCTTTAAAGTCGCAAGTTTCTTCGAACGCTACCTTGAAGGCGACTGTCGTTCCGCATAAGGAGATAGATCCGTCTATAGTAAGGTCAGGTCCAACGAACTCCGTGACTTTCAATTAAATTTTAAGGACGTTTGAGGTAGCTTCGGAACGACGAGCAAAGCGAGCGGCTCTGTAAGTCTGTAAGCCTCATGAAAACTTGATGTTTACGCTCGGGTGTTATCATCTTGTAACAGACGCGCATTTTTTTGGCTTTTGGCCTTGCGCTATTGAATGTTTATACTTCCCACGTAAAGCTCTCTCTTTCTCTTTCTCTTTCTCTCTTTAGAGCTACTGGAGTGAGCACATGAGTCATCTTGAAAGATTTTCTTCCCGCGATGCTTGATAAATTAGTGTTTTCGTTTCACGTCGTTGATGCGATAACCTAGGTTAGTGTAAACGGTAATGTAATCTTTAGAAACTTTGTGTAAGTATGTTTAACGGATGGTTACAAGTTCCAAAAAATGCTCCCTAGCGTTTCTTTTTACACAACAATTGTTAGTTTCGGGGATAAAGAAGAAGAAAATTTAAATAATTCTCGAATTATAAGCGAATACATGAATTAAAGACAAATAAATCACGAATCTTATTCTTCGCTGTTGACTTAACTTTTATTTTAACTCGAATTTCTTTTAACAGAATTCTAATTTGAGAATGACAACAAGACTCGAAGTTTATATGTAGTCGACTACATGGAAACAATTATTATAATTATCTACAGCTTTTAATGATGTTGCCGATAGTTTAAAAAATAATAATGTTTCTTCGATCGAATGTACAGTAAGGTAGAGGGAGTCCGAGAGACTTGACCATAGAGGAGAGTTGAACCACTTCAAATATCTCGTTCAAATTTTGCGCCAAGCGCGCAATTGTTAGTTTCGAGGATAATTGTTATATTTATATAATACAACAATATAATATAATACAGCAACTTAACAATTGCGCGCTTGGCGCAAAATTTGAACGAGATATTTGAAGTGGTTCAACTCTCCTTTATGGTCAAGTCTCCCGGACTCTCCCTACATATTAATTCGCTGCATTATAGTCTGCCTGACTTCTTGTTATAGGTACATTAATATTTCGATGAACCGCGCACGTGTTGATTATCGAAGACCCAGCGGCCAAGAAGTCAGAATTCTATGACCCATTAAATTAATGCACCTTACGTCTCGACTTAATTGGGTCACATTGCATTTTCTAGACTTTCTGTCTCGCACGTTGTATACTTTTAAAATATTTCAGCTTTTTTTCGTATCAACATAGTACGTGATATACGTAATCTTTGATAATCTCCACGTATATTGTGTGGGAACGGTGCAAGTGCGTGTTTTTTTATCAACATTGTTTACTTGATGATGTACTATGGTACATCATCATTCTTTCTACGTGATCATAAATATTCAGACAGGATATCTGATAAGCCTTGTATATCAGTAAATTTTTATCGTATGACGCATATGGATGTAATTAACATTAAGAGAATCCTTGTATTATTTAATTACTATTATTAGTAGATAATTTTTTTGTTGGAATATGTTAAATTATATTCAATGCGTATCTAATTATTGTGTTTTACATTCTAGATCTCTAAATTTTGAAATTTAGTTTGTTTTGAGGATTATTAGTTGTGAAGATTCGCTTCTAATTAAATTGGGTTATATTGGAAAGTTGAAAATGGCGTAAAATAGGTACAAAGCTCTTTGTTCGTTTGATTATTAGCACAGACACAACACTTTCCGTTATGTAGAAATACAATATATTTATTATTTTTCGTACGTATATATATATATATATATATATATATATATATATATATAAAGAGCGGTTAATATCGATAATATTTTTGTATGATAATATTTTGCAATAGTGCGACAAAATAATCTGAACCCATAAATAACGCGAGGAACAAAGACCAAAGCCATTGCTCTTTGCTTCTCGCATTCGAATGATGTTTTTCAAAGCGTTGAATAAGTAGAGCGGGTCTTCGCTCGAAACTTCTCGAAGGGACTCCTGCGGTAATTTGAGATCCGGAACCACTACTCCGGGAGACATCCGGACCTGTATAGCCCAGATTTTTAGGGACAAAGGAAACCGCTATAATAACCCTAAATAAAAATAGGTCCGTCTTAAGTCGTAAAAACATATGCTAATGAAATGTCCGCCTCTTACATATAATGTGCGATTAAAATAAAATCTTAAAACCTAATTAATATGGATTTAAATAACGTGGTTTCTCCTGAACGTGGTTTCCCCTGTCATTAATGATATTACATTAATAACTTGCAGTCTGAAAAATCTATAGATTTATACATGACAGATATGCATATATCTATATAGATTCGTATGCGAGATGAATGCATATCTGTGATGTACTCATTTCAAAGAGGTATTACCGAAAGATATTATATTGCAATCGTGTCTTTGGAAGTTCTCGATTCTCTGAAATGGTAGTTTCCATCTTGGTATAGGTACTCTATTATTCGGGCCTCAATATTTATACGCAAACACGAGAATTGCCGTTATGTATACGTACGATAGTTCACCTGATATAACATCTGGACGAAGTGCGTCATCTGCATGTGCTGTAATAGCTCTGATGAACTACATTGATAACCAACGATATATTTTCAACCGTGCATTTTTCTTATGTATTGCATAACATTTGCGTTTTTTGTCACATGATATATTATTCAGCATCAGGAAATTAAGAATGTTAGTTAATCGGTATTTTATCGTTTAGAACGACTGTAACGAAGTAATGATTTCTTAATCATGCAGATTAGGTTAATGAACTGCTCTGCCATTAACCTATTAATAACATTAGTCAAGATATAACGGCTAAATGAGGTTCTTTTAATTAGATACAACTCTGATGTAACTTAATGATGATATTAATGAGAATATTATTTTTTAACAAGATTACATAATAATAATATTATGGTATAGATCGGAGAGGTAAATTTCATACGTTTATTTTACATGAATAAATTACAAATGTATCACTATCGTCTGGTTATCTAGGTGTCAGTCTCGTCGGATCGAAAAATTGTCAAGAGTTTTAATGTGCGATAGAACTCTTATCCCACCAGGCGAGTTAGGGATTAATCGGGATATATGTATCGTAAGTTTGTTGAAATTCAGTTTTGTGCGGCGGATTTCCTTCGAGAGCGGCTGTAAGCTTAGCGAGGCTCGCTGGAGCAGGCAGGCAGGCAGGCAGGCAAGCAAACAGGCTGACACGGTACACCGGCCTGACCTGGCAACACCGCTGCGCCGCGCGTACAGAGCTGGCAACACCGCCCGGCTATTATGTAACACCCGGCAACATCGCCGGGATACATCGGGGGGGTGCCGGGCGGGAATATCGGCGGGGAAGCTAGAGAAGAGACGCGGGGTGAGCCAGAAGGAGGACCGCTGGAGGGAAAAGAAGGGGCACAGGGGACGAGGAGGGGTATTATATACGATAGGAGGGGGAGGGGCACACATATACCCCTCGGTTCTTTGTATTGTACGTATACGATGTATATAGGTGTACGTGTGTACATGCTACGGGTTCCCCACCCTTCACGCCGTTGCTGCGTCACGTTGCAACCCCTTGTCCATAGCGTTGGTTATGTAGCAGCCCCGCACGCGAAATTCGGCGACCGAATTTATTTCAAAGGGAACATTGCGCGAAGGAGAAAGAAAAATCTTCCGGTGAGGCACGAATCCTAATATTAATTAGTATTGATTAAGATTAGCAGATATTTTCGACAAAATTAATCATGTGAAATAATGGAACATTCGTACGAAGATGAGATGTGATGGAATTTATAAGCAATTTATAAATTTAAAAAGATATATATATATATTTGTCTTGATATTTAGAAAAACAGGTCGAAGCAAAAACAGAATCATATTTCACTGTATCTATTTATGAGATAAACATGACGAAAATATATTTAAACGTTTAGATCGGAAACTTTGATCGGATTAGGTTTTTAACGAAAAAGTTTTAGGGTATTGTGCAGCTTGACATTTATACAAATGCATGTTTTAGTTTCGCAATTGTTAATAGACTATGTATGTACAGTCGAAAACATAACATAACGATACATAGTTTTGCATTAGACATTAATTCGATTTGAGTGTCAATCGGAATACAGACATACAGAGGATACTAAACAGAATCTATGTGTTTGAAAGTATCTTATTTCTACGTACTAATTGCGCGAAGAATTTTTAATTGAGAGAAAAGAAGGATTTTAATCTTTGCGCTATGTTGTTTTTGCTATACTTTCGTTATATATAATAATAAACTATCACAGACGATTGTTCGGAGGATTTTAGGTTGAAGATTGCACATTACATTTTAACAATAACTAACTTAAAAATAAATTATTTCAATTTTCGAACGCATTAAAATGTATTATAAACTGAATGTGTTACAATTAACTTTCCAGTGACGATAAACTAAAACTAGAGGGTAAGCTAAATTTCGAATACAAAATCTTTTTATTATATATCTCCTCTTAAATTTTTATATATATACATCTTTTACATCAATAAATTAAGAAGATATAAAACTATTCATTAAAAAATTATATTGTAAAGTTCACTACTAATGTCAAAAAGATGTTTCTCATAGTCTGGAGAAGTATTTAATTAGAAGTGACACAGAGAGAGAGAGAGAGAGAGAGAGAGAGAGAGAGAGAGAGAGAGAGAGAGAGATTTTCCAAAACATATTGATACACATTAACTACAGCTATAGTATATTAGTAAACAGAGATATAAATAAATCTTCTAAAATATATAGAACTCTATTTTTCCATACTTTCGCATATAGATGATAAGCCTCATAAACCTCGAAATTGACACTACTGCGTATTAGGTATTGTTAATTATGAAAAAATATATCAGATATGAATACGGGATCCACATTATATATATATATATGTTTATTTGCCGAGGACTAAACTGAACATCTCTTACTCTATCTCTCTATCTACCCCATCGACCTATCCCGACTTCCTATATTCATTGATCGCACGATATTGTTTTGACACGGTAATGCAACGCAATAGAAAATAACGGTCCGATCCTTCTCTCGGGTTCTTACAAAGTGAACGCTTGGCGTAAGAGGTCATGAATATTGCATCTGACCGAGTGCCGTGTCTCTTTCGCGGCGCATACCCGCTCGCTTTCCCGCTCCCGTGTTTCTGCTGGGAGTCGCAGTTTCGTTGAGGAATCGAAAATTCATTCAGAAGTTTCGCAATTACAAGTCCGCTCGCATGTTTAGAGAAAGCGAAATAACACGCCGCCCACCGCCGTTGCGTGTATCGAGTGTATGAAACACGGCAACTGTAGGGAGGGACGGAGAAGGAGTAGATGGAGGAGGGAGGAGCCCATCGTCTTTATAGATATCAACTGCAAATATAACCGTGCTAAAAATAAAGATCGTATACCAGGAATGATCCAGCGGTGGTACGTAAAACGGTCGTCGCGAATAAAAAGTCGCTGTTTTGACGCCAAAAGACGGTGCCAATCCCCCGGCGTCGATCTCAGATCCACCGTTTTTCGGATTCCGCGAGTCTCTCGATCGATCAAGCGGCATGCAAGCAAGCTCGGCAATAAAAGCGAATGTGCAATCTCGCCGCGCGTTCTTTTTCCCGTGGACGTTGATCTGCCGATGTTGTTTCAAGAACAACATCGATAAATCGAGCTGCTCGTTTTATAGAAAGTGAGATACGACGCGTCAACGTTCAAGACGTTCGTATTTTCTTTTTTTTTTTCCCTCGATCCCTCGATGCTTTATCCGTTTTTTAGAAAGCGCGTTAAGGCGAGGGGGTATTATCGTAATTTGTGACAAACACACGGTATAAGCTACTGTTCTACCGTTTTAAAATATAAAACACACGCGAGAGTCGCGGGACTTGCTCCGCAAGTTATTTTTGTACCTAATTGCTGGAAGCACGCTTTTTACTTCGTTCGAGCGCACTCGACACGTCACTGCTCTCTCGGGTTTCGCGAGACCAAGCTATAAAAATCGTCTAATATTTTTGACTCTTACCTCGCTGCGATATATTGGAAAGGACATTTCTCTACAGGAGCACGAATTAAAACGATGACTTATTTTAGAAACGTTTTTACGTAAAAAATGTCAAAACTCAGTACTTTTTTGTATGCGGCGTTCTATTTTAAAAAGAATAAAACGATAAATGTTAATAATAATAATAATAAGTAATATGTACATAATAATAATACATAATATGAATATTCTGAAATACCCGTTTTAATAATTGTTCTCGATAAAACGCTTTTATCTCGGCTTTTATATTTCTCGAGCAGGTCACGCGTTCCTCCTTCGATCAAAATTTTCTGCGTCGTGATTGACAGCTCGTTAGGTCGAAAGCTGCCCGAAAATAACGTACCAGGCCACGTCGAACGTCGCTCCAATTCGCGAGCTTCTTATATACGCGCGGATTGTATTTTCAGAAGTTTCCGTAAAAATGCCCGTTTTAAACGCTCGTCGAGAGAACCTGGGTCGCAAACTCCGAGAATAGATGTAAAATAGAGATGTCGAGAAAGAGAGAGAGACGAGGGGAGAGAAATCGCGCCTTCTTCGGACGTTTTTAGGCCGGTCTCCAGCGTTTGTTGTTTTGTAGTTCAACGACTCCTTCGCCTGCGCCTCTGCCACCCCCGCCGCTACCTCCTTTACTTCCTTCACCTTTTTCTCCTCTTTTCCTCCTCCTCCTCTTCCTCCTCCTCGCGGAGACCTCCATGCACCCGGAGAAAACCGACCGACCGACAGAACGAGGCGTACACGTACTGCCGTGTGCCTCCTACAAAATACTGGTCAGATACGGAAGGAGTACGTAGTACGGCACGATGCATCACGAATAAATATTCATAAGGGCCATGAGCGTAGGACCGCAGGGATCCTCGCACATGACCAACGGATAACGAGCTATGGCCTATGGCAAGGAGGAAGGAAAGGACTGTTATCTATCGTTCAAATTATAGACGTATAGAATTTGCTACGTCCCAAAATTTGCATCGAATCACCTTCGTGTATATGTATATACCTATCCGAATACCCGAAGTCAAGAATTAAAACCATTATAATTTTGTTGGCCTCAGATTTTTAAGTCTTCTACGAAAACCTTTTATATTCATTTATAACACTAAAATCTCAATTAGCGCGCGATTAGCATAAAGTCTCATTTTGCAACATTGGCGGTGAAATCGCCGAAATTGCATCGGTATATATATTTTATTCAATACAATAAAACTTTTTCTCACAGAAAAGCAAAAGATATATGAGAAATGATATCATCTTATTAGAGAGATTACTTCCCCGTTTTTTCGACATAAGCCATCATAATTTCTAGTCGACGGGGCACAGAGATAGATAATCGTCGTTGCTCTAGAAGGGAGTAGGGCGACTCTTGTACCCTTATAATTGAGGAAATTAGAGGCACCCTACGCCACTGAAAAGGGCTTCTTTCTCCCCCCCCCTTCTCTCTCTCTCTCTCTCTCTCTCTCTGCATTCTCCTTTCACAGTAAGCTCTCGTATACAATCTTCCGCGTGCGTCTCCTTTCCTCCTTCTCTATCACGTCTCGCACCGTAAAGATTAAATGCGTCTGGCACATCGCGCAAGGGTGGGAGCGAGACGACGCTGGTAATAACCTCTTGCACCTGTCTCTTGTCTCTTGTTTGCGGGCATCCCTGATATATACGCGTGCGCGCGTGACATCCGCGTACAAGGTGCTCGGTCTGATAAAACCGTTGCGTACGCCTCGTAGAAAGGAGAAAATTAAGAAACACGATCTAATCTAAACTTGAATTGATGAAAAGCGATTAATTCAGAGCCCATCTTCATCGGCAATTTGTCTGAATAAAGCTTCGAACGAAGATCCCGTTGACGTTCGGCTTGAAATCTTTCCGTCAACCGCGTATATAATTGTAAAACTAATCAAATTTAATCGGCGATATTATCAGGGGAAAACATCGGTCGAGAAATCTACGGGCCGCAGCGAGCAATTCTACGACACCCTGTATATAAACACGGCGTTTCTCTCCGTCCGCCTTCCTATGTCGCGTAGCGTATATATACGTTACTCCCACATATATACATCGTTTCGCTGTACACTCACCTTTCGGACGTGTATATCGGCGCAGTAGCTTTCCTGGCTCGACTAAACGAGCGTCGTTCCTACTACCGGCTGGCCGTGACACACTTATGCCGTCGGCAAGAGAGCAGAGTACCAACCGTCACGAAAATCTCGCGAATTTTCAATCGCGCCGCGATCTTTCGCCGAGAGTATTAAAACTGCAGGCTTCTCGTAAAGACGGCAGGTTCTTCGGTTGCCTTTACTCCATAGTTATGAAAACTGTCACGATCTCGACACGAATTTTCGATGGTTTGTTAAAGAAAGGATCCGTAAATTCGAAAATGTATTCTTCAACCAGAGACACACTTTGGAGTTAATATCGTTTTTTAAACAAATATTTAGTCGGTAGTAGGGTTTGCGATTCATAAATTTTTAATCATGTCAAAATTCAGTTGAACATGTTTTTGTCACAGTTGAGGCTCCGCAATCAAAGTTTGATTAAGAGAGAGAGAGAATTCTATTTTTTTTACTTCATTTTAACTTTCATAGAAAAAGGTTGGAAATTTAAAAATTTGGAAATTAAAGAGATAAAATTTAAAAAATTGCATTTGATAAAATTTTGGTTAATCAAATATCAATTTCAAATTGACTAAATAATGTCTGAATTTCTAAAATCTTTTTTTAACGTTTGTAGATATAGGAATTATCGTCGGATTTTAAATTGATGCAGTTTTTTTACTCGTATAATTGAATATATAATCTTGACGCGCGCGACTAGTATTAACGTTTCAGTCTGATCGACGTAAGGAATCCAGAGTCACGGGTAATGATACGGTTAGTAATGTTTTGTTTTAATTATTTGTGCTTCAGAAATGCGACTGATATTTTACGTGATAGGAGGTTATTATTTTCGCGGCGAACATACGATTATCGTATTGAAACCTTGTTCAATGTAAATAACACAAAAAATTTAATTAGCAATTTAAACTTATAATTAATTATAATGATAATGTAGACGATACACGTATATGTATATGTACAATTGAAAACGTGATTGGTATTTTCCTACGGTCAAATAGTTCGAGTCTGATTCAGGAGACAGAAAGATTAAACGATGTTTTCTTTTTGCTGAGAAGAGAATACAAAGTTGATTATATCATTTTATAATAAGCACTATTTTCTCTCGAATTTTTCTTGATGATTTTTCCGAAGATTTTACGACGAATCTTCGGACATTATAAATAATCGATTTAAATATAGTTCAATCATTAAACTTTATTCGAATTGTACTATAACTGTTCTAATTTGATACTTTAACTTGAAACTATTGTTCAAATAGTTTGACCGCATGCAATTAATTAGAATCTGTTTGGATCTAAAGTTATCATTTATTTTCGAAAACTAGCAATAAATATTTACATTTATGTACGCTGTGTTAAAGAATTTGTTATAAAATACTCCAAAAGTATCCTCCACGATACCATTCGTGATTAAAAAGAATGATGTAATTTTTGCCATTATTGCAATATCTGAATATGAAAATGTCATTGCTAATATGATAAATATTGAAAATGTTAAATCGGAGATAAATGTTATTTAATCTTTCGTAAAAGAATATTGTTAGAAAAAGCCACTGTTATTCTATATTAATATATTAATAAGAATAAATTTTTTCTGTCAAGGTTGCACTTTAAAATAATTCACGCGTTAAAAATAAGTCTGCATCACTTGCCTGGGTGCTGTCAATCAGTAATTTATCTGTCGCCTGTCACCGTATATCTCGTGCGTGTCACGACCCATTTAAGACACGACGATTTAATGATCTATACCAATTTGTTTGTAAAACGTTGCGTATATGCACCATCGGCACCGATTCGACTTAAAAGTACGAAAGTAGTCGCGTGACGAAATATTCGACGAGATATGCGAGATGTTCGGTCCACGGCGACATTGATGACATGTGTAAATCACCGTGATATCCGACCGTCTATTATAAACGAATCAGCGTGGTTAATGCGCGGGTATTTGCGCCGTGCACGCTTAGAAACTCTCCGCGTAAAACGCGTATTGCGCGAGAGGAAATAGCTAGCGCTTAAAGTCGAAGGTCTTGACCGTTGGGCCTTAATGAAAAGGTAGCACGTATAGTCACGAAGTGTTATTTAAGAACGGATGATCCTATCTGTTTTTCGCGCAACGTAACGTCGGTCAGTTGTTACGTTGCGAAATAATCGCAGGAATTACTTGAGGTAGAGATATTATAATCTTTACATTTACAAGGATGTTGAATGTCGAATTAATGCCGAATTAATAAGACGCGCGTGTAGATCAACGTGAAAATAGAAGGCCGAATCGGTCTATCGATTCGCATAACGTGTTTTGAACGCGATTGAATCATGTATATGTATGTTGTAAGCGACGCTTGCTTGGTCGCGTCACAAATCATCGTCTTTTCAAGGACCAAGATGTTTTGTACAATTCCATTTCCGTGCGTCACACTGTCGAATTTATTCTTCGAGCCTGTTCGAAGGTATTTGTGAGTCCACGCGATTCGATCATTTGGATACGCAGCGCATTAGCGTGCGATAATATGCTCATGAGCATGACTATGTATGAGTATAAATATATGAGTATAAAAGGAAGTCGCGATTTATAAGAAATTAGCAATGCGCACGATAAATGTCTGCTTTCAGTAAAGGCACATGATAAAATACTATATTTCTAAATTTTTCTAAAAAATTGAATCTTTAGTGTATAAGTATTAATATTCACTACCATTTTGGACTCGTTGGTTAATTTTTCAAATCAACAAATTCAAGTAATCTTGGAAAGGATGATCTTTCTTAAATGTTTTTGAAGATTTGTTTGTTAAAATTACACGAACTCACACACATGCAAAATAAAATTACGTTTTGAATGTAATATTATTGTTCGCTGTGTGTCGAGTTATTTACAGCAATATTTTTCCGGGGTTAAACGACGAGGCTGTATTCTACAATGATTAACGCATCTATAATATTATACTTATATCGCCCGTGCTATCGAGAACGAGTTTACGTAATGCCGATATGCCATCGTAATAAAAATTCCAAAAATGACGCGTAAAAATAACATAAACACAAACCATTATCGGTATCGTCCTCGGGAGAAAGGAAGAGTCGTGAGCCTACGAAAAAGTCAATGAATGTGAAATAGATTAAAGCAAAACACTGATGGGAGCAACTAACTGTTTTCAGGAACGCAATTCATCCCATCCGACGATAAAATTAGGGGCTCTACAAAGGATCGTTCGTCTCGTCAACTCAGACGCGCATCGCAAATATTTTGGATGTTCCTCCTGCTGTGTCCCTCCCTCGGTATGCGATACCAAAACGGGTGAAAAGCGGGCGTCCCGCGGGAGACGCACCGGGAGGTCTTTAGCCCTAATTTGCCCATTTCGCTTTTCGTCCTAATTGACTATCTTAACCGCGATCGCGCGATACGCGCGGTGGATGCCATCTCACGAGAGGGTATCATACGTATTATCGGAGGTGCTAAGTTGCTCGAACATCCGGCGAAGCACAAATAAAACAAAAAGATTTGAAAAAGCAGAAATTGTCACTCTCTTCCGGATCGGAAAAATATTATAGCTCCCGAATATCCATTTTTACTCGAGTCATTCGCTATTTCTATAGCGAATAATAAAAAAACGTTACAGTCAAACGTTAAATGTCTCAGAAAAGTATCTAATTTTATAGTACATGTAATGTTGCAGTTATTTTCTTTGTTTTTGTTGTAATCGTTAAACCAAAGGCTTTCGGGCAGAAAAAAGGATTGCACGAATAATTGGAAATAAATGTAATTTGGCAGTTGCAATACAGTTTTAATCTTGTCATCGGTGTCGGAATAACAGTTTTCCACCCCCTCCAGTAATCTCATGGATGTCTGGCGTATATACATTACGCGTGGCGCGGCCACCCTCCAACTATTCACAGTCTAATGGAGAGCCCTCGGTTATACGTAGATAATAACGATAACCCCTTATTAACGTGCTGCGTTAACATCGCGTTCATAACGCATCGGACTCGGATTCGCCGTCGCTTCGCCGTTCGGGACGATACGCTCCTGACAGCCGCTGAATGTTGTACGCAGATTCGATGGCGCTTTTAACGCAAGGTCAACAGCATCTACGCCGCTGCGAATTATCGCGTGCACGCACTCATGCACGTTCACTCACGCGCGCGCGCGATCGTCGACCGAGCGGGAGATACGGAGAGCGGCGGAGACGTGCGTATATGCGTGCGTGCGTGCGTGCGTGCGTGCATCCCGCTATATAGTGTTCCGTGCGTGCGCGCAAACCACATGGACAGACAGACGGACGGACGGACGGACGGACGGACAAGCAGACAAGCGAGCACGCTTCAAAAAGTCCACCGTCATCGTGATACCGTCGTATGGATTATACGCGCGCCTTTTATTTTCGCGGTGCAAAGTTCAGTCGTCGTCGTCGTCGTCGCCGCCACGTGTTGCGGTACTCCACGGTGCGGGGTTTCACGTCCTCGCGTAATTCATCGTCGCGGCCGCGGCTCAGCCGCGTGTGCCGTTCGGTATCGCCTCGTTGATCCTGGATATAACGTTTATAAACTTCGCTTTTTGTAATCTAACTTGGGAATCTAAAGCCCGCGCGCGCGTGGACTGACGTAAGAATATATAACGGTGAACGCACTACGGTGGTCAGCTGTGATCCGTGTTATACGCAACCTCGTAACCTTCGGCCTAATTCAATTTGTGCATATTCATGAAACTGGCTGTATCGCTTTTGGTTATCGGGGAAGCTCAAAAATATTATCCATAATTTGTAAATGCTGCGCGATAAGAATAACGAAGATATACTTGCGATGCGATGGTTCATACAGGGTGTGTGGTGAGAAATGCATTCGGCGTATGAAGCATTTTTCTCTCTAAAATTCAATATTTGTTCTAAATTTTTGAAGTTTTAATATCACCAAGTATATGTGACGAGGTTGTATGCGTTATCGTATATACAACATATATCTACACGAAGAGTCCTCGGATTTAAGTATGTTCAAGGTCGTATTAATTATCGCGTTTACACATCCGCGTATCGACTCGGCTCTGCGATATGCGTAAAACCATATATGTAACTTGGTCCTCACAATGTGCGTAAAACGATCCTTGGTCAACTGCAAGCTAGATACGTATTCGGATATGTTTCTCGTCGCTATCCTATAAGTATATGACGATTTAACGCAACGTAACAGTTTCGCAAAATCGTCAATTAAAAACTGTATCACTGATGCTATTGTATAGAGAAGAATGTTTCAGATATTGTAGGGAACGTTTCAGTATATTCAGAGAATGTTTTCTACCGATTTTCGAATCTCTAATGCAAACTTATTTTTGCATATCGCTAAAAGATAATCGATCATTGACTTCTGAATTGGGATCAGAATTGTAGGAAAAACGACTCCTGGCACAAAGGTTTATTATTAATATCCACATGTTTTTTCGACGTTTACACAAATCAAGTCACGTCCGGGACAACTGCGCGATTCGATGAGATACGTTCTCAGACAAAGGTCACCCGATACACGCTTATCTAGATAACCCACGTCTTGCACAACGTCTGTCCTTAATCTTGAGTCTACCGCGGCCAAAGAGCCTGGTGCGGCTCCATTTGCATGGACGCGATTCGCGGCGCTGTCGCGCGCGCGCGCTGCGAGAGAGAGCGGAAGAGAGAGAAGCAGAGGCTGGGTTAGATAGACGAGAACGGAGGCGTTACGCAACTACGACGACCACGTCGTCGAATCGAGTGAATGAAACTGGCTCGAATCCATGAAACCGTACCCTTACAAGTATGAGTTCGAGGTTGCCTCCTCATATCGAAATCGAGCTACGACGCGGACGCGCCCGCGAAGGGCTTCGAAGGGGTGCGTAGCGTCGCGTCGGCTACGCGAAGGTACGTGTCTCGATTGGAAAAATCGTTTCTCTCGCATCGAACGTATCCTTCAACCTGTCTGTAGCGTAATTACATCACTATCCATATCCAGCATAAGTTCGCGCGCGTTTAGCATGCCCCGCGGCGTTACATCAGCCTTCAACTTTAAACTTCAAGGGCTTACTCCGTATATCGTGCGTGTATTACGTTTCTTCGCGTCTCTATAAAAATAGTGCTCTATTTGTATAGCCTTTCTTTTCAGTTATCAAAAGTTAGTCGTACACCCGAAATGTACTCGATGCGTTTGGCGAACCGGACATTTCTCGTAAAAATAACCGAAACGATGGGACATTTTCTCATGATCGTTGAACTTTTTGACACGATTTCGATAATTACTCCTCCGCGTCGTGATCTTAAAACAATATCGATCTCCAATCAGCTGGAAAATGAGATTCCCCTAATTCAATTTAATTACATTGTCAAAATATTTATTTCTCGTGTGTATTTCCGTTAGAAATTATTAACAGCGACTCGTCTCGAGTACACGCATGCAAGAACGACGCGTAAGTATGGCGAAACGACACGCGACATTGCGCGACGACACGCGCTTACCTGATGGCGGGGCGGTGCGTGTTACGTTAGAATCAGCATTCTGCAGCGGTGCGCCGCTGCATAGCGAACGCAACAGTGCATTGCACTTCTAGCCTCGAAAGAGCGTTCGGTGTCTCGGCGAGAGAGACGTGCCAATTACAACGTCGCTCGCATGCTAAACGCGGTCCCTTTTCCACGCAGGCGGGACGGGCATCGGCGACGAGCGAGCGAGCGAGCGAGCGAGCGAGGATTCCGCGCGATTTTACGATTTGACTCTTACGTAACGTGCCTATCAGGCGTTTATTATCGGCGGGGGGAGGGGGAGGGGGCGCGTCAGAGGGTGGGAATTCTTGCGCGTTTTCTATCGTGCGATGTTATATAGAGTATAGGCGTTCCTTCATCGATTGTTCTCCGTTACGTTACCTTATACCTTCCTCCGGTTTTATCGCAGACCGCCACGTAGTTCGGCGCCGCGATAAGACGATGTGGAACGAGGTGGAATATTGCAACGTGTGTAACCCGCCGGCGCGGCGTGATTGTATCGTTGTCCGGCGCGCGTTATTACGCGATTGCCTATTTTTAACTACCCGCATTGTATAAGGCCGTCGCTGGCTGGCTGGAAAAACCGTTCGCGCCCGTAATCGTGGAGCGAAAAGTCGTGAAATATCCACGACCGCAGATAAAACACCTCGTGACGCTCTCTTACCTTGTACTGATAGTTATTATAATTTGCAATCAAGAGCTGTGTTTTAAAGACCGACAAAAAATCAGCGCGCAGTTTGCTGAGTTTGGAAAAAGTATATACAAAATTTACATAATATGATTGTTAGGCTACCAAAAGATTCAGTCCGGATCGTAAACGGCGTTTTTCTCTAGTTGGATGTCATAACGGTCCTGTTTCACTTACTTTATTGTTTATAATTTGCGTTATTTGAAACGATAATTTTTCGATCACTTTCGTGTCTCGTTTTAAAATATCCTAAAATATTCTACGATCTTTCACGTAATTACGTAATATGTTTATATTCGATCGAGTACCGTAACATGTCGCAATATAGAGTCTCTTGACATCGTTCTCAGCAGCTACAAAAATATTTTGGAACAGCTACTGCCTCTGATAACGTTACCGACTTTTTTCGCTTATCACGCATTAACTATATATGTGCTGGATCATGTTCCATGGGAAACCTTATTATTTACAGAATTTCGCGTGAGACAAAGCGTAAACGCTGCAACTCGAAAAATGTTTGTAATTTTTGAGAACGTTATATTTTCTGTTCGCTAATTACTCACAACAATTTCTTCTCTTTTACATATTATGGAAAATATACTTGTTTATGTATCAGTGTATCTTCAAAATAAACCAGGCAAAACAAAGAATAGACGAGCAAGAAGAAACGAATCTATAATAATAGAATTGTGGTAGTAACAAATCGGATATTTTTCATGTGTGAAAAAAAGAAAAATGGAGGTAACAAGAAGAACGAAGTGTTTTTCGCGCTTTCAACGCTCTAGGCAATTAATCAACGAAGTTGATTAAATAAATTTTTAATTAAGCCAATTATTGCATAAATGAATATATTAATTACGTTCAATCCACACTTTAAAAAGACGTGCAAAACCGATATTATTAAACGAAATAATCCAAATATTTATACGTGTAATTAACTCTTAGAATTTCCGTGCATTTCCATTAGACTAATTTATAAAATAACGCGACGCGTTAATGTGTTTAATGTGTTTTCGAGCCCTCACGGTTTTCGCAAATTTATTTCCAACGCGTACCAACGAGAACCGATCACCCATGTAATTGATTTTTCGACAGAATTTGTATCCCGTTCCCTATGTGGCGTGTACAGTGACATATATTCGTGAAATATACGTTGAAAATGTTGAAATTCACCATGGCCGACGGTATTTTATCGGGAAATTCGCTATAGGCACACGTAACGCGAGTTATTTCGAACCGAAATGATTTCCGCGAAGCCGGCCGCAAAATCGGCTTCGCAAAACCGTCGGATAGGTAGAAGAAGCAACGACTGTCCGGTTCGTTTCCTCAAACCCGATCGTCTTCGTAGTATCCTGGCGCGAAACGGGTACGATCGTCACCGTCGTCATCGCCGCACCGCCGTATTGATGGATCGATGAGAACGATGATTACGGGACTGACCGGTTATCGTCGGTTATTACCGGAGTCGACTACCGATCGGCCGCCTAGCCGTCGGAATCGTCGCGGAAAGGCGGACCTCGCCATTCTCGGCCTTTTGCTTCCTTCGTCCATGGAAGTCGTCCGATCCGCTCCTCTTGCCCGCGTGTCTCCCTCGTTCGCCGTCGTGTCTTATCCTTTGTTCCGTCTCCTCCGCCCGCGCTTCCCCCCGCCGTACCGTGCCGTGCCGTAGGTCTTTAGCCACGCGTAACGAGAGATCGTGTTTTCTTTCCGCTCGACGTGCCACGGCACCTCGCCGCCCATAATTCACGCGAAGCGAAATGCAAAACAGGTCCGTTCTCCTCCTCCTCCTTCTCCTCCTTGTCCTCCTCTTTTCCTCGAAGCCGCGATGGTCAAAGACCAACGCCACATCGCACGCCACGTATCACACGACGCTGCCACCTGTCCGGCGAAACGTTCTCGTCTGGAGGCGAATCGCTGGAAGACACGCGTCCTCCAACGAAGGACACTCCGAACAATCTCGTCCTCATCCCGCGACATTCAGGCTGAATGGGCACATGGGTCGGCGCTCGCTCCATTTGGCACTTGCCAACAAATTGAACCAATTGCCGCGGCACTTATACGAGATAAGTTACATAAACGGGCGGTATACGCGCATACGGTTACACGGACTAGTCTTTTGCGCACCGGCCGGGCGCGTGTGCACAGGGAGGATATATAGGCGGGAACACGAGATGTGGAGCGCATGTGTGCCCGCGAATGAGAGATATATCTCATGCGAAATAGTCGTCGCTGTTATCGATACCTTGGAACGACGACCAATTTACTAAGCCTGTGACTTAGCGATAACGCGGCGCTTGATGTCTTCATCCAGATATGTAAATTTGTATGTACTACGTGTATTTTCCACGTAACTTCGCCTCGCGTATCGACGTTGGTCGTTCTTTTGTTCCAAGGTATCGGCATATAGAAACAAAACTGCTTTCTATGTCAGTCTCGAGCTACTTTATGTTTAATATATTTGATACACACGATAATATTTTTTTTTAACCGTATTTTATCAGTTTGTTTGAATTTCACCGTCTCAAAAATATCGAAACTTTTTTTGCGTTTGAAACAGTTTACAATTTTCTTTCGTCTTTTTATTTATGTGCATTTTATATATTCTATCGCGACTCGCAAACCAAACAATAGACGAGGGAATACTACTGTGGAAAAATAGTTGCAAATAAGATGTCCCAAGTATTTCAATTTTCTTGATGTAGAAAAATTCTTAATGCAACATTTATGTATGACGTCTTATTACATAAAAAGAATTTCGTGTCTCAGAAGAGAATGCGATTTTTCTATTCTTCCTTTTTGAAATAATATATAAATGTTTTTAAAATTAAAATATTGTAAAATAGAAATGTGCAATGTAAATAATATTTGGTGGTTGGATCTCTATACCGTGACAAAGGGCCGCGATTTCGTTTAGATTACCATGCAACGAAAGAGATGAACGGATCAGTGGCGAATGAGAAATAACGCGTGCCTGGCTCCAATTGATACAGCTTTATATTCTCTTCTGAAAATTATGTTGCCCATTCGTTATCTGGATAGCAGAATCTCTGTAAAGAAAATGTAATCTAATTTTTTAGAGAAGCAGCTAAGATACACACACACACACACATTTCATCTATCTATAGCAACTACATAAACAAGCGCATCGCCGGAACGCAAACAGATAATACAGTTTGTACACCTATTTGAGTTAAATGCGAGACGTGCGAAAACGTAACATTGCATCATTTTACGCAACTCTCGTAGAAAGCAGGTGTATACTGTAGAACGGACATCATGATAGCACATCGCTGACGACATTTTTAGACCAGATAGCGAGTAATAGTCACTCTCATTAATATCAGCTTGAAATCTCACTTTTATCGCACGTTGACACATATGTGAAATAACATAATTTTTGTGTTTCTAATTAATTAAAATTTGGAAAGGATTAAAATTATTTTTATTTTTGGGGATGCGCATGGTACTGGCCAGCATTCGATTGCTTAACACGAGCGGTCATTGTCCGACAATTCTCGTATTCCTCCATGGTCGAACGAGAGAGCGCGGAGCCGCATGCATTATCGGTATAGCTTCGTTCTCTCGATAATGTACGATGTGGCGTACGCCAATGGCGCACCACTAAGAAAATTGGCGTGCGATGCCTCCGCGATAAAAGTGGTGAACGTGCCGCGGGGTACCAGGTACCCGGTCGATCGGTCGCGAGCGAGCGAGCGAGCGAGCGAGCGAGTCATTTCGGGGGCCCCTGGTCATACACGGACCAGACTTCTTCGCCGCATGGGGATTAATATCGCCGATCGCGCGGCTTCTCCGCGAAAGACTCGCGATACGGGTGAGCGAAAACGCTCTCTGGCCGAGAGCCAACGCTTCCTCGCATTCCTCTCGCGATTTTTGAATACGCGAGTTTTCATTGGCACGTTCTCGCGCACCTTTACGGCTACTGACTAAGCGCTAAACGCTTGTGCCTCTCTTTCCTTTCTCTTTTTTTTTCGACGGTATAGATCGTCGTAAAAAAAAGAATTCTTCGTAATTTATTTGCCGGCTTAAAGCCGATTTTTTGGCTTAAAGCTGAGCTGAGGCGAAATCGTGAGGAAAATTTTAAGAGCGCATTAACTGAATAGATCTTGTATAAAAAAAAAAAACTTACGTGCATCAAACGTAAGTGCGTGCAGCCGTAACTACGTGATGAGAAGCGATTTTAGCCGATGGAAACTATATAGCTCGCATTAACTTATTTACTCGGCCTACCTGACGTCACCTCTACCTACGCTCGTGTCGCCAAAGAAAGTAGGCGCATCTCCTCCCCGCGCGCTACATCTAACCCGTACCGCGCGCGGTCGGGATTAGAATTTTATCCGGATGAGACTTCTACCAAATTCAATCCATTACTCACCATTGGATACGTCGGAAAGATAGATAGATAGATAGATAGATAGATAGATAGATAGATAGAGAGAGAGAGAGAGAGAGAGAGAGAGAGAGAGAGAGAGAGAGAGAGAGAGAGAGAGAGAGAGAGAGAGAGGTTTGATAGATTGATTGATAGATTTATTATGCCCGAGCAATAGCTAAGGGGCAAGAGTGTATAAATGTAGTTATAAACATAATTATAAGCTCTCAACAAAATATAACGTAAGGTTAAGAGAGAGGAAGAAAGGGGCACGGAAGGCGAGAGCAAGAAATAAGGAAGAAGGGAAGAACCCGATCAAGGAAGGAAAAGGGCAGAGATGGGAGCAAAAAGTGGCGAGGTATATACCAGTCGCGCGATGCAGCGAGAGGACGAAGCAGACGGGGATATAGGGAATCCGCGTAAAGAGAGCGAGAACGCGAGAGGGGAATGCCCAGCAGTCTCCACCGCTCGCCGCCGTGCTGGTTGGAGGTTTCGTAGGGGTAGAGGGAGAACTACCCCGTTGGGTAGTGTTGGTGATGCTGGGACAGGGGTGGTGGCAACGGTGGTAGTGGTGGCGACGATGGGTAACGCAGGGATGCCGGGAGCGAAGGGAGGAAGGGGCGATATTCCCGAGTGAAAGAGGAAAACAGGGAAAAGAGAGATCGGTGGCGGCGCGAGAGAGGAGAAACGGAGGATGAGAGGGATTTAAATGGGAAAAGGGGAAGGGGGTAGTCGAGAGATGGAACGAAAGAGTGGGAGGGAGGGAGAAGGAAGAGGGAGATAGACAGAGGGGAATCCCGCGTGCGCCAAGCACCCATGGTGACTCGTCACTCCGCGAGTTGGGTTGGGTTCGTCCTCTACCCCTTCGTTTACCCGCTCCCCTCCCCCTGGTTCTCTTTGGCCAGGGGAAGGGGGAGATTGGTCGGTTCGTATATGGGGTGGCTATAGTGGGATAGTGAGTGCTGGGGTCGCGAATCGTTTCTCGGCCATTTCACTTCGACTTCCACCGAAATAGAACGCGCGGATATCGTGCTCGATCCGTGCTTTAAGAATTAACGCCGAAACTACACCGGCCGTTTAAATGAAAATGTAAATGCAGAATGCGAGTTTCGAGAGAGTCGCTGAGTCGCGATTCCCGATTATCTCCAAGCGCGCGCGGTAAATCTGAAATTTTGCGTAAATTATACGAGTTCCGACGAATAGCGGAAAAAATTATATTCCAGGGAGATGTATAACAAAAATATAAGTGTATATTTTTCTTTTTTCGAAGTCTCCAACATTTTATTTACTGAAAATTATACATAATTAAAGGTATTCTAGTTATAAACCTTCTAAGATCCTTCTGGTACACACACTTGCACCAAGGCGCGTTCATGTTTCTTTATGCAAATAGATCAAATCATTTTTTTAAGTTCATTGACTTACGATTACGACCTATCGACCATGATTTATCACACGCATAAATTATGCATACTCGTTCGTTACTGGCGATCATAAAAATAGAACGCAACTATAACGGGAAGAATCGAGGAACTGTTTAGATGATTAAAGAAAGAACTTTGAAGTCTCAAGAATGAAATATTTATCTCCGAACGTCTCCTCCGTGGAAACGCATTCGAGACGGACAATCGCGGATGCGAAACGATAACGAAAGAGTTAAATTTTATAGGCACATCGGGGCTGGTGCCCCAGTCCTCTTCCCCACAGCGACAGCTGGGTCGATATATGGCGACGTTGCCGAGCGTGGTGGACCCTGGAGCGCCCCGCACGCGCTCGTCGACGCCGCCACCACTGCCGGCATCGCCGCCATCGTCGTCGTCGTCGTCGTCGTCGTCGTCGTCGTTATCGTCGTCGTCGTCGTCGTTATCGTCGCCGCGCTGCTCCGCGCCTAGGTTCGCGAAACTTTCGGCCGACGCGCGATCGCCTGAACGCGCCGCACCGCAGTCAATAGCTTTCCCGTGCCAATTACGCACGGGGCAGTTTACCGAGCCCTTTATATCCCATGCAGAAATGCTCCGCCGCGCCGGTCGACCTTGTATTTATTTACGTATCGAAATATATCGCGGACGCGCGGGCGACCGGCCGGCCGGCAGAGGCGGAACGGACGGGCAGACCAGGCGCGCTCCGCTCCGTTCTCGCTCCCTCCGATCGGAGATTCCGGTTTTGCACGCGCGCATCACTCCGTCCGGAGATGAGCTCCGCTCGAGTTCGAATACCGGTACTTCAGCGAACGGGGCGGGAGAGAAAGGCGGGCGTGCAGATCACGGGAATTTCTTGTCGTCGTTGTCGTCGGGTAGATGAAACGAAAACAGACGCTGGCGAATTGATCGCCCGTCCCCCCCGCACACGCGCGCGCGCGCGCACAGCAACAAATTAAAAATCGGCTGCGGTCGATTCTGTTTTCCCTGAATGTTTCGATAACATTCGCGCGGGCGCTTCGTGGATCGATTCGGGCGAGCCCCGCTCGATTCCGGAACAGTTACAGTGTCGTGCGGCACGGAAGAGACGATATTGTTTAATTGCGTGCTCTCGCGCAGTCACGGCGCGTATTTTTATACGTGTCGTCGCATCAGTTAGCTCGGCCGGCTCGGAATGCAGACAACCGTCGTGTAATTACGGCGAGGCCGGATTATCAGTAGTGCAAATCGCGGGCGGGCGTGCTCGCTCGCGTTTACGTGCGTGCGATCGTGCGTGCGATCGCGCGTCGGGAGGATCGTGCTCGCGAAACGCAGCCGATCGTGACGTTAGCGCGCCGAGTTGGTAAATACATCGTAGCGGGAGACGGGCATCGATGTGCGTTCGCGCGGGACTCGCGATTACTTAACGCGCGAGGGAGATGCAGCAGCCGTCTCGAAGATCTCGGCGAGAGCCTCCGCCGTCCGGTCAGCGCCGTCGCATTTTTATGCATCGCGCGGGGTGCCCTCTCCCCCCCGTGTTTGCCCGTGAAGTTCGCAAGGGCAGATACCGTCGGCGATAAATAAATACCCCGGCAGTACCGTGAACGCGCGGCGTGTCGGATATGCGCGTATATACACCTGTGAATCGCTCGGCCGTGTACGTGTGACCCAGTCCCTCCGACAGCAAGGGGGAGGGAAACTATGTGGAAAACATTTTCCGATAGACTCGCCGACGTTTTGCCGCGGGACTGTACCCGGTGGGCGTGTTATCGTCGCGCATATTACGGACGTACATAACCGGGCGGGAACGGCGGGACCGCTCGTCGTTAGATTCTGTTGTAGGGTCACCTCGACGATTATTATTATGCGCCGTAGCAGCGACGGAATTTTGCAAAGTCTACATCGATGTCTGCGATAAGGATGTTACCCGTTGCTCGCGATAAGATTATCTGATAAAGATTATCGGTATCAAGGAGAGAATCGTGAAACGCGCGCGAGATAAGATATTGCGTCGCGTAGAGAAGAAACGGGAGGAGGATAACGAACGTTACCGGAAAAAAGGGTAACCGGGAAAAAAGGGATTTGGCGAACGTCTCTCGCTGCGTTTGGAAGTAATAGAAATTTAACGCCGCAAGAGAGAATCGCGGCTCGCTCAGCAGTCATTCTTGTTTTTACATCTGCGATAGATTCTATCTAGTTTTTTTTTTAATGGCTCATGAAAGTAGTACGAGTTTGCTTTTATAGGACGAACAATTTCTGAAATAATACGATCTTTAGCAGTATATATATATATCAGAAATAACAATAGAGCGACTTGTGATTTAATCATCGAACAGAGAGCAACGCGAAAGACGACGACGACGGGGAGAGACAGGGGGAGATCGGGGAAAAACATTTCGCCAACCTCGGTACGTGGTAATAATCGACTTTGGCAAAATTATTTCGGAATCTGGGTTTTGAGGTCCAGATCGATGACAGCGCGGAATAATAAATTACATTTTAAAAGTACCGACGATCCCGAGATACTCGATACACCGAACGGCTCTCCTTGACGTTTATCGGCTCTCTTCGATCTTTTTCCCCTCCCCCGTCCCTTTCTTATCATCCCCGCGCCGCGCTCGTTCTCCCCGCAAAAAAATCTCATCGATAGCGAGCGTCCTGTTCACCTCCAGCGAGCAGCTAACGTCCGGGTTAAACTTCGATTGCTTCGCTCTTTTTACGAAGAAAATCGTAACGATGGTTCAGTGGCTCTCAAGTCCGAGTCAATCGCGTCGCGCTGCACAGCCGGTGCATTGTATTCCGAGAAATTGCGTATCGCGAATTTAAAATGTTATCGCGGTACATTCACGATATCTTTTATTACCAAACGTCGTGATATATACATGCACCTTTTCCGATAATACAAATATGGTATTAATATAATGTGTAATAAATAATATTCATTTTGTGAAAAAAGCATGTATATTGAAGTGTATAATGTAATACTGTATAGGGACTAGTGTAACGAAGATAGTTTTACGATAAAAAGATGTTGGTCTCGACAGTTCTCTTCCAAACATCGTAATGCATATAGATGTAGACCTCTTTCGATAGCACAAATATGGTATTAATGCAATGTGTAATAAATAACATTTATTTTGTGAAAAACGTGTATATTGAAGTGTAATGCTGGAGGGACTAGTGTAACGAAGGTAGTTTTATGATAAAAAGAGGTTGGTCTCGACAGTTTCTGTCGTTCATTTCATATTTCGCATTTTGGAACGTAAACGAACAATTATTAGTCATGGGAATTGTGCGCGCAATCTAGCGAATTCAATGCCGACGGTCGCAAAAATTTTCGTTCGTCATGAAAAATGGGGATGCCAGCTACATCGTTGCTTTGTGTCGAGCTTCTATGATTTGTATGGCATTCCATGGAATCAGATACTATTGTGCCTCGCCGACAAATTGCCTTTCGTAAAAAAATAAAAAAAATGAAACGGAAAGGATTCACGCATCGTGACATACCTATTGGGATGTTTCGCGTTGAAAAAACAAATGTATTCAAAATGGCCGATTGGTATCTGCCTGCATATACACACAAGACATTCATGCATTTCGTCCGGTTTGCATTTTCCCCCAACATAGCGCACCTGATAAACCTTTTAAACCCGCGAACTCTCTGATTTCATTAAAAACTATGTTAATAGGTTAATAAAGTTCACGCTAATTGACTTAATTTCGAAAGCGTAGAGATCCCGTATCTTCCCAGAATGACGTGAAACGATCGATAACATTAGTACAATTGCATGAAAGCATTCTACATTATCATTTCATTTTATCGCTGCACTTTATCGATACTTGTAGCCTTTTGTATACGCAGAAACGAATCCATAAAAGAAGGCACTGTGCGTAGTGCGCGAAAACTTATTCTTTCATATATATCTGCGGAGAGAATCTCGTAAGGTGAGTGAGTTATTTAATGCAAATGGAGTTGTTTCATATGGCAGAGGGGCTCGTCCTCGCGGAGTTGCGTCCGCAACGAACGACCGATTAAGGACCCGCGTGACTCCGACACTGCCGTTGCACATTTAATTCCGCGTCACGAGGAAAATTTATGGTGACCAGCGGAGAGAAAGAGAAAGAGAGAGAGAGAGAGAGAGAGAGAGAGAGAGAGACAGAAAGAACGGTACCTTATCGCCGGATAATCTGAGAACGTGGAACGAAGAGTGCGGTAGCCGCGGCATATAAAGCGGCCGTAGGTGCGGAGCGAGCGAGTAGGAGGAGTAACCTTTTCGCTCAAAGATCTGTGGTGCCTCGGATGCCAACGGTTATTCGAGTCGGAGAAGAAGCGAACCGGCGCGGCGGCGGCCTCTTCTTCGTATATACCCGCCGCGTTGGCCGGCGTCTTCGACGTTACATAATCGCGCGTGTCCCCTTTTCCCGTCGTTCCCTCACCCTCACCGCCCCGTCGCCTTCTCCCTCAATCACCACCCATGAGGCCGCAGCGACTAACATGGGCGGAGGTGACACAAGCGTATACTCCGCGAGAGGAGAGCCGACGACGAGACTCAGCGGTGATCCGTCTTTCGCTGCCTGCTTAAGACGGGGGTCGGGTCGGCGAGGTTTCGATTCCGCGACGTTCTCGCGCACGTCGCGAAGCGTGAACTTTGACAAAGTTTGTCTAACGGTACCGGTGTATTACGCGTTTTTCCCATCACTGGGTCGCATGAATGAGCCGGTATTACCTGCGTTTTTGTTTCTACCTAATGAAGCGAGAGCTTCGAAAAGTATGGGTGAAGATATCGTTGTATAAATACACGTTGTATAAATAAGAGATTATAAAACACGCGAATGTGGATATAAACAATTGGACATACGGAGATCGTATATTATTATTCCGCGTAAGCTGATTTCACCGTAAATTGCTTTTGTTTGCCGCGTTGACGAGCAAATACTCTGAAACGCAAAGCAAACATTTTGTAAAAGCGGAAGATCAGCCGGCACGTATTTTTGTTACATTCTTTCTTGTTTTATTTTATGTCTTCTGCTAAGAACACTTGCTTCAGTTTCATCCACGTGATCTATATTCGTCACGGAACACGTTGGCTTAGCGCACTGCATTTCTCTTCCGCTTTCAATTTCTTGAATCAAACGGCTCGTAAGATAATTTGTGAATTAAGGAGCCTGTGTGATTTTTATGTTACGCACGTTCAGATATATCTGTATCTTCCAGTCTACTTATATAAAGTTATATTAGCGGCCATTGCGTGCCGTTCGGAATAACTTTCCCTCTGAAATCCGTCGTGATGAAATCGAAGCGCACCGTGTGTGACGTCGATAAATTTAGCAATAAATGTTAATGTCCCCGCAGTTATATTCGTCCGACATTTCGATCATCGGGTTGTGTCGCAGTTACGTTTTAATTAACCCGCCGATCAGACGAGTCGTAAAACTGTCAATTAGTTATAAGTTGTCGCAATATGTTTGTCTACAAGTCTCACGAGAATCTTCAAAACTTTGAATGACTTTGCACGGGTAGCTGCGCAAAGTTTCCAAAAATCCCCCCCGTGTCGTTGATCCGACGTTTCTATTTCTCTCATCGTTAAAAGCCGCACCCGCGGCACTCGGGACGACGTGGTCGTAAACGTGTGCACGTTCCGCGTGTTTCGCCGCGCGTCACACGTACATAACTCACCGTGCACGGTCGTAAAGGCAACACAACGACGTCTATTAAACGCGGTCAGCGTTTCGAGAGCATCGACGCGAATCGGCGCCGATATCCGCGCGCGCACGCGCGCGCGTCCGAAACGGATCGCCCGGAACGGAGAAAGCTTCCCGTGTCTTGCTCATTAGCCCGGCGGAGCAGAAACGCTTCTTTTTCTTTTCTTCTTTTCTTCCCCTCGCATCTCTCGTAAAGGATCATCGCGGTAATTAACGCGGCGCGTTCGCAAAACTAACGTGTTTCGTCATCACGGGATCTTGGTAGCCGTTATCGTCGAAAATCGTCGGGATCTTCAATCATATATCATCGGGAGAAGTGACACAAAGATATCGGTCTGCATTGGCACGTGAAGCCGCGCTCTCGCCGTATAAATATTGCACCGGCTGCGACGAAAATATCCACCGCTGTGTATTTTTCCTCAATTCTTCCGATTTTTTTCCCTCGTGAATCTCGGACCCGCGTTTCTGTATATTTCTCCTTGTCTTAACTTGGTCGCGGTGCGCGTTTCAATTTTTAGACACGTTCCAAACGAGCGCGGGCGCGCGTGCGAGCGTGTATATGCACGGGCACGTGCGACAAGACCCACATGGCCGGTTTCGTTTGATCGGGGTCGACGAACTGTCAACGTGTCGAACTCCACGGTGAACTTTCACGTCAGCGCGCCGGCCGCGGCGAATTCCGCGAATTGAAAATCGCCGAGGCCAGGCGGTCGCCGGCCGCGTCGCGCCGTTGCTGAAATTTCATCGTGCACGGCAAAATTCAATTACAAGAATGTGCGTGACCGCGGTCGGAGTAATACGAGGAATCGGACTTTCTATCCGTAACTCCTCGAGGTCCGTGAAACGAGAATCGAAATTGACACTCGTATATACCGAACTTGGTTGGACGCATCAGTCAGTGCACACTCAGTGCACATTAATGCCGTTGTACACCGCTTTAATCTCTAATATTTAAAGTAAAATATTTCGACTGATAAAATGCCCAATACACATTTTACCAAATAGTACAATAAAGAATATTGAGGATTTCGTGACTTAACCCGTTTATATTAAACATACACTTTACGTTGATTTGTATATACGACGACTTTAATGTGCACTGACTACGCACTGGTGCGTCCAACCTAATTTGCTATTAATAACAAGTCTGGCAATGATATTATACGTTACATATATCACACTATTTTTTTGCCATTATATTTTTTTAATGTCGCGTTAGGATTAATATGACGGGTACAGAGGGAAAACGATCAACATATCCTTCCGGAGTAATTTCGAGAAAAATGTCAATTTTAAATTTTAAGACATCAGATAGTTTACGTTACGTTATAGATTTTCAGTACTGACAGTGAATATCGGAATGTAGCCTTAGTGGTTTACTTATAGCGTTTATATATTGTACGTTGGACTCTGATGGTTCTTCCTCACAAGCGTGTGGACTGTAATCGTTTTTCAGCACGGTACAATTCTTTCGACCTTGTTTCCATTGAATAAAACTGTTCTTTACCAAAATAGATGAGAATTATGAAAGTTCTTTGAAAATGCCACAAGATAGCATAATCAGATCAATTTCAATCAAAAGTGGACTTTGATCCCCTGTATCTTTCATATGTAAAAATTGTAACCGCGCTTCTATACATAATATAAAAATAATAAGTGAAACACAGGATATGATTCTTACAATTAATTAGAAAAGATGCCATTTTTAGTTGGGTTGAATATTGGTGGTCGAATAATAATATTTCCGTGCGAATTTTGTATACTTTTTCCAACATAGTAAACTTACTTAATCATTAGTTTATTGAGTGGGGAAAAAGTATACAAAATTTACACAAAAATATTATTTTAGGCTGTCAAGATCCAGTAATTATAAAAACAACCATTGAAAATACTATTGAAAAGCTAAAATATTACACAGCGTAGACATTGTTTCTAAAATCTGATTTTACTGCAGATTACTCGAAGCAGGTAAAATGCTTTAATAAAATCAAATAAAATGCGATTATCTGAATCCGTTCGCGCGAGAGGCATTGTACGCGGTGTTCTGCGACCATCTTTTATGCCATATGGTCGGTCGACCCGGCCAATCGATTCACCCCGTGGCATCTGCCAGCCGCGGAAAACGGAACAATGCATACGCCGGGGAAACTGCAGTTTCCCGACGTTTCTGACGCGCCGACGGCGCCGTTATCGCAAGGTCGCGCGCGTCGAATCCACAATCACGCGCGGCACGAGCTGCGTTGTGCCAATACCGGAGTGCACAGCGAAAATTAAGGCCAAAACACGTAATAACACCTCGTAACAACGCGGTCCGAATTCTTTTTTCGCGTTTCACGCGCTCGCGTGAGATTTTGAAAAATTGCCGAAACTGCCGATTTTGAACAACGGCGCTCGAGAGCCAGATGCAAAAGATCGCCCCTCGATGTTTTCGCGTTAACGAAACATTCGCGACGTGTGTAACGGCATCGGGCGAAAAATAATCAAGCCTCGTCGGTGCGCCGCGCGTAAGTACCGACCAAATTTGCATTTAATGCGGTTACAGCGAGATTTATGGCGGCCGGTTAAGGAACAAAGTCCGTTATGACGAACGTCGCTTGATATTGCATTTCTCCCTTTTTGCGTCGCGCTAGTCGCGAAACCACCGATCACCGCGGCGCGGAGGAGGAAAGACCTCCGCGCGCACGCACGTAGGGAAAATAAAATTCTATTGCTTCCTGTTGACTGACGAAACAACCGCGCGCGGGTTCGAATGCCATCGACGAAAATAGATCGCCATTAAAAACAGACGCCTCGTATAGGCTTACGTCCGGTGCGCCATCGCGCCACCCACCGCGGAGAAGAGCCAAGTCGATTTTACGAATCGATTTTTCGAGCAGGTCGTCTCGCGGTTCTCTCCTTCTTTCGGCGTACTTTCGAGAGTTCACCGACAAAGCTTACGCAAGCGTGACGAAAAATGGACGGGCCGAACGCGTCCCGAAACTACCAGCCTTGAAAGGTAATGTCGGCCACCCGAGATATTTCTGTTTTGGAAGGAATTCCTTTGTCTCTCTCGACCGAATCTACGAAAACGCGCGTCCTGTTGACTCACAGTAACGTTCGATTGCGAAAGAAACGAGCGAGCCGGTCTTTTAAAAACTTTTTTTCAAGTTCCGTAACGCGCGCGCGTTTCGTAATAATCCAAGCCGCGACGTTAAAGGCACGCCGAGGTGTCGCGTTATTAATTATTTATATTTAGCGCACCTCACACCCTTGTCCGCGGCGCGCCTTAAACCCACCGCTCGTGTACCGATATACTGCGGAATATTAAAGAAGATAGCACACAACATGTAACATTGTTGCCCGATGTAACATCCGGCCGCGGCGTCC